>NC_138770.1:297911656-298230944 GCF_965119305.1 Pelophylax lessonae
TGTCGGCTGTCGGAAGCATCATACTAACAAGCCTACAATCGGCGGATCGGTCGTCGGCCGAATATTTACGGCCGACAATCGGTACGTGTGTACGGGGCATTAGTCTCAATTTCCACTAGTGTGACTAGTCAGGCGACTTTGGACACATAAAGTTGCATGACAGGTCACAGTCCATTGGGATGCAAAATTTGATGCAACTTTGATTCAGAGAGTGTAAAGTCCCACTCTAAATCGCAATAGTGGAAACGTAGGCTAAAGCTCGGTTTCCACTAGTGTGACTTGTCATGCAACTTTGGACACACAAAGTTGCATGAAAAGTCACAGCCCATTGATTTTAATGGCACCCATTCCCATCTATTCGACTTTGAAAATCAGCAACCTTGAAAAGGTACCTACACTACTTTGATGCGACTTTGATCCAGAGTGTAAAGTTGCATCAAAGTTGCACTCTAAAGTCCCACTCTAGCCTAATGGCTACGTTTCCACTAGTGCGACTCTTAAGTTGTGTGATTTAGAGTGTGACTTTCAGATAGGAAGGATAGGAGGGATGGGGGTGGGGCTGGGCAGGTCTAGGCATGCCTGTCTAAGAAAGACGGACAACCTTTGCAGGAAGTGAAAGACAGCTTAGCAAATTCAGATAAAGGGAGAAAGCATTGTCGGTGAAGAACAGGAAGAAGGTGATTGTCTAGCTTAGTTAAGACTTTCTAAGGTACACAAGCAGCTAGCCAGAAAATGAATAATATCAAAGATAAAGATATTTAACATACTAACAATAGTAAAAAAAATAATTTTTGACTGGAGTTTCCCTTTAAGACAATTCCTATAACAGGATGACAACACTTACTCACAGTAATATATCTGTGTAGGACCAGCATTGTCACCGCTGGTCTTTCTCCTGTGTTGGACAACAAGCACCTCCCCTCTCCTCATCTCCATTACATATAGGGTGGTGTTTGTAGTTCACAGAAGATAGCAGGGGATAGCATTGTTTGAGTTGTCAGTTCAGTGTACAAGGCCAATAGATTTCTGATAAGACAAATGGGATTTTGTTAAACGTGTTCTCAGACTTGAAAAAATAATAATACCACCACCACATCTAAGGACTGGTAAGCTGCAATATATTACATAGTTGTTCTTGGGTTTACATATAGCTTAAATCTGAACTCCAGGTATGGATTTTTTTAAATAGTTACATTGATCCAGCTTGGAGCAATGCAAGTATGCATATGTCATACCTGATGGACTACTGTGGAAGCACAGAATCACAGTAGTAGTCATAAGAACAGCGATTTCTGTTGTTTACCAGGTGCCAAGCTGCTGCCCTGCAGCATAGCAACCACAGGGGGTTGCTTGCTCAACTCCTACAGTGATTCTCTGCTTTCACAGCAGTCCCAAAGGTATGGCATAAATTATATATATATATATATATATATATATATATATATATATATATATATATGTATATATTTACATTGATCCAGGCTTGATCAATGTAGCTATGCAATAAAAGTCACACCCTATTTTCAGCTGTTCAAATTGTTGCGACTCTGAAAAAGGTTCCTGCACTACTTTTCTGTGATTTTATTGGGACTTGCATTGATTTCTGTTAAATTAAGTCGCAAGCCACAATGAAATTGCAGATCCAATTCGCACTGATATGCGTCTTTCAAATCGCACTGAAGTAGTGCGATTTCAAAGCCACATTGGTGTGAACCGGGCCTTAATGTGTGTGTATTTGCCATTTTTTTTTACGTCTTGTAAAGAGAAGTTGAAATCCGTGTTGGTATATTGTTTTGATATCTGCAACCCATTTGGGGAGATTTGACATCACTTCCTGTTCAGGTACAAAGGTACATTTTTTGATTTTCCCTCCCACTTTCTGCCTTGGTGACATTGATCACCAGGCTAAATACAGAAGGCGAATCTCCCCAGCGGGCACACATCCAGCAATAAAAACATAGCAGGGGTTCTAATCTTTCCCTACTCTATGCAAAACAAAACATGGCAAGACATATACAATAAAATACAATTTTGGGTTTTGTTAGTAGCTGAGACCCCTGGTCTCAATGGTAGTCCCGGACCACCTATGGCTCCTTTGCTCGTTTTGTGTCTGGCAGGCCTGGGAGGCTGGTTTCTGGAAATAACACAGACGGAGACAGATGTATAGTGAAACCAAGCTCTCAGTTTATTATAGGCTCGTTGCGGCTTATATAGTAAAGATAAAGGCATATAATCATAGGTATAGGGCACTTGTTACGTTCTTATTGGTTAAACAGCTTCAGGAGACAAAAGGTCACCTTGGGGAATAATACCATATAAGACATATCTCGTGTGACTAGAATCACCTGACACAGCCTTATCGCGAACTGCAGAAACTTTCCATGGTACGTAGACACTTTTCATATCTTGTGTAACTAAGGTCACATACACACACAAACACACAGCTTATAAGACATTAATGCATACAAAATGGGGTAGGGACATACAAAATGGAGGACACATAGAATTTGATATCTCCCCATCTCCCACAATCCCCTCTTAAAATCATTAACCCTTAATTGATTTTCCCTTGTCCCCCTGTATATCATTGGAATATATAATTCTTAGGGATATTATCAGGAGTCCTAAACCTCCTAGGAATATAGTACCACGATTGGCAGATTAATTTTCTATATCCCTGCTGCTTGAAAGACCAGATCATATATCATCCTTTAAACAATAAGGTTCTTTTTTTCTTTCTGTTTATACCTCTTAATGTACTCAGTATATTCTTTAGGGTTATTAGTCGAGGAGGTCTGGTAGCCTGGGACTTGGTGGGATAGCATAGAGACATCTTTCACCTTTGGTCGGGAAACTCTAGCAATAATACACATTACGAGTTTGAAGCATGCATATAGGAATAATAAAAAAAGCAAAACCATTACAACAGTCATAGCGATATTTTTCAACCATGAGGATATTCCTCCAAATTCAAAATTCCCACTACCAAAAGGACTCCATGTCTTAGCAATATTCCTAGCTTCCTGTTGCAACTTGTCTACTTCTTTCCGGTGCTGTGCAATAATATCATAATAATCGGGTATCTCAACAGATGTATTGTGTATCCATGTGCAACATTCATAATCCTCCGTAACTTCACATAACCCAGTAAGAGCAGCACTCATGCTTTCTATGGCTAGGTCATGGAGCTCAAGTTGTTTCTTAATTGCCCTCACTTCTATATTTAATTTGGTAATGTCCCCTGAGTTCTTATCTAGGATGTCATCGAGAATTTTAGAGTAATTATTCAACCTTTTCATCATGTCTATTCCCCATCCGGTCCATGAGGGGAACCAGGCCCATACCATATCCTTTTCAAGGAATAATTCCCTTTTATTGCGGTGTTTGAGGGGGTACCTAGGATACATACTAGCTTCGAGGAGATGTCCTCCTTCGTTGTCTCCCACTACACCCATGATGGGAACTAGGGATGCGAGGTAACACCACCCTTGGGGTTCAATGGGGATCCAAGGGTGACAAATCTTTCCACAACAAATATAAGTACTGTTTCCCAAAGCTAGGGGACGTTTGTGAAGTAGTGCCATTAATTGATCATCATAACTGGACCAAGCTAAATTTGACAACAACTGTCCTACTGGGGAAGAGGAAGTAGAACTGGAGTTAAGAAAGTTCATTAGAGTGGCGTTTAGGGCTGGTTCTGAGGTGTGCCAGAAGGAGCTGTCCATCGAGGTCATTGAGAAATTAATCTTAGTTTGCCGGCACACTTCAGCTCCCTTGGTGGAGTTTCCCAACCTAAAACACCAGTCTGGGGAATGACTCCTACCAATAATTTGGAAAGTGAGGGTATCATTTGAGAGTGTTCTCGTGACATTGGTGAGGACAACAGGAGGTGTACCATTTAGGAAAGGGGTGAAGTTTAAAGGTATCGCTATTAGGGGGATTCTAGCGGTGCTAGGATAGAGTTTACTACATATCCAACATTTTTCATATCCGGATTTCTGGGCATATGCATATTTAAATTGCAACAATGACATTTTATCTGTAAGACTTTTTGAGCTTTCATCTCTCTTTTGTCTGTTATGTGCATTACTCTGTGTTGGGGTGTTGGAAGCTCTGCAAATGGCCTGTAGCCCTACCAGGTCTTCTGGATAATAAATACAGTTAGTGGTAACCCATACTACAGAGAAGACTGAAAATGATACGAGTCCCATAAGTAGCCAAAGTTTTCCAGAATCTGGTGCTATTAGGAATGTCATTTTTCTACAGGGTCAGGGCCGCCTGCCTCTGAAAAACCCCCTTTTCTTGACTATCCTGTTCGAGGTCAGAGTCGTCCACTCCCGTTAGTACCTCTCTTGCTTCTGGACCTTCCTGTTCAAGGTCAGGGCCGTCCGCCCCCGTTAGTACCTCTCTTGGGTCTGGATCTGGACTTGCTTCTGGGGGTGGAGCCTCCTTCACCAATTTCACTCGAGTAGCATGGATCCAGGCTTGTTGGTTCTCCACAAGGACAGCGATTCTGGTCACTGCGACTACCTTTGTCTTTTGGTCCAAAACGAAATCCGGCCTTGGTCTTGTGATGCTACTTCATCTCCTTCCTTCAAGTGATGGGTTGATACCTGTGAAAAGAAAAGAAAGGTGCGAGCAACTTTTTCGTTCCACTTGATTCAAAATTCCAATTTACTTTTTCTCAACTCGTCTTTGATTGTCCTATTTATCCTTTCCACTGTACCTGAATTCTGGGCAATGCAAATAGGAGCACTATTACGGGGTATACACGGTTTCCACTCTTTGCAAATCAATCCTGTTTCAGGATTCCTTTGCAAAACAGGATAACACCAGTCCTCCAATTCCTCAGCAGTGGCTGAGGCCTGTAGATCTGTGATCAACTGGGCATCATCGGGGAGGATGTGGGTTAGGACAGGCATTTGTTTTAGGGCTCCTAAAGGTAACTGTTGTGCGGCTGCTTTTGCTATTTTGTCTGCTAGTGCGTTGCCCTTGGAGATGTCATCAGTACCTCTGGTATGTGCCCTACAGTGAATGATAGCTAACTCTGAGGGTAACAACATAGCCTGAAGAAGGTTGGTGATGAGCTCTTTCATCATGTCTGCACGGGGTGAAGTGACACTTTCAATAGTTTCTAGGCAGTCATGTGGTTCTTGGCCCATATCATCTGCTGAATCCATCTACTATTGACTAAAAGGAACTCTTATTTCTTCCCTGCTTTGGGCCTATATGTAAAAACCTATTTCTAGATGTTCATGTTTGGCCTTATGTGTTTGTTTGTGTTGTTCCTAATACAGGTGATGCACCTAGCAACATATGCTTTCACTAATTTAGGCCTGTAAATGCAAAAAAAACTTCAGTAATACTTCATATGTTCTTTCCCACCCCCTGTGTCCTATTCCATCATACTAGGCAATAGACAGTGGGGCGCTAGCTGCGGGGATACAAGATCTCCCCTTCTTTTAGAAAAAAGCCATTCTCAACTTTTTCTAAACCATCACCTAATTCCTTAAACCTGTTCTGTAGCATGCGTTTGTAGCTCTAATAATGTGTGATCTTTTGGCCTGACTTTCAGCTCTACAACCAGGAACCATCTACAAAAACATCCTCTTCTCCCTCTATGGCTGTCTAGATATATTATGTCTATACAATCATGTTGTTGTGTAACACACCCTTTAATCCCAGTAACCCATTTAAAACTGGGGCCTACCTAGGGCAAAAGATGTGGCCATCCCTATTACCATCTCACAAGATGCTATGTTTGGAGTCACCTCAGGCATGCCTTAGACCTGGACTGCGACCATCTTTGGACAAAAACTATAGGGCAAAATCCATCACCATACTCCTGGGCAAGTACACCTGTCATGGTCTTACAATTGTCCCTTGCATAAACACAAAACATTTTTCCATAATTTGGGAGGCCCAGTGCAGGCGCTACAACCATAGCATTTTTCAGATACATAAACGCATTCAACATTACTTGTGACATTTCTGGACCTGTGGCTTGTCTCAAAATGTTGTCATAAAATAGGAGCAGTCGGATCCATTGCAATCAATGATCCTGGTTTTGTGGGCGGGCAAGACCCACTGTGGGCTGGCAAGACCCACGTGACTGACTCTCCTTTTCCCCCTCTGTGAGAACAAAACCAAGGTAAACAACACTTTCCTGACACCATTGTCATTATTCCTGTGACACTTTGTGTCCACATACATGTACATTTCTCAATGAACTCACTCGCTCTGACTGGCCTCCACAGAGTGACTACATATGTTATCCACATATTGTAGCGGGACTGACTCATGAGCAGGTGTCCATCCCCTCTTGCGTGGTCTGGAGAACTATAGAGCAGACAACTAAAACTGTCTATTTAGCCCTGAGGCACTTCTACACCAGGTCAGTTACCTGGACTGATTAACAAAACAAGAAACAAAGATGGCTGTGTCTCCTCGTCCACTAGGACGGTAAAAAAAATGCATTACTTCAACCAATCACTGTAAAGTGGGTAGCATCGGATGGTATGGCTATCAGTAGAGATGGCACATCAGATACCACTTGCATACTACATACTTCAGTCAGATAAAACTAAAACTTTTTGGCTCTGTGCCAATCTTACTAAAAAAACTTTTTTTATTTTTTTTTCTTCTGCCAATCTAACAAAAACCTGTCCAGAGGTTCCCCTCCCTCAATAGAGGACTCCCCTAAAATATCACCCAAAAACTGAAATCAGATAAAAAGTTAATCTGATTTGAAACTTTTGGCTCGGTGCCAATAGGGTCCAATGGTCACACTAATTGCGGTAACCCTTTCTGTCCCAAAATAAATTCCATAACTTATAACAGGAATGAAAATATTTAAATTTGAACCCTTTCTTGGCAAGTAGCCAATTTTCAAAATTTTGCACCAGAGCTCCCTTTTACATTTAGGGACACAAGGGACCCATTTGTAAAATGTAATTTCTCATTATCTATAATTCTATAAAAAATAACCTCAAAATATCTTGCCGACTACGGCGAACTATGTTTTGCCTGATAAAAACTGTATTTGTTCACTATTATTACTCTTCCCAGAGGTTCCTATGCTTTATGCACAAATGTATAAATGGCAAAACTCCAAAAATTCCATAAAAAGATAATTGCATATGTTTGGCAATGCTGGGACGCATAGTCCCACAAGCTGGGACCCATAGTCCCACGAGCTGGAACACGTAGTCCTATCAGGCTCCGCACAAGAATTGACCCCCTCCCTAGGAATGTGGGAACCGCCTCTCCCTAGAAATGTACCAACGTCAGGGTCAACGTCGTAGCTTCAAACAATTATGTATGTCTAACTTGGAAAATGAATATTCAGAACAACAAAAACAGGGGCGCCATGTTATCTTGTGAGGTAACACTATTTTAAATGTACCTTCGGCCAAGAGTCTGTCTAATGTATGCCTGACTTCATACTCCCTAACAAACTAAGTGGACACCTAGGTATTATTCTGAAACAGTGCCAAATGATTGAGTACTCTCCTGACTCTTCTATAATTGGTAAAGGGGGGGGGGTTTCTAAATGTCTTGGTGGGGATCCCATTGAAGGTTCGGCTTCTAATGTCTCTCCATTCCAGAATTCTTGTGATATGGAACTGCTAATCACTCCACAATCCACGAGAACTAGAAGATTCATGCCATCTACACAAAGTGAAATCATAGGCAGTTGTTGGTAATTGAGAGACACACGGGGAAATGCCGAGTCCCCGCCTTCTGGGCACCATCATTGTTGCGGATATTGGGGCTGCTAGTTAATGTTAAACTTAACTCTAGGCTTCTGTTGCTGTGGCTGGTCAGCTGCAGGTGAATCACTGACACAACGTTCCTCAGAATGGCAGTCCCATTTGAAGTGATTTGAAGTGATTTTGATCCCCACAGCTGAAACAACCATTCCTCTGCAGGGGTCTATTATTAAAAGGGGGCCTATTCTGAGAATGCTCTGCTCTGCCCCTGAATCCCCCCTTGCCTCTTCCACTTTGATAGCGTCCCTGATAGGGTGTCTAAAAATATGTAGCAACGGGCTGTTTCTCTCTGGGGAGATCAAAACATCCCGCCGCATCCTTTTCTGTTGAGGCTTTCTGGAAACCATCCATGTCTTTGTTTGTCCAGTCTGAAACTTGCTGTTTCACAATCACCATGTATTGGGACTTTAAATTATTGATAAATGTCTGAATCATGAGGCTGTGCCGTTCCTTGGTGACACTTAAACCGGCCTCCTGATTCCATACATTTTTAAACCTTGTCCAAAATTCCAGGACGGTTTCACTTGACTTCTGCTTACAGGTGATTGCTGTGGCAAGTGAAGGATATAGACTAGCAATGGGGGCACCAGGGGCATATGAGGGTGGACATCCCGAATGACCCAGATGTGATTTTTCTGTATTTGAGCAGAATCTCTGTTTCTCCACGGCGTGGAGACCTGGAGCTTCTTTGCCTTTCAGGTTACTTTTCGGCCTTTTTGTCCTCTTGTCTGTTTTATTAATCTCTGTCCAGATTGCTAAATTATCGACCCACGGGTCTGTATACGTATATCCACCCGATACCCGGGTGACACACGCTTTGCATGTCTCCCCCCGGTTCAGGTGGGGGGGATGTTCTTAGACTGACTTTTCCCCATTCCCAAGGATATCACAAATATCTCTCCCTGACAGAGAATATGTACAGATTACAAAGCTTTCTTTTCTGTGATATACCTGACTCTTAATATCTTCTAGGCTAAAACCTTTAATACATTTCACATAACAATGTATATTAATTCTTAATACTCTAACTTAAGGTAGACCGTTCTTCTACCTTAATTTACTTCCAGGAATATTACTCACCAAATATTCCTGGCCATTTATATAACAAGACAATAAACAAATACCAATATTCTCTCACTCAATAAGACATGTCTCTATGATTTACACATTCACATAATCACTTGTTACCATGGTAACCTTTTATGGTTTCAAAACCCTCCTTCAAGCCACTGATGTATATAAATTAAACCCATATACTTTTGGACTCGGGTGTCCCTTTTAGGACAAAGAAAAAAAAAAAACCCTTTCCGAGTCTTGACCAATACCTCCCGGGTACAGTGGCTATCAAGAAAGTTTTCCTACCATTATAGACAAACAATACAAATTATCTTATACTTCTATGCGACAGAGAAGGAAAGCTTAAAGATTTTTCAGACACAAAACGAGCAATTTCTCTAACACTTCTTAAGTCTCCCTGAGACTAAAAATATTTCCCTGAAATATTTCAATTATGGGTCTGTTGCGTGTGTTCCCGGAACACACCAACCCCCTTGGTTCACTTTGATATGATTTTAGTCAGTGTCCCGCCCCGGAGCCTCACTACAATCGGCTGTATAGAAAAGGATTTTTCTACTTACCGAATGAGCGTGGTTGTCCGCGAGGGATGACTTTCATATCCCGGCATACGAGCCCCCAGCTGTTAGTAGCTGAGACCCCTGGTCTCAATGGTAGTCCCGGACCACCTATGGCTCCTTTGCTCGTTTTGTGTCTGGCAGGCCTGGGAGGCTGGTTTCTGGAAATAACACAGACGGAGACAGATGTATAGTGAAACCAAGCTCTCAGTTTATTATAGGCTCGTTGCGGCTTATATAGTAAAGATAAAGGCATATAATCATAGGTATAGGGCACTTGTTACGTTCTTATTGGTTAAACAGCTTCAGGAGACAAAAGGTCACCTTGGGGAATAATACCATATAAGACATATCTCGTGTGACTAGAATCACCTGACACAGCCTTATCGCGAACTGCAGAAACTTTCCATGGTACGTAGACACTTTTCATATCTTGTGTAACTAAGGTCACATACACACACAAACACACAGCTTATAAGACATTAATGCATACAAAATGGGGTAGGGACATACAAAATGGAGGACACATAGAATTTGATATCTCCCCATCTCCCACAGGTTTCTCTGGGAAACTTTGTGACATTGTTTTCACTCTATGGGGCTTATGTAAGAACAGTTTGCTAACAAGAACATTTCTTGTTGCCTATGGAAAACTACAGAAATAGACTATAGAAATGACAGTTGAAATCTCACTGGGTGCTAAAAGTCCTTTGTGATGAAATTCTTAAGAAGAAAAAAAAAAGTCAGATTGTTTTATGAAACTAAACACTCAAGCAGACTTGGGGGCGTAAAAAAAACTGCATGCCTGCTTGTCACCTTCATTGTTAGTGACAGGTTTAAAGCAAAAAAGAACAGAATCTTACGCATCTTCAAAGGTCGCAGTCATTACATTTTTTAAATCACTGCTTTCTTCTGCTGAAGTCATTTCAGCACATGTAAGTCATTGTGAACAAAAATTATAGAAAAATAAGTATTTTTTAATTGCCGGAAAAACCTTGTTGCTATTTGTTTATAAAGTTCAAACTAGCTGCTGCACTAGGCCAACTGTTTATAGGGCAAAATATAACCCCCACAGACACATTTCACCTTATCCCGCAGGTCGATAGGAAAACAATTGCATGCCTGAATATGCTCACTAACCCTGCCAACACCCCCAGTTAAGGCTTTTTCAAGGGAGAAGTGACTAGTTGGCTTGCAATTTCTTAGCTGATTGTTACTGCCTATCCTTGACCCCCAATAGAGAAAAGTGCTTCCCCTTCTTTCTTAAAAAGTCGTAACATGTCAATGTACATGTTGTTTAAATATCTTTCAATGACTGGCTCATACATATCCAAGCAGCATCTTAAGCATCATTCTAATTAATGTGGAATTGAACAGCAGAACCTTTGCCCAAAACAGGCAGAGAGCAAATGACTAGTAACCAGCATTGCCTGGCCTGCCTTCAGCCCATCAATTGCCCATTACTGGCTTTCCATGTCTTGTTCCACGCTATGGCAGAGATTTACTAAAACTGGAGCATGAAAAATCTAGTGCAGCTCTGCAAAGAACTCAGCTTCCAGGTTTTTTGTCAAAGCTTAAAGCTGAGCTCCACCCAAAAGGGGAAAATCCACTTTACACACTCGCCCCCCCCCCCTCCTATGCCACATTTGGCATGTCACTTCTTTGGGAGGGGGAGCGGGTACCTAGTTTTTACCTGTAGCTACTCCCACTACCGCTTGGACCGCCCAGGCGATCCAAGCAGAAGTTCCCCCCCCCCCCATGCAATCTTCAGGGACAGGTTTCAGATCTACAGGTCCCCGAAGATTGCCCCACTATTAAGGAGGTGCAGCGCCTCTCGTGCATGGGCAGTGTGCACCCAGCTGTGAAGCCTCAATGTGTCACAGCTGAGTGCCCATACTAGTGATGCCAGGGAGAGGCAAGGGAGAGAAGCGATGGTTTGGGTGGCCACATCACTTGATCCTGGGACAGAGAGAATAAAAACAGTGGTCGTGGGACTTTTAGATGAGGTCAGTCACTTACTAAATATTAAGATAATATGAAATCACAGGATGATAAATAATTTATTGGATATTTCATTAATGACATAATGGTATAAAATACAGATAAAAATATAAATATAGACATATACAGATAGAGAACAAGACATGAAGTAAATAAATGAATATAAATACATTTCATAGTAATAAATACATATATCATAAATATTATATATCATAAACAACATATAGTCCGTCTCCAAATGGTCTTCTTACCTATAAGCTCTACGCGTTTCGTGGCTCTTGGTCCACTCGTCAGGAGCTATTTAAAATTTATATCTGTAAATATAGGCTAATATTAGAATAGGGTGTTTATATGAGTATTTTGTATTCTAATATTAGCCTATATTAACCTCCCTGGCAGTATGATTCTTTCGGATTTTAGGTGCTGAAAGCGGTACCATTATTTTGCATGTAATTCTTGAGAATGAGCAGCCCAAACCAATTATTTACATATTTTTTTTTTTACTGTGTGTTCTTCTTTATAACATCTTGGGTATGATAAAGTTTGAAACACAAAATCATAAATTTTAATATAATAAAAAACTATAAACAAGTTAAAGTATGTATGTATATATATATATATATATATATATATATATATATATACATAAAAAGTACAGTAAAACTGCAGAAAAGGGAACTGGGGGGCAATGTAATGTGAATTTATTTTATTTTGAATGGTATCAGTGTGTTTGGTGTGTTTTACATTTGAATTTGCCGCCGGTTCCACCCCCCCTGCGAATGTCACGTTGCAGGAGACGGAAGCCGGGGCACGGAGAGGATCGGGAGGAAGATCCGCCGCCACATACCGCTTGCATACCGCTCGCATACATCGCTGGATCCCGGTGACAAGGTAAGTAACCTCTTTTACAGGATCCAGCGATGCTTCTGGCGGTACCCCGAGTGTGGCTCGGGGTTACCGCTTTTGGCTCTGAAATTTAACCCCGAGCCACGCTCGGGAATACCGCTAAGAAGGTTAACAGATATAATTTTTTTATATGATATATGTATTTATTACTGATGATATGTGTAATTATTGATGATATATGTATTTATTACTATGAAATGTATTTATGTTAATGTATTTACTTCATGTTTTGTTCTCTATCTGTATATGTGTATATTTATATTTTTATCTGTATTTTATACCATTGTGTCCCACGACCACTGTTTTTATTCTCTCTGTATATTTACTAGGGATGGAGGTTAGCCACCACGTATACCTCAGATCATATTCTTTTTCGTGTCTGGATCCTGGGACAGGTGAGTGCGTGTCAGTAGCTACACTTTTTGTAGCTGCTGACTTTTAATAAACACAAAAACAACTGGAACTCCGCTTTAATTTAACAAGTTGAATTTAAAAGCTGATTGGCTACTATGCACAGCTGCACCAGATTCTGAGTGCTCCAGTTTTAGTAAATCTCCCTCTATGTCTCTGCGTGAAGGCCATCTTAGTAGAGGCAGGGCTTTGCTGCCTCATATCAGAGCTGCACCCTTGATGACTGGTGGTCTGATGACTAATGTAGGAATAATCAAGCAGCAGCAGGGGAGGTTCAGAAAGCATAGGTACACAGAATGAATGAAGCAGAAGCAGAGAGCCTTGCACTGCAGGTCATTAAGTATTGTGTTCTCTCCAGGAATGAGAACAGAAAGCAGCACAGTTGTGATATCACCAAATCTCATGAGGCTAGAATTCAGAGGTACAGAGCCCATGGAGGCTCAAACCACAGCCAGTGCACTGCAATTGTTTTACGGAGGAAATCAAGACAAAATCTAAAATCTGCAGGGTATCGCTTATGCACAATCACCATCATATGGCTGCTTTGTGCAACCCCTACCTTCAAACTTTCTAAATTACTGGCCTAGAACATGTATGCTGACCAAGAAGGTCAGAGTCAAATTTTGGTACCACTCAAGCATGCTGTGTAAGTTTTACTTTATGCAGTGGAAACAGCGAGACACCACAGCTGAACCAAATGGAAACTGTGGGGGGAGTGCACACAAAATCTAGTGCAAAGAAACCATGGCTGAGCTGCCTGGGTCCAAAAATGAAATGCTGCCCCCCAACCCCCCCCCCCCCCCTCCACAGTCATTATTTTATATAAATATAAAATTTTGAAAATATTATATATACTGTTATCTTCTTCCATAACTCACCACCGGACCGGTCCACCAAACACCCACTCTCTATCCTCCCATCACTCCTGTCCGCCCAAGAAGATCCAACCTGCCCTGCGTGAGATGGAGTGCGCTGATGTCAGATGTCATTGCGCACATCACGATCACGTGAGGGACGTTCCCTGGAGGAGACGATCTGCCTCCTCATACTCATCAGTTTGCACTACAGCGGCAGTAAGAGATGGAGAAATGCCGCCCGTAACGTGCTGCAAACTGATGACACACAATACTGCTGGGGAAAACATCTTGGGAGCAGTGGCGGCTAGTGCTCATTACCATACCCCCCCGACCACACCAGGCCACACACCATACCCCCCCCCCACACCCCCGCCGGCTCACTCACCCTGCCTGGACATGTGGAGGGAGGGAAGGCAGCAGCAGCAAACAACGGCGGCGGTGGCTTCGGCTTCTTCCCCCTCAGTCTTCTGCGTCTCCTCCCTCCTCCTCCATGGCAAATGGCATGGCTTCTCCTTTCGGCCAATTGGGACCCGCTTCCTGATTGGCCAGGAGGAGGATCCGTGTGACAATAGCGAATATTCATTCACGATTGTCACACAACTGGGTGGGCTCGGGGCGCAGTGCTCTGCGCCTCTAGCCCACCTTTTTTTGTAGCCTAATAGAGCCTCTGGCTCTAATCACATGGCTAAAAAAAAAAAAAAGTCCCCATTGAACTCCATATGTCCGGTGCCCTGCATGAAGATTAGGCGGCCGGACGCATGGATGGGGGGGGTGGGGGGCAAGGCACCAGCCACCACTGCTTGGGAGCAAATTTGCTGCCCCTCTCCAAGTTCCGCCTGGGTCTGATGAACCCAGTGGGACCCATGGTAGGGCCAGCCCTGATAGTAACCAAAGAGCTTCCAGGTTTTATTGCCAAAACCTAATTGAACAAGCTGGATTTAGAAACTGATTGGCTACCAGATTTTGCATTCTCTAGTTTTAGTAAATCAACCCATAGTGTCACTGTTAACTGTAAGTTTTATCTCTAAGCACTCTTTATCAAACGTTTAGCATAGATCAGATAATTTTTTCAAATGCCTACCTACGTGCATGAGAGTCCAAGATTCGTGATTTGTGCAAAAAGGAAGAAAAATTGTTGAATAGGTTCGTTATAAGGAGATTTATTAAAACTGCTTTTTCTAGAAACCATAAGCCTCCAGGCTTTCCAAAGACAGAGATATGTTTGAAATGCGTGTAACCGTTTGTGACTGACAGAGTGATTTATCATCTATGTGACTTTTTAAAATAAAACGCGCTGATATTTTAAAGCTGGGGATTTTTTTTTTGCCTTGCACTCAATATAAACAAGTTACCTACAATGCCAATGTGCCTAAGTCTGGACCCATGCTAGCTATTTTCTATACCTTAGTCTCACTCATGCAGGAATGTATTTTTTTTTTTTTTTTACAGAGATCAAGATGTTCTGTAAATGGATGAGGGAAGAGCCTAACATTTACCTACCCCTCCTTTACCCTTGTCTATATATAGATTCACAGTTAATGAGGCTCTCCCAGAACTTGTACAATTTATTGTGTGTCCAATGTTTTAGTGGGACTGAGTCCTCCTTTATCAAGGCAACCTGTAAACAAGAAAGGGACAAAGAAACAAATAGTAAAATACAAAGTTGTCTGTAAATATAATACACATTTTCAATTAACCCAATACACATATGAAAGCTATGAGCATTAACCAATTTAGGATCGGAGGATTTTCCCGCTTAACATCCAGGCCACTTTTTTCAACTTGGCACTGCATGAGTTTAACTGACAATTGCGCGGTCATGCAACGCCATACCCAAACAAAATTTACGTCCTTTTTTCCCCACAAATAGAGCTTTCTTTTGGTGGTATTTGATCACCTCTGCGCTTTTAATTTTTTGCGATATTAATAAAAAAAGAGAGAAATTTTGCGAAAAAATTGACATTTTCTACTTTGACAGTTAAAAAATATCCAATATATTCAATTTTTGTCATATATTTAGGCCAAAATGTATTTAGCTACATGTCTTTGACAAAAAAATTCCCAATGAGCGCATTTTTAACCACTTTAAGACCGTAAGATTTTACCCCATTTCTGACCAGGCTTTAACTGACAATTGCGCGGTCATGCAACTCCGTACCCAAACTAAATTTACATCCTTTTTTTCCCACAAACAGAGCTTTCTTTTGGTGGTATTTGATTACCTCTGCACTTTTCATTTTTTTGCGATATTAATAAAAAAAGAGCGAAAATTTTGCGAAGAAAAAATTGACATTTTCTACTTTGACAGTTAAAAAATATCCAATATATTACATTTTTGTCATATATTTAGGCCAAAATGTATTTAGCTACATGTCTTTGACAAAAAAATTCTCTGGTCTTAACCACTTTAAGACCAGAAGATTTTACCCCATTCCCGACCAGGCTATATTTTGCGATTCGGCTCTGCGTTAATTTAACGGACAATTGCCCGGTCGTGCGATGCTGTACCCAAATTAAATTTATGTCCTTTTTTTCCCCACAAATAGAGCTTATTTTTATATTTTTCACATTCTGATATATAACATTCCCCCCAAAAAATGTATAAATCAACATTTTTTAACATTTTAGGCCAATTTGTTTTCTGCTACATATTTTTGGTAAAAAAAATCACAATAAGCCTATTTTGATTGGTTTGCGCAAAAGTTATTGCGTTTACTAACTACGGGAAAGATTTCTCATTTTTATTGTTTATTTTTTTTTTACTAGTAATGGCGGTGATCTGCGATTTTTTTTGCGGGACTGCAACATTGCAGCGGACAGATCGGACCCCTAACTGACATTTTTGACACTTTTGGGGGGGGACCGGTGACATTACTACAGTAATCAGTGCCATAAATATGCACTGTTACTGTAATAATGACACTGGCATGGAAGGGGTTAACACTGTTGGTGATCAAGGGGTTAAATGTGTGCCTCATGCTTTTTGACGGGTGTGGGGGGAGGGGACTGTGTGACACAGACACAGATCGCAGGTTCAGCTATTCTGAATCTTGTGATCTGTCCCTGCCTGTCACAGAGGAGATCCACCCGCTTTGTTTACACAAGCGAGCCGATTTCCTTACTCTTTCCCTGATGATTGGGAAAGAGCAGCGTTGATCACCGCCTCTCCTCCCCTGGCCCGACTCCCGCTGTGTCTGAATATAGCGGGAGCGAGCCTCTGGCGGCGCGCGCGCGCCGCCGAGAGGGAGAGGAATCCAGCGACGTAGGCCTACGTCGCTGGAACCAGCCGAGCCGCTCTGCTGCAGTAGCAGCAATGTGAGCGGTCGGCAAGTGGTTAAAGGAGATATACAGCCAAAGCTAGTTTGGCTGTACATCTCCTATTGATCACAAGAGGGCAGTTCATTCTGAATTCCTGTGACTCGTTTTCAGCAGAAAACGGGCTGAAATCTGCTCTCTGCTGACATCACAGAAGTCAGTCCAGGCACCGCATCATGGCGACAATGGAAGTCGTGATCCACCAGGTGCCTGGACTAACACCCGGCTCAGCCTCTCAGTCTCTCAGCAACCCACTGAGAGCCTCGGCCAGCCGGCCGGCCGGCCGGCCGGCCGCTCCACCCCCTCCACAGCCCAGCGCTCCAGTGAGCAAGGAGGGGCAGAGTGGAGAGCAGGCACCAGCTCTCTGCTTGGGGAGTTGTGAGAACCGAGCAATCAGCTGTGTTCGATCACTCAGTTCTCAGTACAGAGGCGCTGGGGGACTAATGCTGCATATACCTAGGTAAGTATGATTAGGGGAAAAAAATCTATACATCTCTTTTAAAGCCTCTTAAGTTACCATAAATCAGCTGAGGGTGATAGTTGGGGCTAGACTGCCACAGAGGTACATTTCCAAGTTAAAGCCCATCTCCAAATGCTCCCATGCAGTGGGCCTGCCCTGCATTTCAAGGATTTAATGCTTGTTTAGGTCTAGGCGGCATAGAATTAAGATTTACTTACCTGATCCTTCTTTCCCCTGGCAGCTAAAGCTTTCCTCTACTCTATGCTCCCACAGTGGACTATCCCTTGATGTCCTCATGTCAAGTGTAGAGCTATAGGCTCTACAGTGGATTTAAAATCTAAGAGGCTGTGGGGTCTGGTCTTTCATCCTGGATGGAGCCTGTAGGAACCGAGTATTGGGTAAGTAAAAATGCTTTCTGTGGTCCCCTAGACCTAAACAAGGATTAAACCCTTGCAATGGGGGGGGGGGGGGTAGCCCCACAGCAAGAGAGCAGTTTTCTTTTCCCCAGAGTTGAGCTTTGAGTCTGTGTTTGGGTCACTAGAAACAAATAACCATCCCGGAGGAGACCCCACTGAAACTTCCAGGATGCAATAGCCTTGATTTACTAAAAAGGTAGTGTGCAAAATCTAGTGCAGCTGTGCATGGTAGCCAATCAGCTTCTAACTTCAGCTTGTTTAATTAAGCTTTGACATAAAAAACCTGGAAGCTGATTGGTTTCTATGCAGAGCTACACCATATTTTACACTCTCCAGTTTGAGTAAATCAACCCCACTGTGAGATCCCTGCTTGACAGAGACGCCACTCTGTATCTAGACTAGAAACATGTTTCTTGTATCTTTTAGTAGATCAAAAAAAGTGTGAGAGTCAGGCATTTAAATTTGCACATGTGCATCATTTTTGCAAAATTTCACCTTACTCCCATGATAAACCAGACCCAGCCAGTGGCTTACCAGCATTTATACAGCCATAGAAACAATACGCTCCATAAGTGTCAATGGGAGCCATACATACTGGCCTGAAAAATCGCTGCTTCCACAGGAGTTTTGTGGAGCCTGTAGAAGCAGCTCAATGTTATCCTATGTGTCCATGCACATTAGGACATTTAGAGGCATATTTTAAGCTCAGCATTTAGAGGCAGGAAAAAACCCTCCTGGTTTGTGTTTTTGATTGGAGCTTTCTGGCAGAAAGTTAAACACTCCTAAACTCACCTAAACATGTGTACAAAAAGGCTCTATGTGAGCGTTTTTATTTTCTGCCAAGGGAACTGGCGTTTTTTTAAGCCCAACGTGCATGGAGCCTAATGAACGACATACTGTGTGGGCTAAAATATAAAAGCAGCTGTTGCTTTCTTGGATTTCTTATGATGCATGTTCCAGACTTTAATTTTGATCCTGCCTTTACTACCAAGAGAGTTATTAAAGCGGTAGTAAACAACATAAAAAAAAAAAGGCCCAGGAAGTTTAAGTCATAATGTGCTAGTATGCATCACATGCTAGCACATTATGGCAAACTTGCCTGAAGACAAAGCCCTCCAGTGGCGCACTGTTACCGCTGAAGGAGCTGCCATCTTCACCCGGTCTTTCTTCCAGGTTCGAGGGCTTCAGCGATCTGAAAGGGGCAAGCCGGCGATGGCGTCATTCCTGTGCCTTTGCATGCGGGAGTCGCTGTTTATAGCACGGTTCTGAAAGAAAGGCAGGGGCATATTCCTTCAGAGCGCATGCGCCGGTGGCGTCACCGGCTGCATCTAAAGTAAATATTTCCTAAACGGTGCCAGGTTAGGACATATTTACTGTACCTATAGATAAGCCTTATTATAGGTTTACCTATAGGTAAAAATCATACATGGGAGTTTACTCGCACTTTACCTGCAACAAGCATGCAGGGCAGGAGTTCCGACTATTCAGGCTTTACTGCCTGTATGCTTTGTCTAAGTTCCTTTCTTAATAAATACAGATGTAAATATCAGGGCAGCAAACTGCACTTTTACCAACCAAATCACCAATGGCAATTCCTGTATTTCTATATTCATGGGTTTACTTGTAAAGAGACACCATGCATATTGATACCTGCACAGTCCACTAAGTTTTGTGTATAAAGAGCTGGACAACAGATTCAAGCCATATTTGGCATACATTCTCAGAAAAATCATTTGTAATAGTTTCAGTAACATCCACCGTAAGTTTTTCAATTAAAACTTTTCCTCAGTGACTTCACTTCAATATGTAGTCCAAACACTTCTTTGGCCTTGGCCCACATTCTCTGCATATTCGCCGAAGACCTATCCAGTTCCTTCATTTGCATTCACTCTCTGCACCACATCACCATCCCTGCAAATGCCTGGATTGGACCAACTTTTACAGACTCCTTAAATTATTCTGGACAGTATTAATCTTTTCAAAGTTATATTCAGCTGCCATAAACACACGGTCTTGCTAGAAATTTCTGTAAACATATCTTAGGGCTGCAATGTTTCGTGCTGCACCATCAGTGCAATCCTTCTGTTATAGTTAGCATTCGGCATTGTTCTTATGATAATTCCTTTTTAAAATCAAACCCTTAGGGTGGTGTTTTCAGCAAACCAATTGACTCACTGTGAAACATATTGACATGCAAATTAGGTATCTGTGTGGTTTAAAGGAATCGGAGACACTTTTCTTTTAAGTCTTTCAGTGCATGCTTTGATGATTATATAAGATCATTTTCATATTTCGAAGCTTTTCAAATGACCTATGCTGAATTTAAAGGGAATTATATATTTTATTTCCACTATGCATCTTACATAAACCCAGCTAAGCAGAAAACTAGAAGCAACCAAACAGTGTGACGGCTAGAGGTTAAATGTATGCCCATGAATAAATAAACAATGGTTGTACATTATAAGGACAGAACCGAATGTGAAAAATTGTGACGGTTGCATCAAAATGACAAGCTCTACCCCCAAAAAACAAACACAAAAAAGTAGATGCTTCCATTAACGCTAAATTGAACTCCCACTATTTATTACGGTATTGCAGTCCAGCTACATATACAGTAACAAATGTGAACTTTTTTTTTTAACTTTTTTTTTCCTTCTAAGTGCTGCAGCTAGGGATAAAATATTCTGTGCTGGCAGCACATAGAAGAGTCGGACCACGGCTCTCTAACACACAAAGCAGTGGCATTGGCCTGGCTCTTCAGTGGTTTGACATGACTCCTCACTTTTTTTTTCCTAAGCTCCGCACTGCAGTGCACACACTCAAAACTAACACCAGGTACAAAATAAAAAAGTGAACAAAAAGAGCAGACAAAAAAAAAAGCGCAAGGGGGGTCCTCCTCCGAAATGAAAAGAACCTAGGCCTGATCCCCCAGGGTGCATGACTCCTGATAATAAAGCATAATTAAAAGGCAAAACCTTTTTCTTATTTTTGGGTAGAGTGGGGAGGGATTAGAACACCTGTCAGTTTTTATTGCTGTCTGTGTCTCCATTAAAGCGGAGTTCCGGGCACAAAAACGATCATTTTTTTTTGTGCCCCTTCGCTAGGTAGACCTCAAATTGGATAGTTTTTTTTTTTTTTTTTATTTACTCACCTTGTAATTGAAGATCGAAGATACTCACGTCAGGGTACTTCCTCCCTCGGAGCCGCGGCTCACCCCGTCACTTCCTGTCTCGCTATGATTCCTGGGAACTGAACGTCATAGCTCCCAGGAATCAATGCGACGGCACCTGTCCCGCTCGTCATTTCCGGGCGACGCCGCATTCCCCTGCTAAACAGCTTCTGGGCATGCCCAGAAGCTGTGGAGGAATGCAGCGCCGCACCGGAAGTGACGAGAGGGGCCGGTGCGGCGCATTCTGGGACAAGAAGACGCGGAAGAAGACACAGAAGAGGACCGCGCCGGCTTCAGCTGCCCACAAGAGAGATGGAAACGCTGTGGAAGAAATTTTATAAGTAAGTATTTCTTCTAAAAGGTAAGTGCGAACCGGGACAGATCAGAGGCTAGCCATTGTGGAATGTGCTAGCCCTGACTGTCCCGGGGGTATGTTTAGTAAAAAATGACTTCTGTGCCCGGAACTCCGCTTTAAGGAGATACACCCTCTCTATTTGTCACGTTTACCATTATCATTAAAAGTGAAAGTAAAAAAAATACAAAATTTTGGGTTGTCTCCATAAAAGAAATAGAGGGGAAATCTTCCAATGGGGACACTACTTTTGGTGATCTAGGGGTCCCCAAGGAACCCCCCCTTATTTTCAGGGATTTCCTCTCACTTCGTGTTTGGCTATGGGACAGGAAGTGAAGGGAAATCTCCACAATGGTACACAGATGTCAGGAAAAAAAAACTGACAGGGATTCTAACCCTCCCTTGCTCTATTCAAAATGAAAAAAAAAAGATTTGCCTATAGTTCTAATTTAAGGCTGGCCATACATTATAAAAAAAAAAGTATAATTTACCTAAACCATAAAATATGAGGTCAAACCTAAACACTTTCAATTTGTGTGAAATCAGGCATGACCTTACACTACATTGTTGAAGGTAATCTAAAGAAAAATGAATAAGAAAATTTTATAAGGTATTGCAGTCCATCTGGCAAAAACCAGGCAGGTGTGATTCTTCAGGGGACCTGCCAAATTCTTGATGGTGTCCCCCAAATGGAGACCCCTTGGAAGGGGGTAAACCTGACCACCATGTGTCCTCTCACCAAGACTCTCAGGGGAAGTCTGAGGATCTACACTCTACTAATTGGAGGTGAGTAAAGTGCATAAGTGCTGTGCAAAAAGTGCAAAAAGTGCAAAAGTAAATACGTCTTTTACGGTGCCAATGTGCTAGACAAAGGTTGGCTTCTAGCTGATATAAGACATTCCTCTGGTGCCAGCCAAAACAACCAGCCCAGGAGGCAGGTCTAAAACAAAAAGGTGGAATGATTGATGTGGCCAAGGTGCCATACTAAAACTGCAGCGAGTTTCCCCACAGTGAATATTTCTGGCACCCATGGACTGCCACACAAGGCACAAGTATCATGGGCTTTTCTCTAATCAACAGCTCTGCTTAGGGTGGAAGGGTGCTGTTGATAAGAGTGGTAATTGGGCAAAGGGGGCATGTCAGCCACTGAATTTATTTGAGAGAACCATGATCTGACTTTACAAACTAGGCTTTAAAGTAGTGATCGACTGATATTGTTTTTTTAATGCCGATACCGATATTTTGGTCATCGGAAATCAGTATCGGCCGCTATTGGCCGAGGTTTTCGGACATGTAAAAAAATGTTTATTTTTTTTTTTACAAAGGTACTCCTTGTGGAGGGATCTGGGGGTCTAAATGACCCCAAACCCCTCCTCGGCACTGAAAAGCATTCGAAACTTCAAGTTTGGCTGTTTTCAATGTTGTCAGTTTTTTGGAATTCGGCGCCGAGTACCCAGAAGTGATGTTATGACATCACTTCCGTGTTTTTTACATGGAGACCCAATCAGAGCCAAATGCGGCTTTGATCGGGTCTTCGGCGGCGGTGAAGGTAGGATGCCCTGGTCTCCCGGTGGGACGGGAGACCCGGGCCAGCCGCGGAAGGCGGTGGGAGGGGGGGGGGTCATCCCCTCCCGCTCCTTGTAATGACAGCCGAGCGGCTTCTCAGCCGCATCAGTTGTCATTACAAGTCAGCCAACCATTGGCTATGGACACCGGTACTGGGGTGATGCCTCTAGCTGCAGGCATCACTCCGTTACATGCACTTTCCCTAAATATCAGCAATATCAGTAACCTCAGGGGCTGATTCCGATATATCGGGGAAAGTGCATATCGGCCCCCGATATATCAGTGTTGCCGATAATCGGTTGATCCCTACTTTAAAGCCTATTTTTTTTTTTTTTGTACAGAATAATAAACACCTTAAAATGAGAAATTCCCAGAAAGGGTTTTGTTAATTGTATCTTATGGTAACAGCATTGTACAAAAATATCTCTTTAATTGATACATTTCATCTTAATGTTACAAATAGCATTAAACATGAAGAAAACGTTTAAAGAAAAAAAAAAAACCTCTCATCTGAGCCAGCATATCACATTTTTTGGATAGCATGTGCCAGAGTTAAAATGTCTCAGTAATTTATTTCTGTCTGTGACTAGATTGGGGAGACTCTCTGTCAATTCCTGTCTTCGAGGCATCAGGACAACAAATATTGGGAGCAGTGATCACCCAGACAGCTATAAATGCTTTCATCAGAAGACCTAATTTCTCCCATTATACTAAAATGTTTTTTTTTTTGTGTCTCAATTGGTGATGTTCCCTAACAGGAAGTGAGGAGAAATCATCCAATAGAGAGACAGATAGCAGTTAAATCTTAACAGAGTCTCTAAAGGGCCATACACACTTGACAAAAATCGGACGAAATATCCTCCGATTTTTCTCTGTCTTCTCAGCGTTCATTACCGTTTTTAGTGGACAGTGCATAAATGTTCACGAAATTTCTCGTCCAATTTTTCTTTTTTTTTGGCACATTTGTTCCTAGACTTCCTGGTTGTCAGCAACTTCAGATCATGCGCGGTCTTTCGTATCCGATTTTTCACGGACGTACTGCATACACATTAAACGAAAATCGGTCGTCTGGGGATGGACGAAAAAAATTTGGTGTTTGTCCCTCCGTTTTTTTTCGTTGAAAATGTCGGCACCGGCTGCTGAAAGTTGTGTACACACTAGGCGAAAATCGGACGATTTCACATTGGGCGGGAATTTTCGGCATATTTTCTACTAGTGTGTACCCTGCTTTACCCTTTCCATGTCCAACCAAAACAAACAAAAACAGTTTTGGCTGAAGTTGGACTTTAATGGCAGCAAAAGCCCTTATGGTGTGAATACACGATTAGAATATCGCCCGATCATTCGACCACCGACTTTTGAAAAAGTATTTGTCGGTCGAAAACGTTGCCAACATACACGGCCCGAATATCGCCCGACCGGTGCCCGCCGACTATCGAAACAGCATTCGTCGGTTGAAAACGTTGCCAACATCAACGATCCAAAATACAATGCTTCCCGGTCAACAAACATTTCCGGGAAAATATTTTCGGACATGCGTGATGAGGTTAAACTGAACGACCTCAACATCAACGTATAGAATATCGTTCTTTCGCAAACGAGACGACAGAATTTTTCGGGTTTTTCAAACGGTATTTTTCGTTCACAATATCGATATCGCTCATTGATGGCTGGACATTAACAAGTAGAATATCGGCCGATCGCTCGCTGAACGGAAATTTTCGTCCGATATTCTTATCGTGTATTCCGGCCATTAGTGGCTCATTTTGTTTCATTCTATACTGTATTCCCATGAGGAATGAAACGAGAATCTGATTGGTCGCTACTGGTCACTGCTCCAAAATGTTGCTGCCATATTCTTTTTATCAGCTCTTTTTTAAAAAAGTATAATTGCCACCATAGCTTTTTTTTTTCAACAAAATACTGTTTCACCACACATTTTAATAAAACACATTTCATTAAAATTGCTCTTTGGATGAACAAACCATACAAACAGTTATAAAATAGAGCACTCAACTCTTTCAACTCTTTTAGCTTGCCTTACTTTATTTAAATGCTTGTTTTCTAGCACTTTGTTTTTTGCCATAAAGTAGTGCTGCTGTTGACCCTTTGCTTAGTAAAAGCTGTTTATCCCTCAGGCCATAAAAAGACTGCTGGCTGTAGTGCAGGTTCGAGCAACTTTCTGCAACAATCGGACATGGTGGCAGAGTGGGATGAATCATCAAAGAATGCTGTGCTACCAGACATGGTAATTCTTTTCCATCTCCTTAAAAATATAATTTACGTACAAAGGGATTCTTTGCAGAACATAAGCTGTCTTCTATGTGATTGCGATTATGTGTTTTACGTTCTCAAAATTGACATCTTCAGGACAAAGCCATTTGAAGTTGAGTGTTGCCAGAAAAGATGTACCTGCAAAACCACTACAGAGATACAAAAACCCATGAACTTTTGTAACACAACTCATAAGACAGCATGGACAATGGGACATACTACACAAGTCTGAGTGCACATACACTACATGCATGGTCATTAACTCATATCAATGACTTTGGTTGCAGGTGTAATACACATTTCTTTATTTGCTTAAATACGTATATGCAAGCAGATTTCTTCTTGAATTGCATGATTCCCTGTGGAGGACATCTACATGCAAATGAGTGAATTAGTCAGATCAGTCCCATTAGGATATACATGTCCATGCTTGCTAAGATTCACTACAATACCTGACTATGCTGTGTGTGTATTACAACCTGTGTTTTACCATACAGTGCCTTGAAAAAGTATTTATACCCCATGAAATTTTCCAAATTTTGCCATGTTACAACGTAAATGTATTTTATTGGGATTTTATCTGATAGACCAACACAAAGGGGCTCATAATTGTGAAGTTGAAGGAAAATCAAAATGGTTTTCAAAATGTTGTACAAATAAATATCTGAAAAGTGTGGCGTGCATTTGTATTCAGCCCCCTTTACTCTGATACCCCTAAGAATCGTTTCACACAGGCTTTCAGCCTGGCAGGCTCTGTTTTGCTCATCGGGGGATTGATCTGCTGATCCCAGCTGAACAGGCAGATGACAGGTCCTTCTTTGCTCTCTCTGTAGAGATGGACCTGTCAGAGCCCGCTCTCCTCTATGGGAGATCGAATGAAAACGGACTGCCTGACCGTTTTTATCTGATCCTATCCGATCCTTCAGACGGATGAAAAATAGGGTTTCCATCTGTCTGGATTTCACAGACAGGATCAGATCGGATAGCAGCGGGTGTCAGCGGACATGTCACCGCTGACATCCGCTGCTCCATAGGGGTGCATGGAGCATCCGATCATGTCCTCCTTAAAAACTGACAGGCAGAACTGATCGGAAAGCCTATGTGAAAGGGGTCTAACTAAAAAAGCCCACCTGTGTGCAATTTAATCTCAATATAAATACAGCTGCTCTGTGAAGCCTTCAGATGTTTGTCAGAGAACCTTGGTGAACAAACAGCATCAGGAAGACCAAGAAACACACCAGACAGGTCAGGGATAAAGTTGTGGAGAAGTGTAAAGCAGGGTTAGGTTATAAAAAATATCCCCAGCTTTGAACATCTCATGGAGCACTGTTCAATCCATCATCTGAAAATGGAAAGAGTATGGCACATCTGCAAACCTACCAAGACATAGTCCACCTACACTGACAGACCGAGCAAGGAGAGCATTAATCAGATAAGCAGCCAAGAGGCCCATGGTAACTCTGGAGGAGCAGCAGAGATCCACAGCTCAGGTGGGAGAATCTGTCCACAGGACAACTATTAGTCGTACACTCCACAAATCTGGCCTTTATGGAAGAATCGCAAGAAGAAAGCCATTGCTGAAAGAAAGCCATAAAAATACCATTTGCAGTTTGCAAGAAGCCATGTGGGGGACACAGCAAACATGTTTAAAAAGGTGCTCTGCTCAGATGAGACCAAAATTGAACTTTTTGGCCTAAAAGCAAAACACTATGTGTGGCGGAAAACTAACACTGCACATCACCCTGAACACACCATCCCCACCATGAAACATGGTGGTCTCAGCATCATGTTGGAGGGATGCTTTTCTTCAGCAGGGACAGGGAAGCTGGCCAGAGTTGATGGGAAGATTTATGGAGCCAAATACAGGGCAATTCTAGAAGAAAACCTGTTAGAGTCTGCAAAAGACTTGAAACTGGGGCGGAGGTTCATCTTTCAGCAGGACAAGGACCCTAAACATACAGCCAGAACTACAATGGAATGGATTAGATCAAAGTATATTCATGAGAATGTCCCAGTCAAAGTCCAGACCTAAATCCAATTGAGAATCTGTGGCAAGCCTTGAAAATTGCTGTTCACAGACGCTCTCCATCCAATCTGACAGAGCTTGAGCTTTTTTGCAAAGAAGAATGGGCAAAACTTTCGCTCTCTAGATGTGCAAAGCTGGTAGAGACATCCCCAAAAAGACTTGCAGCTGTAATTGCAGCGAAAGGTGGTGCTGAATACAAATGCAGACCACACTTTTCAGATATTTATTTGTAAATAATTTTGAAAACCATTTATCATTTTAATTTTCTTTCACAATTTTGTACCACTTTGTGTTGGTCTATTACATAAAATCCCAATAAAATACAATTACGTTTTTGGTTGTGACATGACATAATGTGGAAAAGTTCAAGGGGTATGAATACTTTTTCAACGCAGTTTTGAAAACGAACACGTGGTCATGAGAGAAAATAATATTGCCATCATGTAACGACCGATTTTGGAATAATAATAATAAAAAAAAAAAAAAAACATTGCAATAAAGTGTTTATAATTGCATTATTTTGGTCTCTATTTTTCTTTCTTTATTTTTTATTTTTTTCAGGGAACATTTATAAAAGCAAAATGGTATATACAAAATTGGCTATCTTAGTGGTTGTATGTTTTGACACAAATGTTTATATTCTGGGTTAAAATTCTTTTCACGCATGCGCAGTAACAACAGTTTGTTTTTTAACGGACGAGAAACACATTAACCCTTCAATTTATCATTCAATCCGCAGATGTTTTCCAAATTTATCCTTTGAATTTTTGCCTAAAAAATCATCACAACCAATTATCGATTTGTGCCCCTTAACTAGATAAAAAAGGAACAACCTGTCCTAAGGACAGATTTTCAACCAATATTTCATCTAGTGTATGGGCACAATTACTTTGGCTTTAACCTATTGGGCTTTATAAACCCCTATCAGGATAAATGTGCTGCCCTTCCGCTTCCAGATATTTACAACATATTTCATATTCATAGTATAATACTCTGCTATTTAGTCACCTTGATTATCTAAACCTTCTGTTTCAGATCTGTTGATGAAAAACGTTATAGCTTCCCAATTATAAATTAATGAAAACAAAAATATATCCAAATCCGACAGTTTTTGTTTTTCATTTTGGATAGCGCATAGAACGAAGAAAGGTTTTTTTCCCCCATCTAGTTGGAGGGGTTCCCTTTCCTTCCCATCCTTTAGAGACAACACTTATGTTGGCCATACACTATACGAAAAATAGTCCAAAATTCGGTCATTTGGACAGTTCCTTTTTTTTTTTTTTTTGCGGCCAGTTAATGGGCACAAATCCGTAATCGGTTTTGACGTTTTTTAGTTTGGAAATTTTCTGCCAAATGAAAGATAAATTGAAAAGGTTAATGTGTTTCTTGTCCACACTGTTTGCACTAAGTATATGTGAAAAAAACAACAAAAAAATGATTAATTGATGTCCATTGAACAATTTATCGGTCATTACATTTTGGCGCTATCATTTGTTCTCACGCCCGAATGTTCGTTTTTCAAAAATGAGTTTTTGTATAGTATATGGGCAGCATAAGTAAGGGATCACTCTCCAAACTCCTTTCTTAGGCCCCTTTCACATGGGCTTTCCAATCCGGTCCACCTGTCAGTTTTTCAGGCGGACCTGATCGGATGCTCCATGCAGCCCTATGGAGCAGCGGATGTCAGCGGAGACATCTACGCTGACAGTCGCTGCTATCCGATCCTGTCCATGAAATCTGGATGGATGGAAACCCTATTTTCCATATCTTTGGAGGATCGGATCAGATAAGATCGGATGAAAACAAATAGGCGGTCCGTTCTCATTCGATCTCCCATAGAGGAGAGCAGGGATCTGACAGCTCTGTCTCTGCAAAGTAAGCGGAGACGGACCTGTCATCTGCCTGCTCAGCGAGGATCGCAGGTTGGGCGGCACTGATGGGCACTGACAAACAGCTCTGATGGGCACTGACGGATGGCACTGTTGGGCACTGACAGATGGCACTGACAGAAGACACTGATAGGCACTGATGGGCAACAGAGATGAGCAGGCACTGATGGGCACTGACTGGCATCACCAATGGGCACTGATTGAGGTCACTGTGGGCACTCATTGGTGTCACTGATGGGCATTGATTGGGCACTGTTTTGTGTCACTAATGAGCATTGATTGGGCACTGTTTTGTGTCACTGATGGGCATTGATTGGGCACTGTTTGGGCACTGTTTTTTTTACTATATTCTACTTTACTGTAATCAGGGCACTGATGATCAGTGCCCTGATTATGTTTCCTGGACTTCCTTACCTTACCGTTCCTGGACTTCCCTCTGACAGTGTGAGGCGAGGAGCGCCGATAAACAGCCCTTTCTCATTCACATGTGACCAGCTGTGATTGGACACAGCCGATCACACGGGGAAAGAGCCACTTCATTGACTCATTCCCAAGATCAGGGCTGCGCCATGTCCTAGAAAAACGGTGCAGTCACAATTGCCGTGCTGCGCGGCCCCGCGGGCACGCGAGAATGGCCGTTCTGGGGTGCTGTCATTTGACAGTGGGCGGGCAGCAAGTGGTTAATGATACTTCCTTCAGCTCCTTAGCTGCAGGCCTGTACCTCACTACGGACTGGGGGGCTAGAGAAAGAGTCTGCAGGAACAAGAACATTGCTCGTGTGATCCACTGATTATGGTTGCAATGCTTTGCAGGCTTAAAAGCAAAAGAATAATAAACACACATTTTTATTCTTTCCAAAACGTGGAATCCTTCTTTAAAAAGTAATCTGTGCAAATAATCAGCCTGTTCTACAACACAGTAGTAGTAATCAACATGCAACAATTCCAGTTTAATTTCAACTGTAGGACCCTAAAGTGGGTATTGGTTGTATAAGGGTAAACCTTTGTACCACTTCAGTTTAAAACCAGTCTTTAAATCATTAAAAGTATTTTGTGTTATTAAAATGCCTGGCAAATGCCACTATTTTATCTCTAGGTGGCGTGCATCTTCTTAGTTATAGGTTGTGAGGAGATGGAGGGAAGGTGTATGATATGATGGACAAAATGTAAGACACATGAAGCTCATGGGTAAGTACAGTACTGTGCAAAAGTTTTAGGGATGTGTGAAAAAATGCTGTAAATTAGGAATGCTTTCAGGAATAGAAGTTTTAATGATTCAGTTTTATCAATGAGCACAATGTAAAGTAAAAAAAAAAACAGATGAGAAATCGAAATCAAATTAATATATGGTGTGACTACCATTTGTCTTCAAAACAGCATCAATTCTTCAATTCATCTAGGTACACCTTTTTCAAGGAACTTAACTAGTAGGTAGTTCCAAACATGTTTGTAGGGATTAGCCCCTTACCATAGAGAAAAGAGGTTAAGGACGGATAATCAGCCCAGTAGTGTCTTGGGAATTCAGGGAGGTCACCGTGAAATAATCAGATAGTAAGTGTGGCCTCTTACCGGATCGCTCAAACCAAAAGGCGACTGTCTCACTGATCTTTCGGTGTCTCAACCCAATCCCGGTCCACTCTTGTTCTGGGTGTTACTCTCCGCACAGGTGAGGGCTTCCACGTGTATCTCACAGAAACAGAATCAGACCATAGCGCAGTACCTTTGACAATTTATTAAAACAAAAGTATCCAGTGCACTTACAGTTAGATGTTAACTAATGGACACAGGAAACCGATACCGATATTGGAGAGGCCGTGGCCGCCTGCAGTGCGGTCCTCGGCAACTTGCAATGATGATGCGGCGCTCCTCTGTGACGCGTTTCCACTAAACAGTCGTCTACGGAAATAGGAGTAAGCCAGCACCGCCATCATCCGCCCTTAAATATCCTGATGTACACCGAAGAGTGGATTTTACTTTAGCCTGTGAGGGGACGATTGGGAGTTTATGCACTTTTATATGTATATGGACTATACACTGAGGTGGCAACCATTGAAATATTGGACATTTTTCTTTGAATTACTTGTGCACTTTGTTGGTTTATGTTGGTATCACATTATCCATTTATCATCACCTATTCACCATAACACACCCAAGTATATGCACCAGGGTGCATAGTATTTACTGTACACCCGTTCAAGTGCACATCAATTTTGGAAACACATCACAGGTATATGGGGGACACTCATTATAGTGTCACACCTTTTCCTGATTTGTGACACCAGTGAATTTTAGCGCACCTGATTTCTTTTCTACACAATTTTATCACCATTTGGTTCGAAGGTTGCAGCTATTCACATTACTGATCCTGCGCACTTATTTAATTTTATACACAGTTCCAAACATCTTGGAGAGCTAGCCACAGATCTTCTGTGGATGTAGGCTGCCTCAAATCCTTCTGTCTCTTCGTGTAATTCCGGACAGACTCTATGATGTTAAGATCAGGGCTCTGTGGGGGCCAAACCATAATTTCCAGGATTCTTTATTCTTTTTTTTGTGATGAAGATAGTTCTTATTGACATTGGCTTGGGGTCATTGTCCTGCTGCAGAATAAATTTGGGGCCAATCACACACCTCCCTGATGGTAGTAAGCGGGGTCCCCCAAGGCTCAGTCCTGGGACCAACCTTGTTCAATTTATTCATAAACAGCATTGAGGTCGGGATCAGTAGTTCTATATCAGTCTTTGCAGATGACACAAAATTGGGCAGGGCAATAACTGCACAGCATGAATCAGATATCCTACAGAATGACCTGGACAAAATAACAGAGTGGGCAACGACATGGCAAATGAGGTTTAACGTAGAGAAGTGTAAGGTTTTGCACTTGGGGACTAGAAACATAAAAGCACAATACACGTTAGGAGGGGAACCCTTGGGGGAATCAAAAATGGAGAAGGATCTGGGAGTCTTGGTTGATGATAGACTAGGCAACAGCATGCAATGTCAAGCAGCAGCTGCCAAAGCTAGCAGAATATTAGCATGCATAAAGAAAGGGATGTATTCCAGAGATAAGACTATAATCCTTCCACTTTATAAAACTCTGGTCCGACCGCATCTGGAGTATTCTGTCCAGTTCTGGTCGCCAGTCCTCAGAAGGGATGTGTTGGAGCTGGAGAAAGTCCAGAGAAGGGCAACTAAACTAATTAGGGGATTGGAGGACCTTGATTATGAGGAGCGTCTGCAATAGCTTGATTTATTCTCCCTGGAGAATAGACGCCTGAGGGGGGACATGATAGCAATTTTTAAATATCTCAATGGGGATCTCAGCTTAGAAAAAAAGCTGTTCAGTCGAAGGGATTGCATGAGGACTCGGGGGCATACAATGCGATTAGAGGAGAAGCGTTTTAACCTCAGGCAACGTGGGGGGTTCTTTACTGTTAGGGCTACAAGATTGTGGAATTCTCTACCACAAGAGGGGGTTTCTGCGGGTAGTATGGTGGCTTTCAAAAGACTATTGGACGTGCATCTCAAGGATCAGAACATTCAGGGGTATGTGAGATGATTACAGCCACACACACCAACACAGGTTGAACTGGATGGACTATTGTCTTTATTCAACCTCACCTACTATGTAACTATATATGTAACTATGTAACTATGTACGGCATGATGAAAAAGTATCTGGAAATATTTCTCAGCTTTGAGGACACCATTAATCCTGACCAAACCTCCAACTGGATTTACCAAAACGCAGCCCCAAACTTGCAAAGAACCTCCACCATGCATCACTGTTGCCTACAGACACCTATTATTGTACAGTTCCCCGGCCCTTCAGTGAACAAACTTCCTTCTGCCACATCCAAATATTTCAAACTTTGTCTCATCAGTGCAGAGCCCCTGCTGCCATTTTCTGCACCCCAGTTCCAGTTTCCATGCATAGGATATGGAAAAAAGGCTAAGTAACTCAACTATGCACAAAAACATAGGAACTGAAAGGAAATTAGGGTTGATGTAAGGTGTGAAAAAGGTCATGGTTATGGGATAGTTGTTTTTAATTTTAAAGCAGGCTTAGACTCATGAACAAGATGTCAAATTTAGTATTTTGCCATCATCTGATAACATTAAATTCATGTGCAAGAATTAAAGCATAACACATAAAAGCCATTCTTTTAATTATACAGTATGTAAAGTAACCTTTCATGAGGGTTATTGCATACTTCATCTGGATAAGTATCTCAAGGTGGTTAATTTACAAAATACAAATGGCAAATATACTCTTCACTTTGTAGTTTATTATTATTTTTATTATTGTAGTTTATTTGTAGTTCGTTCACTTTGTGAATGGGATGAGGCTCTGCCAACTTTCATCATCCAATCAAATGCAAGAGATAATGCTGTTATTTTTTTTTTTTCTTTTCCTTGCACATGATTGAGCATTCTTTGCAAAGCGAAATTTCACCACATTCTCTAAGCCCTGGGACAAGTTCCCTTGCAAAGTGAACAGCGCATTAGTAAATTAACCAAAAACATTGAATCAAGAGCATCAGAATAACAGCTAGGCAACTAGCATTTTCAGGAGGCAAGGACAGCAATTCACCCTCCATATTTCTCTCATGACAGGTTTCCTTTAATTGTCTGATCTGAGTTAGTGATGTGAAGTTTTGCCGTTGCTTAGTAGCAGCCTACATTTAAATTAAAACACAAATCTCTATTCATTACTCAAATCAGTAGAGTGCAAAATTAAAATAATTCGAACTCTTAAGATAATCTATTTTATCATATTTTAAATTGAAACTTTTCTATCAAATGAAGTCAGATTTCATTCCTAAGAGTGATATATTCTTCTACAGAAACGGGGACAAATAATTTTAAAATAGCTGTACAGGTGCTACAAATTGCATAGTCATAAATTTTCTTGTACAAGAAATGAATAATTCTCATAGTTGTCTCTTAGGTACATTTCCATCTAGCAGGTGTCTGGCATGTTGCTCTGAAGGAAGCTTGAAGCAATTATGCATCCCACATGCTTTCCAGGGCAGAAAACAGTATAAAAGTTGAAGTTTCTCTAGACGGCACGTGCCTTAAAATTCCATCACCTCTTCACCTTTATTGAAATTTCACTGCACGTCATTTTCAATTTTGCAGTACTGGCAACCTGTCTCTTGGACAACCACCCAGTCCACCTCCCGCATCTTGTTAGATATAAGCGGCCACTCACTCACAAGGTGATTTATCATGTCCTTGCGTACACTCCTGTTTGGCACATGCCTTTGCTATTCTCTCATTGTATTCTGAACATTTAGAAGTGAATAAGTAGAAAAGTTTTTTTCCTTGCTCCGGGTGACTAAAACTTGTCCAACCAACCAAAGCGTTCAGCTTAAAAAGGTCATTGTAAACAACAAGCGTGTGCCTTCTTTGTTTCTGCACGTCCACATTTCACAGATAAGCATTAAAATATTTCTTCATAATTTAAAGAGTCACTAGAGTTAAAACCTAAACTATCTTAAACTCAGATACAGTTTTGTTCTAGTTGACTAATACCTATTTCTTTGTATCACCGGTATATTTTGGCTAGGAGAGGTTAGAAAGAATGAAATGTAATTTACTGTATTATTGGATCCAAATAATAAAGCAGTAATAAATCCAAAAGCAAAAATGTGTTATATTGCAGCTTACCAATCCTTACCCTCTTGCCAACCATGTAATGTATATATACCGCCAGTAGAAAAGACAAATATATGTCCATGGCAGCCTGAGGTTGTGTGCTGAGAGTGTGCTCACTGCACATTCCCAGAATACTGATCAAGCTGTCACTAACAACTCTCAGTTACAACTTCTGATTGTGAACCAGTGGGCCAAGCTCCCAAACAGTTGACCAGCGTAAGAGCCAATCACAGTGGATAAATGATAGAGAAGCCTCCACATTTAAACAGTGACAAGTTGTAACATAATAAAGGTTTTCGTATTTGGGGTTAACACCGCTTTTATATTTATCCTCATACTGGTAAACTTGTGTTTCTGATAGGCTTGTAAAACTTTAAAAACCTGTAAATTATACCTTTTAATAAAATAAGCTTGTCAGACTACTGCAAACCTGATATATATATATATATATATATATATACACAGTATCTCAAAAAAATGAGTACACCCCTCACATTTTTGTAAATATTTTATTATATATTTTCATGTGACAACACTGAAGAAATTACACTTTGCTACAATGTAAAGTAGTGAGTGTACAGCTTGTATAACAGTGTAAATTCGCTGTCCCCTCAAAATAACTCAACACACAGCCATTAAAGCGGTTGTAAACCCTATAACAAAAAAAGTAAAAAAAAAAAACCTGCAAGACAAAGGCATAATGAGCTAGTATGCATCGCATACTAGCCCATTATGTGTAACTTACCTTAAAACGAAGCCCCGACACGGACCCCCGGACATCGCTGCGGGCGCTGCCATGATCCCTCGTCGTCTCTTCCGGGTTCGGCGGCTCCGGCGCGCTGATTGGCCGAAAGAGACGGCTCCGGCGCGATGATTGGCCGGAGCCGCGATGACGTCACTCCCGCGCATGCGCGCGGGAGTGATGTTTCCGGCAAGCTCCCGGCAACTTAATTGAAGGTCCCCCCGGACCTTCAGAGCGCATGCGTCGCTCGCGCGAGCGGCTGCATGCACTGTAAATATCTCCTAAACCGTGCCGTTTTAGGAGATATTATTTGTACCTACAGGTAAGCCTTATTATAGGCTTACCTGTAGGTAAAAGTGTCAAAAAGCGGGATACTACCGCTTTAATGCCTAAACGACTGGCAACAAAAGTGAATACACCGCTAAGTGAAAATGTCCAAATTGGGCCCTATTAGCCATTTTCCCTCCTTGGTGTCATGTGACTTGTTAGTGTTATAAGGTCTCAGGTGTGAATGGGAAGCAAGTGTGTTAAATTTGGTGTTATCACTCTCACTCTCACTCTCTCATACTGGTCACTGGAAGGTCAACATGGCACTTAATGGCAAAAAACTTTCTGAGGATCTGAAAAAAAGGAATTGTTGCTCTACATATAGATGGCCTAGGCTATAAGGACATTGCCAAGACGCTGAAACTGAGCTGCAGCATGGTGGCCAAGACCATACAGCAGTTTAACAGGACAGGTTCCACTCAGAACAGGCCTCGCCATGGTCGACCAAAGGAGTTGAGTGCACGTGCTCAGCCTCATATCCAGAGGTTATATAGATGTATCAGTGCTTCCAGCATTGCTGCAGAGGTTGAAGGGGTGAGGGGGGTCACCCTGTCAGTGCTCAGACCATACGTCGCACAAGCAGACTAAGGACATGGATTTCTGGAACCATGTCCTGTAGTCTGATGACACATTTGGTTTAGAGGGTGTCAAGCGTGTGTGGCAGCAACCACTTGAGGAGTACAAAGACAAGTGTGTCTTGCCTACAGTCAAACATGGTGGTGGGAGTGTCATGGTCTGGGGCTGCATGAGTGCTGCCGTCACTGGGGAGCTACAGTTCATTGAGGGAACCATGAATGCCAACATGACATACTGAAACAGTGCGTGATCCCCTCCCTTCGGAGTCTGGGCCGCAGGGCAGTATTCCAACATGATAACAACCCCAAACACACCTCCAAGACGACCACTGCCTTGCTAAAGAAGCTGAGAGTAAAGGTGATGGACTGACAAAGCATCTTTCTAGACCTAAACACTATTGAGCATCTGTGGGGCATCCTCAAACAGAAGGTTTGCGCAAGGTCTCTAACATCCACCAGCTCCGTGATGTCGTCATGGAGGAATGAAAGAGGACTCCAGTGGCAACCTGTGAAGCTCTGGTGATCTCCATGCCCAAGAGGGTTAAGGCAGTGCTGGAAAATAATGGTGGCCAGACAAAATATTGACACTTTGGGCCCAATTTGGACATTTCCACTTAGGGGTGTATTCACTTTTTTTGCGAGCGGTTTAGACATTAATGGCTGTGCGTTGAGTTATTTTGAGGGGACAGTAATTTTACACTGTTATACAAGCTGTACACTCACTACTTTACATTGTAGCAAAGTGTAATTTCTTCAGTGTTGTCACATGAAAAGATATAATAAAATATTTACAAAAATGTGAGGGGTGTATTCACTTTTGTGAGATACTGTATATATATATATATATATATATATATATATATATATATATATATATATATATACAGTATATATATACTGCTAAAAAAAATTAAAGAAACACTTTGAAAACACATTGGATCTTAATTGGGGAAAATATAACGCTGGATATCTATACTGATATGAACTGGGTAATGTGTTAGGAACGAAAGGATGCCACATCGTTTGATGGAAATAAAAATTATCAATAGTGATGGGCCGAACACTCCCCTTTTTGGTTCGCACTGCCCCCGTCTGACGTCACGTGACATCATGTGATGTCAGAAAGGGATGGTGCAACCAGGTGACGTAACTGGGTGACCCCGCCCCTTGCCTATAAAACAGCTGTCAAAGTTAAATAGCAGCATATGGCAGGTAGCCTCAGAAGAGAAGAGGCAAAACGTTTTTGAAATTTTTTCTTTTTTTCGGGTGCTAATTGACTATAGATTTACATTGAGGGACACTTTTTTTTTTAAATAAAGGACTTGTCAAAAACTGTCTTATGTGTTAATTTTTGCTGTATACTTTTTTGGTGAATGGGTAGGGGTACAATGTACCCGGAACCCATTCACATGGAGGGGAGCAGGATCTAGGGGCCCCCTTGTTAAAGGAGGCTTCCAGATTCCGATAAGCCCCCCACCCGCAGACCCCCACAATCACAGCCCAGGGTTGTCGGAAAGAGGCCCTTGTCCCCATCAACATGGGGGCAAGGTGCTTTGGGGACACGCTACCCCCCCCTATTCCTGGCCTGCCAGGTTGCATGCTCGGATAAGGGTCTGGTATGGATTTTGGGGTAGTAACTTCGGAGTCAACATATATGGGAAGGGATCAGACCTCCTGGATTTTGGGGAGGACCCCACATGTATGTATGGCATGTATGTATTAGCATTTATGGGAAATTTTGGATAGCTTGACATGTCACTGCTCCCTGTCTTTAACATTGGCAACTATGGGAAATATTGGACTGCTTGACATGGCACTTCTGCCTGTCTTTAATATTGGCATCAATGGGACATCTTGGTCAGCTTGGCATGGCACTGCTCACAAACTATAAGTGACAGGGACACAAAATTTGGGGAGCACCGAGAGGGGACCCAAGACTACGACATATCTATACATTATAAAAGTGGGGTATGCCTGTTCACTACACTGACTGCACTAAACTAACTCAACACACTATTCACTAACTACCTGCCTAATCTCTGTGATAGCACACTATACAGGGCTGCCTTGTCAGCAGCAGCCTTATATAGTGTGGGGCATGGACTTAGCCCCTGAACCATGATCGGCTAAAGGCACCCTGCCTTTGGTCAATCATGGCTCTGACGGGACTGTGATTGGCCAAAGCATACAGATCAAGTGCATGCTTTAGCGAATCATCAGCAATCAATGCACTGCAACAGCTCAGTGCATTATGGGATGCCCATCGGCGGGCGAACTTCCTGCCAAGCGCCCTATTTGTTCCTGTGTTCAGCGAACACACGAACAGCTAATGTTCGAGTTGAACTTACATTCGACTCGAACATATAGCCCATCCCATATTGTCAACCTACAGAGGGCTGAATTCAAAGACACTCACTGTTGACACAAATGGTACTCAGTAGTTTGTATTGCCCCCACGTGCTTGTATGCATGCCTTACAATATCAGGGCATGCTTCTATTGAGATGACAGATGGCATCCTGGGGTATTTCCTCCCAGATCTGGACCAGGGCATCACTGAACTTCTGAATAGACTAAGGTACAACCTGGTGGCATCAGATAAACTGAAACATAATGTCCCAGAGGTGTTCTATTGGATTTAGGTCAGGCGAGCATGGGCGCTATTCAATGGCATCAATTCCTTCATACTCTAGGAACTGGTTGCAAACTCTCGCCACATGAGGCCGGGCATTGACGTTTACCTAGAGGAACCCAGGACCCACTGCACCTGCGTAGGGTCTGACAATGGGTCCAAGGATTTCATCCTGATACCTAATGGCAGTCAGGGTGTCATTGTCTAGTCTGTAGAGGTCTGTGCATACCTCCATGGATATGCCTCCCCAAACCATCACTGACCCACCACCAAACCGCTCATGCTGAACAATGCTACAGGCAGAATAATGTTCTCCACGGCTTCTCCAGACCTTTTCATGCCTGTCACATGTGCTCAGGGTGAACCTGCTTTCATCTGTAAAAAGCTCAGGGCGCCAGTGGCAAGCCTACCAATTCTTTTGTTCAATAGCACATGCCAATCGAGCTTCATGGTGCTGGGCAGTTAGCACAGGGCCCACTAGAGGACATCGGGCCCTCAGGCCACCCTCAGAAAGTCTGTTTCTGATTGTTTGGTCAGAGACATTCGCACCAGTGGCCTGCTGGAGGTAATTTTGTAGGGCTCTGGCAGTGCTCATCCCGTTCCTTCTTGCACAAAGGAGCAGATACAGGTCCTGCTGATGGGATAAGGACCTTCTACTGCCCTGTCCAGCTCTGTTAGAGTGACTGCCTGTCTCCTGGAATCTGCTCCATGCTTTTGAGACTGTGCTGGGAGAAACAGAGAACCTTCTGGCAATGGCATGTATTGATGTGCCATCATGGAGGACTGCCTGTGCAACCTCTATAGCATCCAGGTATCGCCTCATGCTACCAGCAGTGACAATGACCCTAGCCAGATGTGGCAAAACAGTCAGAAAAGATGAGTAGGGAACAAAAATGTCAGTGGCCTCCACCTGTAAAACCATTCCCGTTTTGGAAGTTGTCTCATCTAGTGCACCTGTTGTTAATTTTGTTAACACCAAAGAAGCTGAAACTGACTAACAACCCCCTCTGCTACTTAACTGACCAGATCAAAATCCCAGGAGTTTAATTGACTCGATGCTCTGATTAAAAAGTGCTCCTTTAAATTTTATGTTTGGCGTAAAAGCCACATAGCTCATCACCCTAAACACACCATCCCCACTGTCAAACATGGTGGTGGTAGCATCATGGTTTGGGCCTGCTTTTCTTCAGCAGGGACAGGGAAGATGGTTAAAATTGATGGGAAGATGGATGGAGCAAAATACAGGACCATTCTGGAAGAAAACCTGATGGAGTCTGCAAAAGACCTGAGACTGGGACGGAGATTTGTCTTCCAACAAGACAAGGATCCAAAACATAAAGCAAAATCTACAATGGAATGGTTCACAAATAAACATATCCAGGTGTTAGAATGGCCAAGTCATTTCACAAACGCTCTCCATCCAACCTCACTGAGCTCGAGCTGTTTTGCAAGGAAGAATGGGCAAAAATTTCAGTCTCTCGATGTGCAAAACTGATAGAGACATACCCCAAGCGACTTACAGCCGTAATCGCAGTAAAAGGTGGCGCTACAAAGTATTAACTTAAGGGGGCTGAATAATTTTGCACGCCAAATTTTTCAGTTTTTTATTTGTTAAAAAAGTTTGAAATATCCAATAAATTTCGTTCCACTTCATGATTGTGTCCCACTTGTTGTTGATTCTTCACAAAAAATTACAGTTTTATATCTTTATGTTTGAAGCCTGAAATGTGGCAAAAGGTCGCAAAGTTCAAGGGGGCCGAATACTTTCACAAGGCACTGTATCCTATGTCAACACACAGATCTGCTTTGCAGATCTTTCTGGATATTTTTCTGGATATTTGAACTGTTCTTTGTATCGAATTCATGTATTCCAGTGAAATCAAAGTAGTAATATGCTTAGTTGTTCGAAAATAAAGCTCATGCAGTTATTGGGTCCAAATACCCTTGCTTGCTTAGTGTACTGTATTTTGGTAAAAACCAGATAAACATTTAATGGTTTTACTAAGTACATGGTATTCTATACAATGTAAATTGTAACAGTATAATAATGTTGCAGACCCAGCAATATATCCAACAGCATGTTATTTAATTCTGCAGTCAACTTCCAAGACATCCAAGTCTGCAAGAACTGGATAAGCATGCAAACTATTCACACTTGCTGTGGCTTAAGCCTGGTGCACACTATCAAACACCCACAACCAGCGGGTTGAACAAAAAAAAACCTGTCAGCTCCAATCAGAGCCACTGTACTGATGATTCAATTTTAGTACAGCGATTTCCCCTGCTGAGCTGTTGTGTTCTGACAGGGGGGATGCTGCCCCCCCCCCCCCCCCCCACAGAACACTCTGATCAGCACCATTGGCTGAGAGCACAGATCGCCTGGCATTCAGCCTACGTGTACAGGGCTTTAGTCTTTGCATTGTTTTAACCACTTCAATAAAGAGCACTTTTATCCCCTTCCTGCCCAGGTCAATGTTCAGCTTTCAGCGCTGCCACACTTTAAATGACAATTGTGCAGTCATGCAATGTTGTACCCAAATTTCACACAAACAGAGCTTTCTTTTTGGTGGTTTGTAATCACCATTGGGTTTTTTATTTTTTGAAAAAAAAAAAAATGGGTTTGAAAAAAAAAGACGTTTTTATTAGTTTCTGTCAGAAAGTAATTTTTCTACTTCACTGATGTGGGCTGATGAGGCTGCACTGATGGGCACTGATGAGGAGGCACTAATATGCAGCACTGATGAGCACTGATAGGTGACACTAATAGGTGACACTAATAGGCAGCAGTTCTGGGCAATGATAGGTGGCACGGATAGGTGGCACTGATGGGCAGGCACTAATAGGCACTAAAAAGTAGCATTGGCTTGCATCACTGATAGGCACAGATTGGCCTCACTGCTGGGCACTGTTGGGACTGCACTGATTATCTGTAAAGGTTTCCCCTGTGAGCAGATGCCGCTGATTGGCTCTCCTCTCTTCACATTCTGTCAGTGTGAGGCGAGGAGAGTCGATAGACAGCTTTTCCTTGTTTACATGTGATCAGCTGTGATTGGACACAGCTGATCACATTGGTATAGACCTGCGTCATCGTCTCTTTACCGAGAACAGGGTCATGTAGGGTTGCCACATCATCCCTTCAAACCAAGACACATATTAATTACACAGGTCCTGGGGCTAATATAAGGCACAAAAGGCACTAAGTGAGTTTTATTACCACCTTAATCAGCCACAGAACCTCTGTAATTATTGTGTGTCCTGGTTTAACCACTTCTGGACCAGAAGATTTTCCCCCTTAATGACCAGGCCATATTTTGCGATTCGGCACTGTGTTACTTTAACGGAAACATTTAAAAAACATGTAAGTAAAAACCCTCTCCATGTTGGGGGGGGGGGGGGGGAGCACTCAGTCGCACACCCTTCCCCCCTTCATGGCCTGCCAGGCTGCATGCTCGGATAAGGGTCTGGTATGGATTTTGGGGGGGGGGGGCATGGAGTTCCCCTTTGAATCTATACCAGACCCGAAGAGCCTGGTATAGATTTTGAGGGGGGGGGGATTCCACACTGTTGTTTTTTTTTTTTTTTTTAATTCTGTAATAGGGTTCCCCTTAACCACCTTAAATACAGGGCACTTTCAACTCCCTTCCTGCCCTGACCAATTTTCAGCTTTCAGTGCTCATTGGCATCTATGGAAATATTGGATAGGTTGACATGGCACTGCTCCCTGTCTTTAACATTGGCAACTATGGAAAATATTGCTCAGTTTGACATGGCACTGCTCCCTGTCTTTAATATTGGCGTGTAAGGGAAATATTGTTCAGCTTTACATGGCACTACTCCCTGTCTTTAACATTGCTGTGTATGGGAAATATTGGTCAGCTTAACATGGCATTGCTCCTGAACCATAAGTGATAGGGGCACCAAACTTGGGGAGCATCGAGAGGGGAGTATGCTTGTACGCTACACTGACTGCACTAAACTGTCTGAACTCACTATCCACTAACTACCAGCTTAATCTCTATTGTCACACACTATACACGGCTGCCGTGTAAGCAGCAGCCTTATATAGTGTGGGGTATGGACTTAGTTCCTGAGCCATGTTTGGCGAAATGCTAATCCTGGCTCCGACAGTACATTTTGCTGTGTCTGGCCAACGCATACAGGTCAGGTCCATGCTTTGACCAATCATCAGCAATCAATGCACTGCAAGAGAGCAGTGCATTATGGGGCGCTTATTGGTGGGGGCGCTCATTCAGCGAACACACGAAAAGCTGATGTTCAAGTGGAATTTACGTTGGACTCGAACACAGAGCCATTCCCTACCTACTACACACATTCCTATTACCTGTTACTACCAGCAAGTGCTGGAGCTTTGCCCAATCAGAATGGGCTGGTGTTTGCTTCTAAGTGCCTGCCCTTTATATCTACCAGTGGCTTTATAATCATTGTAATGTTCATCTTCATGTTATTTTTGGTGCAACGTTTACATTTTTACAATCTTGTTTGACCATATTTTTGTTATTGTACTAAATATAAAGATTTGCTTATTAACCACTACAGGAAACAAACATTTGCTTTGCAATGACTCTGACTGTCTTGATAATATATAAGCCACTGGAGAAGTGCATTGTTTTAGATGAGTCCAACTTGCATTGTGAGAAGGAGCAGTAAAGTGTAACTACTGTGTACTACTAGGTGGATGCAGAGCTTGCTATGTAAAAAGTGCAAACATGCTTTCTCTCATGGACACATATTACACACTATATATATAAATAAAATCTTTAAAGACATTCATGTGCATTAAAACATTAGTTACATCACAAGCTTGTTTTTTACAGTTATATTAGAAAAGTAGTTTAAAGATAATACATTCTCTAAAACAAAAGTGTGCTTACCCTCTTAATAAACACTGCTGACAATCGTATGCTTGGTGGAAATCTCCCCCAACTAAAAAATAACTGTTTGGTTCCTTTCACATGGGCGTCCGCCCAGCGGACTCCACTTTGCTCAGTGGGGATTGATCTGCTGATCCCTGCTGAGCAGGCGGATGACAGGTTCGTCTCCACCCTATGTGCTGATGCCCTTAAGGCCCCCTTCACACTAGCTTTCCGATCAGGTCCGCCTGTCAGTTTTTCAGGCGGACCTGATTATACGCTCCATTCACCCCTATGGGGCAGCGAAATGTCAGCGATGACATCTCCTCTGACACCCGCTGCTATCCGATCTGATGTTGTCTGTGAAATCCAGACAGATGGTAACCCTATCTTCCATCCGTCTGGCATATAGGATTGGATGGGATCAGATGAAAACAGACAGGCGATCCGTTTTCATCCGATCTCCCCATAGAGAGCAGGACTCTTACAGGTCCATCTCTGGACAGTGAGCAGAGACGGACCTGTCATCTGCCTGCTCAGCGGTGATCAGTGGATAGATCCCTCGCTGAGCAAAGCGGAGTCCACTTTGTGAAAGAACCCTAGGACTGCTCTTTTGAAATCTCCCCCAACTAAATAAGACTTGTAAGACTGCTCTAATGAAATCTCCCCCAAATAAATAGGAACTATAAGACTGCTCTCATTAAAACTCCCCAGGGCCGGACTGGGTATGAAAACCAGCCCTGGAAAAAATTACATACCAGCCCCATAGCATTGCGTTGTCATAGCAGCACAACGTTGAGTTCTTGTTCATAAAAAGGTGCCCCCCTTTCAATGCACAGTGACCACAGCATTGCCCCAATCATTGCAGAGTGCCACAGGCTTGCCCCCAATGATCATTGCAGAGCGCCACAGCATTGCCCCCATTCATTGCAGAGCGCCACAGCATTGGCCCCATTCATTGCAGAGCGCCACAGCCTTGCCCCCATTCATTGCAGAGCGCACAGCATTGCCCCCATTCATTGCAGAGCGCACAGCATTGTCCCCATTCATTGCAGAGCGCACAGCATTGCCCCCATTCATTGCAGAGCGCACAGCATTGCCCCCATTCATTGCAGAGCGCACAGCATTGTCCCCATTCATTGCAGAGCGCACAGCATTGTCCCCATTCATTGCAAAGCGCACAGCATTGCCCCCATTCATTGCAGAGCGCACAGCATTGTCCCCATTCATTGCAGAGCGCACAGCATTGCCCCCATTCATTGCAGAGCGCACAGCATTGTCCCCATTCATTGCAGAGCGCACAGCATTGTCCCCATTCATTGCAGAGCGCACAGCATTGTCCCCATTCATTGCAAAGCGCACAGCATTGCCCCCATTCATTGCAGAGCGCACAGCATTGTCCCCATTCATTGCAGAGCGCACAGCATTGCCCCCATTCATTGGCAGCATGATGATATACTACTTACCAGGCACGACGACTGGATGGGACACACCGCACAGCACACACACTGGACAGTCTGCCAGCATGAAAATCGCCAAACCGGACTGGAGCTGACCAGTGACCTCTGACCTGCGATCACATGCTGGCGTGCGTGCAGTGTGGGAGACTGGGAGGGGGGGAGGGATCGTCGGCGCCAGACTCCAGATGAAAAGATGCACCCGCCAGAGCCAGCACCGCCGTCCACCGCACAGGCCGCCCCCGCCGTGACATCATGCCGCTCACAGCGGGACCGCAGAGGGGGCCGGGGCAGTGCACGCAGCCTGGCTGCACAGCGTCAGCGGCCGCCGGCCAATCGGCGGAGAGCGCGAGCGGCCAATCAGCGGCAAGCGGCCCCATCAATGGAATCCTTAAAGCAGCACTGCGGGCGGCCGGCAAACTTAAAGAGGTGCTCTGCGGGCGGCCCTATCAAAGCGGCCCACCGGGAAATATCCCGGTATCCCGATACGCCAGTCCGGCCCTGAAACTCCCCCAAATAAATAGGAAATGTAAGACTGCTCTAATGAAATCTCCCCCAACTAAATAAAAACTGTAAGACTACTCTAATGAAATCTTCCCCAACTAAATAAAAACTTTAAGTAGGGATGGGCTGGATGTTCGAGTCGAATGTAAGTTCGACTTGAACATCGGGTGTTCGTGTGTTCGCCGAACACACAAAAACCCAGGGCCCTTGGCGGCAAGTTCGTCCTGCCGATGAGCTCCTCATAATGCACTGCACGATTGCAGTGCTTTAAGTGCTTGTGATTGTCCAAAGCATGCACCGGACCTGTATGCTTTGGCCAATCACAGCACAATGTCCTTTCAGAGCCATGATTGGCCAAAGACAGGGTTCCTTTGGCCAATCATGGCTCAGGGGCTAAGTCCACGCCCCACACTACATAATGCTGCTGCTTACAGTACATGACAGCTGTATATAGTGTGTGATAATAGAAGTTAGGCAGGTAGTTAGTGGATAGTGTGTGGAGTTAGTTTAGTGCAGTCAGTGTAGTGTTCAGGTTATACCCCACTTTTAAAATTTATAGATATGTTGTAGTCCTGGGTCCCCTTCCAGTGCCATGTCAAGCTGGCCAATATTTCCCATAGATGCAATGAGCGCTGAAAGCTGAAAATTGGTCTAGGTAGGAAGGGGGTGAATGCGCCCTGTATTTAAGTTGTTAAGGGGAACCCTATGACAGAATAAAAAAAAAAAAAAGGGCATGGGGTTCCCCCAAAATCCATACCAGACCCTTATCCAAGCATGCAGCCTGGCAGGCCAGGATCGAGGGGGGAGGAGAGAGACCCCCCTCATGAATCATAGCAGGCCACTTGCCCTCAACATGGGGAGGGTGCTTTGGGTGCCTCTTCCGGACAACCCTGGGCTGTGGTTGTGGGGGTCGGCGGGCGGGGGGCTTATAAGAATCTGGAAGCCCCCTTTAACAAGGGGGCCCCCAGATCCCACCCCCCATGTGAATGAGTATTGGGTACATCGTATTCCTACCCATTTACCAAAAAAGTGTCCAAAAAACAGTTTTTGACAAGTCCTTTATTAAAAAAAAATTGTAAAAAACAGTATCCCTCGATGTAAATCCATAGTCAATCACGACGCTCGCCTCACCGGAAAAATAGAAAAAAATTCAAAGATGCTTCGCCTCTTCTGAGGCCTCCTGCTGAATGACGCTCTTGATCTTTGACAGCTGTTTTATAGGCAAGGGGCGGGGCCATCCAATAACATCAGCCGGTGGCACTGCCCCTTCTGACGTTACATGACTCTTGACACCCGCAGGCCCCCATAACCACAGCCCAAGGTTATCGGGAAGAGGCCCTGGTCCCCATCAACATAGGGACAAGGTGCTTTGGGCGGTACCCAAAAGCACCCTCCCCATGTTGAGGGCAAGTGGCCTGGTATGGTTCAGGAGGGGGGGGGCACTCGGTCGTCATCCCCCTATCCTGGCCTGCCAGGCTGCATGCTCGGATAAGGGTCCGGTACGGATTTTGGGGGGACCCCATGCTGTCTTTTTTTTTTTTTTTTTGGCATTGTCGTTCCCCCTAAAACCCATACCAGGCCCGAAGGGCCATTTTTTTTTCTTTTTTCTTTATCTGCATTGCTGGGAGCTGACAATACATTACAGCCACAAGCAAGTTTAAATTAGATTTATTCCTTTAGAAATGTCAGTATTGCTGCAGCAGGCTCCATACATCATACAGATGTGCCACTTTACAGGTACATTAAGGGGACCCCCCAAGCACGATATTTAAAGGAATTTTTCATTTTTATTGTTTCACTTTAGGCATTATTAAATCACTGAACCTGTAAAAATGATTGTTTAATAAAAAAAAAATGTTTTTGCATTGATTCATGTCCCCCAGGGCAGTACCAAGGTCCCCATACACTTTTTATGGCAATAACTTGCATATAAGCCTTTAAAATTAGGACTTTTGATTTTTCATGTTTGTGTCATATAGACTTTAATAGAGTTCGGATGTTCGCTAGAACTTTTTCCCTGTTCAAGATGTTCTGGTGCGAAACCGAACAGGGGGGTGTTCAGCCCATCACTAACTGAAAAAGGTTGCTCTAATAAAATCTCCCCCAACTAAATAAAAGCAACTGTAAGGCTGCTCTTATGAAATCTCCCCCAACTAAATAAGAACTGTAAGGCTGCTCTTATGAAATCTCCCCCAACTAAATAAGAACTGTACGGCTGCTCTAATTAATTTTTTTTAGCTACCAAATAAGAGCAGTGGCCCAATAGTCACAACAAAGATAAAATGTTTGGTGGGTTAACAACTTGACTTTTTTATATTAATTTGCATATTGCTCTATTTGTCAATGAAGATAAGTTTAGTATCTTCAGTGACAAATAGAACAATAGTTCACATATTGAACATTTCCAATCATGAAACTTTCAGTGTTTTAGAGGCTTTAATGATGTTTCTCATTACTGTTTTACAGAAAAATGGCCACTTGTAACAGAGCCTAGGGGTATCTTTGCTCTGCGGGGCCAGGTTCTGCATATAGAGACAGAAATTAAAATTGTAAATGGAGGCAGTTTGGAAGCCCTTTTTTAATAAAAAGGACGGCACCTGTAAACCAGTAGTTGTCAGTTGCTAGTGAGACATGCCCATCCCAGGCAATGGGGATTATTTTATAACACTAATTAGAATTGCTGTTAATCTGCTGCTCTCAGTGAATGACTCTAATTATGAAAGCCTACAGTTAGCAGGGGGCTGAACCTGAACCTAACAGGAATCTGACTATTGATAAGAGAGTGAATAGTGGTGCCAGCAGGTCTGCTGGATTCACTTGACAGTAAGTAGTTCCAAGAATAAGTTTACCAATTGGCAGGTTAAATAAGAAAAATATGAGGATAAATCAAGAATGATGGAACTATACAAAAATAAAAGCAATTATGTTACATTGTCGATGCATCTGAATAAAATATGAGTTTACAAACTGCAGTGCAGGTGCAGCAATTTTAAATACATTTCTACATTTTCGAAGCTCAGAAAAGTGTGTGTTTTCTGAACCTGGACCATTGCTCTACTAAAGCTTCTGGACATAAATGCACAGATTTAAAAAGAAGCCATATAACTGTAAATGACTGTGAAGAGTAGTAAGAATTGAACATGTTGTTTTCTTAGTTGTTGCATTCTCCTCCAGAGTATCTCGATCTTGTGCAACTGACTTGTTTTAACATACATTTGTAATCTTCGCATGAAGTGTATTTATAATTAGTGTAAACTGGAAAACATGCATAACTATTCATAACAATAAATTGCTCAAGCACATATGCACATTGCTGCTTTAGCTTTGTGGTGCATTAAAGTAATGAATGTTGCAGTTTGGACATGCAGCAAGATACCTTTGGGTTTGGTGATACTTTTACATTTCTTAGCAGCATCTGACTTTTTGTTGAAAAAGTCTCCTTTGCCATCTAAAAAATAAGATTATTTTTAACAAGTTCCTAAATTATAATTATTATTATAAGTTTATAATTATCTCACATGTTTTGGAGTCCTTTCATCATATTACCTAACAATTCTAAAAATGCAATATGAATTTGCCTATAGGAAGAACAAGCTGTATGAATGCAAAGAGGTAACGGGGTCATACAAACCAGTTACTCACTGGAATGAAGAAGTGTTTAAAAAAGTAAAACAAATATGTTATTATCGATTTAGCTTATGTAAAGTTAGTGCCGGTTCACACTAACGCGGCACGACTTCGGGGGCGACCTGTGAAGTCGACTTGCACGGATTTCATATAACGAATGTCTATGCAAGTCGCTCCGATGTCACCCCGTAGTAGTACAGGAACCTTTTTCCAAGTCGGAGCGACTTGAGTCGCTCCTATTAGAACGGTTCCCATAGCACACAATGGACAGCGACTTGTCAGGCTGACCAGTCGCCTGACAAGTCGCGGTAGTGTGAATGAACACTTAGCTGCACATTTTGAAAGCCCATGACATTTATTTAAATATAATGTAGATTGACACTGCTCACAAAATGCACATATTAAACTTTGTTTTTAATCTCTTGTACATAGGGAAAAGATGACATTTAAAAAAAAAAAACCCAAACCTGAGTTGAGTTGGAAAAAAATGTTCTTTATTAATGACCCCATGGATCAATATTGAATAATAAAATTATAGTGGAATGTATAAGCCAGAATATTGGCTGGTTACTTGATTGACAATAAATGCTCTAGTTCTGCAACTGATCCAATGCCACAAACAACATCTTACTGAGGATAAAGCGAACGCTGTAAATTATTATTTATTTATTACAGTTACTTATATAGTGATGCCAATTTATTCAGTGCTTTACACACATATGTTGTAAATTCACATCACTCCCTTACCCTCATGGAGCTTATAATTTAAGGTCCCTAACTGATATTCATACATACACATAACTAGGGCCAGTTTAGACAGGATTCAATTAACCTACCAGCATGTCTTTGGAGTGCGGAAGGAAACAAGAGTACCTGGAGGAAACCCACACGGGCACAGGGAGAACATGCAAACTCCAGGCAGGCAGTGCCGTGATTGGGATTCAAACCGATGACCCTATTGCTGCTAGATGGAATTGCTAACCACTTAGCCACTGTGCTGCCCAGAACTTACTATGTCAAAAACAATCATTTTTACTGGCAGCTTAATAAAAACCTTTGATCTACCTCTCTGAACCTTTCGTCATTCAAAAGGAAGTAAGCAAGTAATAAAATGGATTTGAATCCACCATAAAAGTAACAGCTTTGTATCCCCGTGCAATTGGGGATGGTCAATGTCATGACCATTCTCTGAGAGACATTTGCTAGGCCATGACGATCCTAAATAGTAAATGTATCTGTTGCTTGCCAAACCTGTTAAATTGTTAAAAGTTTGTTATTGGCTTTGAAATAAAAAGCAGAAACAAGCTGACTGTCCCTTTATCTGGCTGATAATGCTCACATTGGGAAACAATCACATGTCTATGAAATCAATGCAAACTCTTTTCAATACCGGGCACTTTTACCCCCCCCCCCCCTTCCTGCTCAGGCCAATTTTCAGCTTTCAACGCTGTCGCATTTTGAATGACAATTGTCAAGTGACACTGTACCCATATGAAATGTTTTTTCTTATCTTTTTCCCCACAAATAGAGCTTTCTTTTGGTGGTATTTGATCACCATTGGCTTGTTTATTTTTTGCGCTACAAAGAAAAGGCAGATAATTTTGAAAACAAAAAAAGTTTTTTTTTGTAAATAAGTAAGTTTTCTTCTTCACTGACAGGCACTGATAAAGCACTGATGAGGCAGCACTGATGGGCACTGATGAGGAGGCACTAATATGAAGCATTGATGGGCACTGATACGCAGCACTGATGGGCACTGGTAGGTGGCACTGATATGCAGCACTGATGGGCACTGATAGGCATCACTGATGTGCACTTAAGGACACTGGTAGGCGGTAATGATGGCCACTGATTGGTGTCAATGATGGGCACTGATAGATGGCACAGATAGGCAGCACTGATAATGAGGCACTGACAGGCATTACTGGGCACTGACTGGCATTACTAATGGGCACGGATTGGCATCCTTTATTGGTACAGGTTGACACTGATTGGCATCCTGGTACAGGTGGGCATCACTGGGGGGGCACTGATGGGCAACACTGGAGGGCACTGGTGGGCATTGCTGATGGGTCTGCACTGATAATCAATGCGCTGATTATCAGAGCAGACCCCCCCCTGTCAGGACAGCCGCCAATCGGCTCTCCTCTACCTGCGCCTTGTCAGCGCGAATGGAGGAAAGCCGATAAACTGCACTTTTCCTGGTTACCATGTGATCAGTTGTGATTGAACACAGCTGATCACGTGCTAAAGGGCCTATATCCTAGGCTCTTTACCTATATCAGGGATGCAGTGTGTCGGATCGATACACCACACCACCAATCGCCGCGCTGCGCGCCGCCGGGGGTACACATAAGCGGCTTATCCTGCTGAACGTCATATGACACCCAGTTAGGATAATACAACTACCATGCGGCCATCATTTTGCATATGGAGGGTGGGAAGTGGTTAATTACTCCTGGCTGATTGATCATGGTTGCTTTTTCAGTGCCATCTGTGCCTGCTTTGTGTATATATATATATATATATATATATATATAAATCTATATATATATATATATATATATATATGTATACGCAGTCTCTGAGTTAGAAGTGAGAGGAAATCTACCACTAGGGGAATTCACTCCTGTAAGAGTTCTCATGGGAAAAAGGTGTCTCCACTGAAGCTTTATCACCAATCCTTGTTTCCACAACAAACCAAAATTTTCCAAATCCAATTGTCACAGGGACAGAACGTAAGGTGAAGTCTTCTGAATAGGGGCACAGACAGCTAAACAAATATTACAGGGGTGTTAACCATTCCTTATGCTATCCAAAAAAACTTTAAAATAAAATTTGGGCTGGAGTTACACTTTAAAAATATACCTGTTCAAACTTACATAAGAATTCAACTTAAGAACACATTCATTTACCTTGGATCTACTGAATGGACATTCGAATGTGGATTTCCATTCAAGTTTATTTGAAATGCTTCCTGACAGGTTATAAAATTTTCTTTGCATTGTATTTATCTTTTTTGATATATGACTTATTTGTATAAAGTCTAAGAACGCAAAACACATATTTGCTTCTTAGCATATAGTCCATTGGTTACATTCATACATGCCCTTATGAGGAAAAAAAAAATGTTTTGGGTATTTTAAAAAGTGCAAACTTCAAAATAATGCAGTGGTCTCCAAACTGTGGTCCTTTTATTGCCTTTATCTGGCCCTTGGTTGATTATTTTCATCCACTGATACCAATGATTGGACATAATTTCCACCACTGACACCAATAAATGGGTAGAATTCATCTTAATGATGCCAACAATTGGGCATAATTCCTCCAAATGACACCAACAACGGGGCCCAATGACACCAATGAAGGGGCTCATTTCCTATCACTGACACATGGGCATTGTTTATTCACACTGACATCAGTACCTTTTCTACTCTTAATAGCTGTAGTCCACCCCCTGTTAAATGTGATGGGCTGTAAATTGGCTGTTTGTTTAAGAAATTCGGAGACCCCTGGTATAAAGAAAAATCAATAAGGAAACCATGATTACTTTTAAGAAAAAATACAGTTGTTCAAATCAGTAGGCCAAAACCGGGTCCCTTAGGCTATAAATCATTTGCAATTTTGAAATACAGTTAAACTGTAGCAGGGCTATTAAGAATCTTGCATATTTCATCTGGGCACCATGTTGTGCATAAATAATGAAAACTTTTTTTAACTATAGTATTTGGAAATGTACTGGTAAGACAAAAAATGCATGAAAATGGTTTCTTGTGTCCCATTTTGTTTTATCAATTTTGTACAATATTTTTTGTGAATAAAAAAAAAACTAAGGTAAAAGTTTAAATAAAAAAAATGAAATAAAGCTTATTTATTATAACAAAATGAAAAGGTTTATAATCTATGTAATAGATTAATAATCATATTTAGGATCCATTTTATATTTTTAATTTCAAGTTTTTGTTCTTAATCATGCAATGTCGTTCTAGTGCAGTCATCAAAGGAATACTGTCTAAGCACGGTTTCCTTTTACACAATTACAATTGTAGAGCAAATAATTAGGATTTATTCAGTTTTCAATAATGCAAAATAAAAATATGCTAAAGTTTCAGCTACAAAATATGTTCTAGTGAGTACAGCCTATGTTTCAATGCACCAAAGCTGCTTCACATAACACACTTTGACATGAGTTAACTGACAGCTGCTGCTTATACTGCGCTTCAGGCTATCAGGGCGTGAAAGCCTTTGTCTTATCTGTCAGAGAACAATAGCAGAGGTCTTCTCAACTGTCTTCTGTTGTGCTCTGGCCAAGGTGCTGAAGTGAAGAAGACACCTGCATTCAATGCAGCTCAGTCACCTTTTAAACAGGGAGAATAATGTGACAATGTGTATATTAATGGAATTAAAAATGGATTTTTGAAGTCTACTTTATCTGATTTAGATGTTATCTGTTTAAACAAGCAGCACAAAAGCTGAAGAAACATTGAAGACAGAACAAAATCAAATAACATAAAGGCACACATATCAAAGGTCCTTCATGTTGATATTGTAACGGCTATTACAGTAAAGGTGTATTAGAAGCTCATTAAGAAGGTAGGCCAATTGTTTTCTACCTGCTAGAGAATTACAATTCACAAGACAATCTACAAATTTACCTAATAAGACCAAAGTGCATGTCAACAGAACTTAAAGAAGTGTTCTTAATGGCACCAGACCTATGTTTAGGCCTCAATAATAAGGTCTACGCCATTGAGGGGGTCATTATTTCTATGTGAAAACTGTCTCCACAAACAAATGGGTAGTCTACCTCAACTAACAGTCTCTGTTTGATGTGGAATGCTGTTTCTGTACCTGTGGCCTGTCACAGACACATAAACAGCACGGCTCGAGACGGGTTCGGAAATTCGCTTTAATGTGCAAGTGCTGAGGCCCTGCTACCACCCAGGCTTTAAAAAAATCATTGTTTTTAGACAATCTAGCTGTTTACATCTGCCTAAGGCCAACAGGAGAAACAAAACCTCCTCATGTCTTTTAAACGAAGATAAACATGGCCCAACTCCGAAGCTAAACCATGCATAAGAACAGTCTAGACAGGCCTACTTAGGCCTACTTTATAGGCACAAGACCCACAGCATGCTTAATTAAGCTAAAATGGGAACCCTCCAGCTAGAGTTCTTTGCATTGCATTCCAAAAAAAGCATTTAAAACAGAATAAATGTTGAAATTCTATTAGAAAATGGCATGAGGTACAGGCAGGCATCACTGCATGAATGGGAAGACAGGAGACAGTTAGAAGAGGCGTGGGAGGGGCTTGTGTCATCCTGCTACTCCAGCTGCTTTGTTTACAGTATTACATGAAAGGCTGCTCATTAGTGCCTTGTAAACAGGGCTTATGTAGTGTCAAGGTGCAAATTGACCTAACTCTAAGATTAGGACTATATTTATCTATTACAAGACACTATGTGAGCAAAAAAAAAAAAGAAAAGAAAAAACAATATTAAGGGGGCTTGTATTTTAGGAACCTAGATATATGTATATGTAAGAAGCAGCAAGTTAAATGCAAACGCTTAGACATGTTTCGTTACAAGGCAACTAGAGAAACACATGGTTAGTTTAAGGGTAAATAAAGAAGATTTATTTCTGTAAAACATATAAACTATTATGTTGTAATACATGAATGAATAGATTTTAATAAACTAGGAAAATACATTGTTTACAGTCAGCAAGAACCATAGCTTGCATAACATCATAACTTCTGTTTAAACCCATAATCGAAGCTGCGGTGTTGGATAATTTATCCTCTATTATTTTAACGGAGGGTAGACCTTTTTTTTTCCCGGAGGCTCGCATTGGCTGCAGTTGCACCTAGTGACCGTTTCAGTAAGAGCCTTGCACACTTGGGGCTTGTTCACTTGTGCTTTGATCGCTGAAGAGCGATCCATGTTCTAATTGTTCTTCAGAGAGCATTTGACAGGTGGTAAAGAGGCGTTGTATCACCTTCACACTGTCTGCTTTAACCCCTTGAATCTCTCACTAACCCATCACAACCACGTCAATTGCACATAGTTGCAGGGCAACCCCATTCACTTAAATTAGTCATGTTTGGTGGGCACTATGTCCACTGAAAGCAATGGAGGGTATAATTACTGCCACAGTTACAAAGCACAGCATCATGGCAGTGGCATGGGTACACCCCTGGCCACTGCCTCTACATCTAAAAGGGGTAGTGGTTGGGGAGAGGTAAAATGCTTCTCGTTGGTAGGGTTTTACCACCCCCAACCACATGAGTGAACAAGCCTTTACTATCATAGGATAATAATCTTCACCCTACAATCCTTGCTACCAAGAAAGACAAAAAGCAGGCTCCACTGCATGCTAGTAACTTACTAAGATAGAAAAGAAAATCATTATTACCTTTTTCTATTACCAGAGGGGTAGACGGTGCTGTTGATATAAAAATGTCACTGGCACATGTCTGCAAAAGCAGTGCGCACAGAAAATAATCTGCCCAACACTGCCTGTACAGTTTCAATGCTGGTGACATCATTCCCTCATGACCCAGTGCCAAGGGACAAACAGGCAACTAATTATCGCCGTTGCAAAAGGCACACTTCTGAAATGGCCGCTACTGCTTGCATCAATGTTCACCTCTGCATTAGCCACCACTGCATGATAGACTTGTGCACAACGGAAAATTTCATTTTGTTTCGTTTTTATTCGTAAAATTACGTATTTTCGCTATGTTATATTTGTTGTGTTACGGTAATTCGTTTTTGAATAATTGGTTATTTCTGTAGAGTATAGATATTCATTATAACAAATCGATTTGTTTGATTGTTTCATTTTCGGGTTAATGCGTTGTTTATTCGTGATAACAATTCATACTTCGGAAAGTTGTTTGTTTAAGAATCCATTAACACACACACAATGACAATATCTCTTTTGCAGTTTTTTAAAACCCATCTCCTCTGCTTAAATACAATACAACACCCTTCTCACCCAGTTTTTAGAAATGTACTTTGCCGGAAATCCAACCTCCAGCACAAAATTAATCAGCTGATTGGACTGTAAGATTTACTCCGAGTCGACCTGCTGCTTCATTAGACCTTTAACGAATTAACGAATCATGCCGAAGCCATTCGTTATTTTCATTAGAATTTCTTTTGTAATAGTTGAAATTCGTTATAATTCATTACGAAGCTAATTGCACATGCCTACTGCATGACACACATTTCTGTACTGGCCATCGCTGCATACACCAACATATACATAAGTTCATATAGGTTTGCACTGGCTGCTACTACACTAGACATCAAACACTTCTGTACTGGATGCACCAACGTGCACCTCTACATTGGTTGCCACGGCATAGACACTGTAGTGGCCACCACTGAATGTATTAACACTGCATTGGCCACCAATGAACGTATTAACACTGCATTGGCCACCACTGAACGTATTAACACTGCATCGGCCACCACTGCATGAACAGATGTGCACTCCTGCAATGGCCACCAATCTGGTGGATGACTATCCAAATTCAGCAACACTGCTGTATTCTAAACATGCCTTACAAAAGGTCAATTCATCATCTGTGGCTCCAACAAACCATTTTTTATGAGAGATAAATTGTCTACGTTGTTCTACAACAGCCAAGTAGATTTTACCTAACAGAAGAAGGGAATGAAGGCCTTTGGTTGGTTGCTCCCCATCCTCCCAATAGCACAGATTCCCTCCAACAGCACAGCTCTGCCCTATCAATACAACCCCCAGTACAACTCCCTCCTCTCAGTATATCTCTCTCTTGCTTTGGTTTTTGGTTAGTAGTATCCAAAATTAAACACAAATTCTAGATTCCTGACATGGTATTAGCATTTTATAACATATTTATGTATTCTAATTTTTCAATGCTTTTGAAACAACTTTCTGTTGTGTAACCTTTCATATAATATGTCTTTAAATACTTCTTATTAGTTGCATTGCTGTCTCAGTTGCTCCCATGGTAACATTTAAGCCTGAATAAGCTTCTCTGTTATATTTCCTGCAGGTGTAGTCCGCTTCCAGCCTCTTAAAAGTACTGTAGCTTTATAAATAAGTCCTCAAAGGTCTGGCTCAGGCATTCCTGACGCACTTTACATCTTATTCCTTTTCAGTTCATAATCACCAGAATTTGTCTCAGAAGTAATCTTTCATGCAAGGAATAGGAACGTTCACTTGTGTGCAAGATCTTAAAAGTGCTGGTTTATGAAAATGAAAGCAAGACTGGAGATTTTGCCCTCAACAACAGACCTGAATAAAATTCATTTTTTATCCACTGGAAAAATGAAACAGTTTTCTCTCAATGACTTCTAAACTCAAGGCCAAACCTCATGTCATATATTATAGAGATCATGACAGACAGGAGACTACATGGAGTCTGGGGCTGAGCTGACTTCATAGTCTGTCACAAAGCTTCATTTGTCAAAATATCTATCATACCCCATAGCAGCATAAGATTCAAAAATTCATTGTGAGATTACGTTTATTGGTTGTTATTGGGTATTGCAAACACTTCTTTCTTACATACTTTGATATGTAAGGATCACTGGACATGGTACTATAAGCTAGCCATAGCCATTCACGTTAAGATACATTTAAGTCCATTGTATTTGATGACTGTGTCATATTAGCATTAAGTGTACATGTTTTGCATCTTTGGCATGTTTTCAAAGATTCCAATCACTTGGCTTTAGTGCAGAGCAAAAAATGTAAAATACACTATTTTAATACCAGTTTGCTCAGCACGTACGTGTCAAAGGGCCAAACAGGTAAACATATCTGAACTGAAATACAGTTTGCATGTACAAACAGTACTATAAAATGCACGGGAAAGTACAGATTTATTGTCAGATATTAGTAACGCATCATCAAAACTCTATTGTTACCATATACTGTATAGTGTATGATGCAGGACCATTACATAGGCTGTCAGTTGCAAAAACAATTTGTAATATCTCAGCAGGTAATATATCTTCTGTATTTGTTACGACCATTTGCTCATTATACTCTGTCTATTCTGTTAGACTTGTTTATGCCAGACACAGCTTTATACTTATTGCTAAGGTCATTTTCAAGACTGTTCAGCTCCTGGACCACTTCAGTAATGCAGTAGGGCCAGGCAAAAAAGGGTAAGATTGAAGACCTGAAAAATATATGTTTTTTTGCTGAAGAATATTTGTCAGGGTTTGCAAACTTTTAAGCAGTGTAGACAAAGCAAGCCCTAATTGGATGACATAAAGTTTGCTAAAGCACTTCGTATCATAGACAATTGCCTTTTTTTTCTTTCAAAAGACTCCAATTTTATCCTTTCTCACTTTGCTGCATCTCCAGCCGCTTATGCAACCATTTCCTGTCTATATGCACTCCAATGATGCATGCCATGCTTATCAATGATTCTCCTCTTCTGTGAATATGCGATACACAAGCTAATCTCCAACTGATTAAATCAAATGATCAGAAAACTAGAAATTCTTGTAATGGTCACCAAGCACTCAAGCGTGCCGTGCTATAAACAAAATTGTCTGGCAACACCAATAAAAGTAACCCTATAACTGGTTATAGATACTTTTCAGCCTACTGGATGAAGGGAGGTGTTGGGCTGCAGTTTGTCCACTGACCTTAAGATGGCACTTTGCCACTTCAGGCTGTCAGAAAATCATTGAGCACATATTTCTTTAGGGCTTCAGGTGGTCATCTTGGGGAGGCAAGCATCTGATCTTGGATGCTGAAATGTCATAAGATTTGGGCAGCCATTTTGATAAATAGAAGATTCTTCGTCATTTGGGGAGCCTTAAGTGTGGGAGTAGAACAGACCACTTCTTGTTAGGGAGCAGTGTTAAAGTGGAGCTCCACCCAAAATGGAAAGCTCTGCTTGTTCGCACCCTCCCCTCCTCTCCTCCACTGACACATTTGGCACTTTTTTGGGGTAGAGGGGGGAGTGGGTACCTGGTTTTGACAGGTACCCACTCCCACTTCTGGGTAAGATCACCACTATGATCTCTGAGTATTCTCAGCCCCTCTTCCTTCCCCCTGCTGCCTTCTGGGACATACAGAGGTCCCAGAAGACAGCAGGACCAATCAGAAAGTGCAGCCCAACTCATGCATGCGCAGTAGGAAATTAGCTGTGACACCTGAAGGCTTCAATGCCTGTTTCCTAGCATGTGGACCCATAGCAGTTTGACGAATCTGCTCGGGGTGCCAGCATCCTTGGATCCCTGGACAGGTAAGTGTCTTTATATTAAAAGTCAGCAGCTACAGTATTTGTACATGGTGACTTTTATTTTATTTTTTTCTTCCCAGACTAGAGCTCCTCTTTAAGGAGAGGTACCTGACAAGGAGGGAAAGAGTAAGTTTCGCCTTACAGGGTGTCTCTTCTGCCAGCTTCTCGGAACAGTCTTGTACCAGCCAGATAAACTATAAAGATCTTAGATCGGTCCTGTAATCTGGATACCTCCTCCAAAGGAAGTACTCCTCAGGCATTCTGGGGTTTGTAAGCCCATATTATATTGCTATTGAAAAAGTGCCTTGTTGACAGACATTACCATTCTGCTTCAAGAAGTGTGTAGCCCACAACAAATGTAGTGCCATTTCTGTAAACCATCTTATATCTGTGATTATTTTCAATTTTCACAGTATTATTTATTTATTACAGGTACTCATATAGCGCCATCAATTTTCGTAGCGCTTTACACAAATATATTATACATTCACATCGGTCCTTACCCTCAAAGAACTTACAATCTAAGGTCCCTAACTCAGGTTCATACATACACATACTAAGGCCAACTTAAGCCTCGTACACACGCAATGATTGTTGGCCGAGCGATCGACCGATCGGCCGTCTTTTGTGCAGTGTTGTTGTGTTGGTTGAAATGTGCTCTAGACTGCACACAAATTTTCTCGGCCAACAACAACCAACTTCAGAAGTGATGTCATGTGCTGGTTAACTTTCCGTGTGTTTTTTCTTCTCTGAGCATGCCCAGTCTTGCTCATCTGATTTTTGTCTGCCGAAATCTGAACTGACTGACGAACAATCGGCCGTTCTGTTGACGGCCAACAAAAATTTTATAGCATGCACACCAGATTTTGTTCGGCCGAAAAGTCTGAGTCGGTTGTCGGAAGCATCATACTAACAAGCCGAAAATCGGCCGTTCGGACGTTGGCCAAAAATTCACGGCCAACAATCGTTGCGTGTGTACGAGGCTTTAGACAGGAGCCAATATACCTACCAGCATGTCTTTGGAGTGTGGGAGGAAACCGGAGTATCCGGAACTCACGCAGGCACATGGAGAACATGCAAACTCCTTGCAGGTAGTGCCATGGTTGGGATTCAAGTCGACGACCCCAGTGCTGCCAGGCAGATGTGCTAACCAATAAAAAAGAACATTTAAGTAGTATGTATTGACTTTCTCCCACTTTTCATGTATGCTGGTTAAGCCTCACCCATATGCATGCCAGCTTTGATGACAGAAGCTTTATGATGGAAACAATTGCACGCTTTCAAGAACAATGTTAAATGCCAGTCGCTGTCCAGTGAGATCTGATAATGACAACCACCTGGCTAAAATAAATCAGTATCCTAATGTTAAATTATTGTGAATTGAGCATAAGATATCATTTTTTTGGACTGTTTGTCAAGCATGATACTTTCAAACCAGATTTGAGCAGTTGAAAGCCTTTTTGGCTTCCGGTTATGAACAACTTCAAGTGTCACCCTGGCACCTTCTAAGATTTAAAAGGGTAATTTTACCTGTCTAAGTTTTCCAGTTTATACCAGCATATATCAAGTTAGATCTGCAATATGAAATATGTACTGCAGTACCTGTTTGCCTGGAATAGGCATAGAACCTATTCCATGATTTAAACCAAACTTGTTTGAGGGTGCTGTGTAAGCAAGACTAAATCTAGATACCACAGTAGTTAGAATGGAATCACATAACTTAACCCTCCCTTGTAATTATTATGTCAAGCTGAGTGATTTGACCCTAGGTCTGCCTGCAGCTAATGTCTCTCTGCGTGGGGTAGCATGCTCTTCCTTTGTATCTCAAAGCGGTCATGCAAAATATATATTATTGGTAGACACCTGCATCTTTCAAAGTAAATAAAAACTTGTCTCGTACGCATCCCTGACCATACCCCTGAAGCCTGCAGCACATGTGCCTTTTGACTGATTGTACACCTGTGGAATTTATCTTGTTTTTTTACAACTAAGGGGTGAGGTTCATTTTTGTACATGTATATTAACTCTCATTGAGACACAATGTAAAGTTTCCATATTAAGCCTCTTTCTGCACCTTCATGTGCCCTATCCTTGCAGTAGAATGCAAGGTCCATTTACAGATATAGATGCACTAAAGGGAATAAGGCTGTTCGCTTTGCAAGGAAAGTTGCAGTTTACAAGTGAATTTGCCCCAGAGCTTAGTTCTAAAGTTAAGCCCCGTACACACGCATCGAAAATTGGCAGGGAATTTTCGTCCAACGTCCGATCTGCCGATTTTCGGCTTGTTAGTATGATGCTTCCGACAACCGACTCCGACTTTTCGGGCGAAAAAAATCTGGTGTGCAGGCTTTAAAATTTTTGTTGGCCGTCAAAACACGGCCGATTTTCGTGCAGTCAGTACAGATTTCGACAGGGAAAAATCTTATGAGCAAGACTGGGCATGCTCAGATAAGAAAGAACACAAAGAAAGCAAACCAACACATGGCATCACTTCAGAAGCAGATTTTTGTTGGGCGAGAAAATTTGTGTGCAGTCTAGGCACATTCCAACCAACAAAACACAACTCTGGACAAAAGACGGACGATCGGTTGGACGATAATCGTTGCGTGTGTACAGGGCTTTAGAAGCTGATTGGTTACCATGCACAGCTGCACCAGATTTTGCTCTCTCCAGTTTTAGTAAATCAACCTCCATGTGTCTGGTAATGAAAAACACTGACAGCAATAAAATCCTCAACAGAGATAATCATTATTAGGCCCCTTTCACACTGGTTCGCTTCAAAACTGCAAGTAAAACACGGAGCACTTTTGCGCCATTTGTGGTGCAGTTTTTAAAGGACACGTGACTCAATAACTGTACCAAAAATGCTGTGGCCGATTTTGAGGCATTTCCTTCTTATTTCAATGGGGAGGAGTATTTTTGGGGCGTGTTTTTTTTTTTTAGCTCCCCAAAAAATGCTCCAAAGCTGCTGTAAGCAGGATTTTTTTCATCACACAGCAAGCACACTGCCCTAGTGTGAAAGCATTCATTGATTTTAAAGGGATGATTTTTTCTAGAGCTTTTCTGTTTTTTTTTTTTTTTAACGCAAAAGAGAATTACTTAGAACCCCCACACATTATATATATATTTTTTTTAGCAGAGACCCTAGAGAATAAAATGGCGGCCGTTGTAATATTTTATGTCACACTGTATTTGTGCAATGATCTTTATTTGATTTTTTTTTTTAAATAAATTTTAAAGAATTAAAAAAAAAAAAACATTAAAATGGCCCAATTTTTTTGTATAATTTGAAAGATGATGTTATGTCAAGTAAATAGATACCTAACATGTCATGCTTTAAAATTGCACACATTCGTGGATTGGCGACAAATTACGGTACTTACAAATCTCCATAGACGATGCTTTAAAATATTTTACCGGTTACCTGTTAAGAGTTCTGTAGAAAGGCTTGCACTATAATGTTTGCTCTTGCTCTAACAATTGTGGGGATACCTCATATGCCTGGTTTGAACACTGTTTACATTAGCGGGTGTGAATTATGTCCGACACCCAATCAAAGCTGATTCTGGCTTTTTTCGGGTCTCCGACCATCTTGGGAGAGCGGCGGAAGGTGGCGGGAGGAGGGGGGACGTCCCCTTCTGCTGCTTGTAAAAACAACTGAGAGACTGATTAGCCGCATGGATTGTTACTATAAGAGAGCTGACCGTCAGCTCTAAAAAACAGTACCGAGGTAATGCTTGAAGCTGCAGACATCATCCCAGTAAAAGCACTTGATCCAATTGACATACAGGTACGTGATTTGGCGGCAAGTGGTTAATATATTGAAAATTCCCCAAAAAAAAATTTATGACAGACATATTAAAATCCACAGAATAATGTTCCTGTTGGTTCTGTACTGTATATTGTTGGACACAGAAAAAAAATAGGTTCTGAGGATAGAAATTTGATCCATCTCACTCACGCAGGTCAGAGTGTGGCCAATTTGAATCTTTTTTGTCCATGGTACTTGTCCAGACCTGTCCCAAATTTGCTTTTGTCCATGACACTCAGCAACTCAATAGCCAAATATTCTCTAGAGTTGATCTGTCTTTACATGAAAGTAGATTTGCATTTGTCTTCTGTCACTTTTGTTATTTAACAGCTAGAAATGTTTCAGATTAGGGACTAAACGTGAAACTAACTAAGGCCTCATTTACACGGTCTTAAAGCGGAGATCCAGCCTTTTAAAAAAACACCTCCACGATGGTCCCATCTTATATAATACCTTTTCGGCATATGTAGTAAATTAACTATTTTTTTGTCAGATAGATAGTTCTACAAATACTCACTGTCACCTCCTTAGCAAGCACGCTCCCATCTTCAGTGTGGGCATCTGAAGCCCACTCGTAGCTCCTTCCAGGACACAATGCTGTTGGCTACCCCGCATGCCCCTAGCGATCCCACGCATGCGCATTGCGTACGAAGCGTGGCACACCAGGCAGCTTGATAGGATGTACCTTGTCACAGTGTAAGTGCATCTGTTTAATCGGCAAACAAGGTAATAAGCTTTGAAAGAAAAAAAAATTCCGATGATTAACCACTTCCGTGCCGCTTGCCGTATATATACTGCGGCAGGGTGGCCCAGCTGTTCAAGATCACGTACATGTATGTGACTTTGTGCAAGGGATTTAGGGGGCACATGCACTATTAGAGCGCCCCTCCCGCTGTGATTGGACACAGTGGGAGCCAATCAGTGGGCACGGCGGCCGCGATGGCTGCCGGGACCTGCCGATTGTTCAGCTGAATGACAGAACAGTGGTCTGCCCATGTAAACAAGGTAGACCGTTCTGTCAGGGAGCAAAATAAAGAACTTATGTTTCATCTAAGCTAGGATGACACCCAGATCTATCTTTTCCTCTAGTACATCCGCTCCCCCCACAGTTAGAAAGCACTCCCTAGGAGCACACTTAACCCCTTGATAGCCCCTGGTGTTAACCCCTTCCCTGCCAGTGTCATTTATACAGTAACAGTGCATTTTTTAACACTGATCCCTGTATTAATATCACTGGTCCCCAAAAAATTTCACTCAAGCCCCGTACACACGTACCGATTGTTGGCCGTAAATATTCGGCCGACGACCGATCGGCCGATTGTAGGCTTGTTAGTATGATGCTTCCGACAGCCGACAGCGCATTTTCGGCCGAACAGAATCTGTCGTACAGGCATTAAAATTTTTGTTGGCCAACACCAGAACGGCCGATTGTTCGCCAGTCAGTACAGATTTCGACCGACAGACAGCAGATTAGCAAGACTGGGCATGCTCAGAAAAGAAAAAACACAGGGAAAGTTAACCATCACATGACATCACTTCTGCAGTCGGTTGTTGTTGGCCGACAAAATTCGTGTGCAGTCTTTTGCAGTTTTCAACAGACACGACAGCCCTGGACAAAAGACGATCAGTACGTGTGTACGAGGCTTTAGTCAGATTTGTCCGCTGCAATGTCGCAGTCCCGTTAAAAATCACTTATTGCCGCCATTACTAGTAAAATCAAAGAAAAAATTAAAAGTCCCATAGTTTGTAGATGCTATAACTTTTACGCAAACCAATCAACATACGTCTACTAAGATTTTTTTGTAAAAAAAAAAAAAAAATATGTAGCAGAATACATATTAGCCTAAACTGATGAAAAAATTTGATTTTTAAATTTTTTTGTTTTATAGCAGATAGTAAAAAGATATTGTTTGTTTTTTTTTTCAAAATTGTCGTTCTTTTTTTTTTCTACAGTGCAAAAAATAAAAGCCGCAGTGGTGAGCAAATACCACTAAAAGAAAGCTCTATTTGTGGAGAAAAAAAAAGACATACATTTTATTTGGGTACAGCATCGCACGACCGCCCAATTGTCCGGTAAAGCAACGCAGTGCCAAATCGCAAAAAATGGCCTGGTCATTAAGGGGGTAAAACCTTCCGGAGCTGAAGTGGTTAATAGCAATTTAGTCAGCAACAGGGGGGGGGGGACTTCAGAAATTAGTTGGAACTCTGCTTTAACACAGCTGTAGAAATGTTACTGATAAGGTAAGGAACAAAATGCCTGCATAATGATCAGTATATAGATCAGCTTTTAAATACATACAAATTGTCTTCTCAGCCTTTTTTAAAGTGTAAACACGTGTTCTCATTTTTTGCTACGGATCTGAATGCAGTGCATGTTTACACACCAGTGTGAATGTCTCCATTAAAAACAATGGAGCTGTGTTCAGATTTGTAAATAAAAAACTGCTGTAACTACATTTTTTTATGCCCGTGTGAATGAGGCCCTTACATCAGCAGATATACCTACACACAAGGCAGCTGTTAGAAATCACGGGGCCCTGTACAGCCTACCTTTGCAGCCCCCCCCCCCCCCACAATATTTAAGACAATATTTTTAATAAAAGTACACATAGAGCCGGTTCACACTACTCCGACTCAAAGTCGCCCCGACTTTGACGTCGCCCGTGCAGCATGACTTCATCGCGGCTTGCAAACGACTTCTCATAACAGAAGTCAATGCAAGTCGCTTCGCCTTCGACTAAAAATAGTGCAGGAACCTTTTTCTAAGTCGGAGTGACTTGAGTCGCTCCTGTTAGAACGGTTCCATTGCACAGCATGGAGCGCTACTTGTCAGGTGACCAAGTCGCCTGACAAGTCGGAGTAGTGTGAACCGACTCTAAAATCATTATTAGCAGACACAAACATAAGAGAGAACCTGTGTGAATTAGCCCTTTTTAATTGTTTTTTTACATTAAAAAAAAAAAAAAAATATATATATATATATATATATATATGAGGAGGGAGAGTGCCGAGAGAGCCTGTGCTCTCGTGCACAGTGCTTAATTGAGATCAGGTCCAGGTAATTACAAGGGAGGGAGCTGCACTCAGGTTTTTTTACCTTATTGCAGAGAATGCATTAGGATAAAAAAAACCTTTAGCGCTCTTTCACACACTGTGTCCGTCAAACAGACTCCGCTTTTCTCAGCGGGGGATCGATCCGCCGATCCCCCGCCGAGCAGAAGGATGACAGCTGTGTCTCTGCTCTGTGTGCGGAGACACAGCTGTCAGTTCCCCATGCATCTCTATGCGGGAAATCGGATGGGAACAGACCGTCGGTCCGTTCTCATCCGTTCCCATCCGATCCGCTGGATGGATGGAAAATAGGGTTTCCATCCGTCCAGATTTGACGGATCAGATCGGGTCAGATGTCAGCGGACATGTCTCCACTGACATCCGATGCCCCATAGGAATGCATGGGGGGACCATTCAGATCCATCAAAAAAACAAACAGGCGGATCTGAACGGTCCGCCTGTGTGAAAGGCCCTTTTCACACATACGGTCCATTCAGTTCATCAGTTCAGTCACGTCAAAATGTATCAGTTTTTCATCCGTTTTTTCATCCGTTTGTCGTCCGTTTTTCGTCCATTTTTCATTAGTTTTTCATCAGTTTTTTTTTACATCAACTACCAATGCAAAAACGGATGAAAAACTGACCGTTTGTCCGTTTTTTGTCCAATCCGTTTTTTTGACGGCTGAAAAATAGGACATTCATCCGTTTAAAAAAAAAACGGACATTGACGGAAGCGGATGAAAACATTCATCCGTTTTTACATAGAGATGCATTGATGTCCGTTTTTCATCCGTCAATGGATGGATAAAAAACGGACAAACGGACAGCATGTGTGAAAGGGGCCTTAGCCTTTAGAACCAGTTAGAGGAAAAATAATCTTCCATAACAGTGGGGTTCTGCATATAAATCTTTCACAATATTTGCTTATGTTGTTCACAGTTAGCTCTGTGTTCATGTATAGGTGAGCACGGCCTGTTAAAAACTATTTTCTACAGTTTTACATATTTCTCATATCGCAACTTACCTGCTTGTCGGCCCTATACTGTATATATACAGCGGCAAGGCAGCTTTCCTGCCCTTTCAGGTTTAGGACTTAATGTCTGCCGGCACCTGCCAATGCTTCGGTCCAGTAACAGAACGGAGGTCTGCCTATGTAAACAAGGCAGATCACCATTCTATCACTATAGAAGACATGGATCCTGTGCAGGGGCACCGATCAATGCCTTCTCCTAGTACAAACACCTCCTCCACAGTAGTCAGGCACACATTAAACCCTTTGATCACCCCTGATGTTAACCCCTTCCCTGCCAATGTCATTAGTACAGTGACCATGCATCTTTTTTAGTACTGATCACTGTGTTAGTATCATTGGTCCCCAAAAAGCTTCAAATGTGTCAGTTAGTGTCCCGACTGTCCACGGCAATATCACAGTCCCACTATAAATCGCTGATCGCCTTCATTACTTTAAAAAAATGCATAATTTGTAGACGCTATAATTTTGGCACAAACCAATTAATATACGCTTTTTGGGATTTTTTTTTTTTTTTACCAAAAATATGTAGCAGAATACATATTGATCTAAATTGATGAAGAAATTTGATATTTTTACTTTTTTTTATTGGATTTGTTTTATAGCAGAAAGTAAAAATATTGTCTGCCTTTATTTGTTTATAGCACAGAAAATAAAAATAGCAGAGATGATCAAATACCATCAAAAGAAAGCTCTATTTGTGGGAAAAAAGGAGCATCAATTTTGTTTAGACACAGCATGACCGCGCAGCTGTCAGTTAGAGTAAAGCAGTGCTGTATCACAAAAAATAGCCTGGTCATGAAGGGGGGGAAACCTTCCGGAGCTGAAGTATTTAAATAAAAAAAAAAGATTTACTATTTTGACTACTTTATTTAGCTTCTCAGCGTCCCATAGCTTGGACCAGCTTCATACAACATATACAGAATCAGCGTGGCAGGAACAATCCATGAAAATATGGGCAGAATGAATAGCAGTATAAACAACATACCCAGATTGTACCATGTGATGGAAATATAAAAAATATTCATTTTAGTCACCTACTGATCAATAAATTACCCTAAACATTATTAATTGGCTAAAAAGTGCCCCAGAAGACAAAAGAAGCCCTGCTGTAAATCATGTCGCTAAAGTCAAAAATTTTGAGGGGTTGAATTCTAAAAAGGCCATTGCTGACTCAAGCTTTGTGTAAAATACCATGACAGTAAGGTATGAGAAAGTCACTGGGCCATTATAGTTACAGGCTCTGTATTCAAAGTATCTGATGACAAGGGTCGACTGTGCAGGTTAATCTGTTCTAAGAATTAGCTTCCTTGTAGAAAACCGGATGGAACACTAACGGAGGAGTTCTGTAACACAGGCCATTCAATAATAAAAAAGTTCCTTCTTACACCCCTCCAGCACAGCATGGCGTACACGGTTTGTGTTGTGACACAATGTGTATATGATGAAGGAATGCTCAGCAAAGGTTTTTGGGTTTATGTCAGGCATTTTCAGTTAGGTTGGCTGTACACGTGTATGAAAAGGGTTCACTGATACACTGATATGTCTATGCCGGAATTTTTTTCAACTGGAACTTGGTGGAACTCAGTTCCACCACCTCTGGCTCAGGCCCTCTGCTCCCTGCTTACCACTATCACTTGTAAACACAGAAGTCCGGCTTCTGTGTTTGACAAGAAGTAACTTGTCTCCCAGTAGCTCCCACTCCCAGTGCAGGATGGGGACAAGGGAGATGCAGGTGGAGCTTTTAAGGGGGAGGGGGAGGGGGAGGGGCGAGATGGGGACAGTGGAGGGGGTTTGGATGCAGAGATCAGAGCTAAAGAGGGGTGAAAGTGAGATGTGAATGAAGGATTCAGAGGCAAGCAGCTGTGGATGAAGGATAAACCCTGCACTCTGTGTGTAGCGCACCGCCGAACCCCTCACTCTGTACATAATGCACTCCTGGTATTCAATGCCCATATAAGACCCTCCCACTGTTTGTGAAATTTGACCACACCCACTATTTGATGCAATTTGGATGGTGTGTGTTTGGGGAGACAGGTTTTTTTTGGGGGAGGGGTGGGGGTCATGGCTGAGTTCCTGCAACTATTTTCTGAGAATAAAAGCCCTGTGTCTATGTAACAATGCATAGTGTTCTTTCAATAAACCCAGAAAATGTCTTGTCTATGTACATTAAAGTGGCTATTTATTTGATTTTTTGAGTTGACTAGTTAAAAAATTTACTAGAAAGCTGGTGCAGTGTGATTATTTAAAATCCATGTTTAGAATATAGGCTGTTCATGTAATTTGGGCTAATGACAGGAGATCCTAGGAGACAAATAGTATGTGGTATTATGTAACTAACGTATTCCGACCACCATGTTTGCTGCTGAGTGATATAAAATCATTGGCAGGCAACCTGGGAGATTTTGCAAGGGATTGATAAAATGAAATCACGCATGGGGAGCGTTTGGATAAATTCCTATGTGCTGATTAGCCTAAGGCTTCTTGCATACTGGGCTTGAAAAAAACATCAGTTCCTTTGGCAAAAAAAAAAAATGCTCATATATGGCGCTTTTCCACTGCATGGAACCGAATGGTTCGGCTCGCTTTTGTGCTTTTCCACTGCTGGTACCGCATGGTACGGTGTAGGAACGGTTCGGTACGGTACGGCGGCGCTTTTCCACTGCATGGAACCGAACGGTACGGCTCTCAAAAACAGTACCACCTCGATTGTGGTTCCAAGAGGTACCATACCGGTACCATATCCCACAATCCTTTGCATGCAGTCACTACTAGCCACTGATTGGTCAGAGAATCGTTGTTATCCCACCCACTTAACTTTAGTACTACTTTAGTGGAAAAGCAAACCATACCAAACCGTACCGTACCGTTCCAACACCGTACCATGCGGTACCAGCAGTGGAAAAGCAAACCGGGCCAAGCAGGGCCGAGTAGAGCCAAGCTGGTACTTGCAGTGGAAAAGTGCCAATAGAGTGCTCTTGTAAAGATGTGTAGACACGTTTAGCATTTTTTTCTGCCTCTAAATGCTGAGCTTATAATATGCCTCCAAATTTCCTAATGTGCATGGAAACATAGGATAACATTAAGCTGCTTCTAAAGGTGAAACACAGAACTCCTGTAGAAGCAGCCATTTTTAGGTCAGTGTGCATGAACCCTTACCCAGATTAAATAGATAATGACAGCAAACTAATAATTTATCACATTTGGCTCACAACATTTTATTTAATAACTGGTATTCCTTCATCAGCATTAAATCTATGATTTGAATCCTTGAAGGTCTGACTTGAATGTAGTTTAGGTAAGGGTTGCTTTTAACCACAGTCCAGCACTGTGCTGGTAATAATCAAGAAGCACACTATACGTGATGCAGATTGTGTTTTCTATCATATTAAATTGATAAATCTGATAAGTGGAAGCCACCCCTGTGCCTTCAAGTGGCTAGACATATTCTCTTGGCTGTCATATTAAAGCAAAGTCAGCTTCAAAACCCAGATAGAGGCCTCAGAAAGTGTCCAGGATGGGTTAAACCCTGTACTTGATATTATGTCACCCTAAATAAAATTCTTACAACCATTTTACTAAAGGATAGAACATTTTATTTAACCTCTTTGAAATCAGCTGCCTATTTCAGGAAAAAAAAATATAGATAAAAGTTCCTTAACTGAAATACTCCAAAAGCTTATTTTAAAGAATGCTTGCATTTTCATTGCAGATCCTTTAATTAATCCATTTGATTAAATACCTTATTTGAAGGGATGAGTGTGTTCCCCTTTTCTGCATTACCCAGTTTCTCTGGACATCTGAAAATAATCTCTTCTTAGTAGCCACTAGAGGGAGCTCTGGGCAAGCCAAGAAAGGGGCTGATCATTCAACCTAATGCAGTGCTCCCTCTAGTGGCTTCCAAGAGGTTTGCAGAAATTAGGGTCCTCGCTGAGCAGAACAAACTTTAAACAGTAATAGACTGTCATTTTTATTTTTATACAGGATGTGGGACAGTGACAGTTAATAGATTTATAATTACTGTAGGTACTTTAGAGTACATATTTGGAAATACATTAGACTTGTGCATGACAAAAAAATTTGTTTAGTTAGGATTCAATAATCTAGTTATTTCGTTTTGTTAAATTCAGTTGATTTGTTCAATTTGTATTCGGGATTCATATTTGGAATTCTTATTCGGAATTTGTTTAATGTCGTTTTCAAATTTTCTTCGAATTTACAGATTTTTTCAATTTGATACGTTCAAATCGATAAATTTGGAATCGATTTGATTGAAAAATTAAAAAACTTAATCAAATGATTAAAATTACTCTTTAAATCATCTTTGGCCTAACAAAAACAACATTATTTTAATATGGTACTCTAATAACACACACAGTCTTTGATTTCAAAAATATGTTAACAGTTCAAATTCAAATAGAATTAAAAAAATAGAAAAAAAAATAGAATAGAAATAGAATTCAATTTGAATTTCGGAAATTCTGATGAATTTCGTTTGGTTATTTTGAGCATTAGGTAACTTTGTTTATACTGTAATTCGGGTATTCCGACATATCCGAACAATGAAAAATTTGGACGAAAATTTATTCTGAATGAAACGAACTGCACATGTCTAAAGTACATAAAATATATCCAAATAGAAAATATGTGTACAGTAGAAGGTAAGGCAAAAAAATTGAAAAATATTTACATAACTTTTAAGTTTATACAGATTTTATATAGTGCCAACACTTACAAAATGAAAGCAGACAGTACAGTTACAATACATTTCAATACAATAGGAATCAGAGGGCTCTACTTGTTAGAGCTTACGATCTAAAATGCAGAGTCAAGTGACATAAAAGGTAATAACTGTGGGCGATGAGCTGATGGAGAAAAAAAAAGTGTAGTTGTTAGGTGGAGGCAGGATAGGCTTCTCTAGAGAGATGGGTTTTCAGGGACTGCCTAAAGGTGGACAGAGTAGGAGATAGTCAAATTGTGGTAGGGGGTTCCAGAGAATAGAAGAGGCTCTGAAGAAGTCCTGGAGGCAAGCATGGGAGGAGGGGATGAAGAAGCTATAGAGCAGGAGGTCTTGGGAGGAGTGAAGAGAATGGTTTGGTTAGTATGTTGACATAGGGTTAGTGATGTAGTTGGGGGCAGTGTTGTGGAGGGTTTTGTGAGCAGTATATTTCAAATTTTATTGGTTGGGTGAGCAGAAGCCAGTGGAGGGATTGGCAGAGAGGGGTGGCAGACACTGAAGGGCTGGTAAGGTGGATGAACCATCCTAGCAGCAGCATTTATGATGGAATAAAGGGGGGTTGCCTAAAAGTAAGCAATGAGGAGAGGGTTGCAATTGTCAAGACAGGAGATAACCAGGGAGTGAATTAGAAGCTTTGTAGTGTTGTTAGTCAGGAAAGGGCATATTTTGGAGATGTTGTGGAGGTTAAGGTGACACGATTTGGACAGTGGTTGCATGTGAGGCAAAAACCAGAGCTCAGGGTCCAGGATTACACTTGGCACCCTGGCTTGTGGCAAGGACTTATAGTTAAACCATAAATCTCGACAGGGAATTTGGGGGAAGAGGAACCTGGAGGAAGAACATTTTTCAGCTCAATTTTGGATAAATTGAGTTTGAGGAAGTAGTGTGATATCCATACTGATATGTCTGTTAGTAAATTGGGGATGCATAAGGCGAATGAATGGGGTAAGCTGAGGGGTAGATAGATTTGGGTGTCATCAGTATAGAAATGGTATTGAAAGCCTTGGGAGGCTATCAGCTGATCCAGAGAGGAGGTGTAGATCATAGAATAAGAGAGAATCAAGGACAGAACCTTGGGGGTCCCCAAAGGAAAAAGAAAGGAGGAGGTAGAGTTGTAAGTGACACTGAAGGTGCAGTGAGATGGGTAGGATGAAAACCAACAAAGAGTACAGTTATGGAGACCAAGAGAATGGAGTATAAATTATACCTATTCATCAACCCTGGCTACTTTAAATAATCAATGGTTTGGCATTTCTAATATCCTAAGCTCCATTTGAAATATACTTTATTGTGACAACATAATTTTGGAAATATACAATGTTTATTTACCACCAAAGGTATCGCTGAGAAAATAATGTTTGCCTTGCTTACCAACAAGCATAATACACTCACTGGCCACTTTATTAGATACACCTATTCAATTGCTTGGTAACACAAATTTCTATTTAGCCAATCACATGCAGCAACTAGATGTGGTGAAGACAACTTGCTGAATTTTAAACTGAGCATCAGAATGGGGAAGAAAGGGAATTAAAGTTACTTTGAACGTAGCATTGTTGGTGCCAGACGGGCTAGGCATGAAGATTTCAAAAACTTCTGATCTACTGGGATTTTCACGCACAACCATCTCCAGGGTTTACAAAGGATGGTCAGAAGAAGATAAAATATCCAGTTGTGTGGAGGAAAACGCCTTGTTGATGTCAGAGGTCAGTGGAGAATGGGTAGACTGGTTCCAGATGATAGAAAGATAACAGTAACTCAAATACCCGCTCATTACAACCAAGGTATGCAGAATACCATCACTACACATAAAATCTTGAAGCAGGTTGGCTACAGCAGTAGAAGACCACACCGGGTGCCACTCCAGTCAGCTAAGAACAGGAAACTGAGGCTACAAATCGCACACCAAAATTAGACAATAGAAGCTTAGAAAAACATTGCCTGGTCTGATGAGTCTCGATTTCAGCTGCAACATTCAGATGGTAAGGTCAGAATTTGGCATAAACAACATGAAAGCATGGATCCATCCTGCCTTGTATCAACGGTTCAGGTTGGTGGTGTAATGGTGTGGGGGTATTTTCTTGGCACACTTTGGGCCCCTTAGTACCAATTGAGCATTGTTTAAATGCTACGGCCTACCTGAGTATTGTTGCTGACCACGTGCATCCATTTATGACTACAGCGTACCCATCTTCTGATGGCTATTTCCAGCAGGATAAAGCACCATGTCCCAAAGCTCAAATATTCTCACTACTGGTTTCTTGAAGGACAATGAGTTCACTGTACTCCAATGGCCTCCACAGTCACCAGATCTCAATCCAATAGAGCATCTTTGAGATGTGGTGGAAAGGGATGTGCAGCTGACAAATTTGCAGCAACTGCGTGATGCTATCATGTCAATATGGACCAAAATCTTTGAGGAATGTTTCCAACACCTTGTTGAATCTATGCCACGAAGAACGAAGGCAGTTCTGAAGGCAAAGCAGGTTCCAACCCAGTACTAGCAAGGTGTACCTAATAAAGTGGCCAGTGAGTGTATATTATATACACAGAATATACGCCATCTAGTGGTTGTGTTCAAAATATGCATATAGCTATACATCTGTGGATCCAATGCAAATGGTGTAATAGGAAGTTCATCATTAGAATAATAACTTTTTATTTAAAGTCAAGATTCGGATTGGTTTCAGGTAAACAAGACACCTGTCTAACAATTATACTGATGTCACATGAATTGTTCAGCTCACTGAACTGCAGGGTAACTTCTAATATGCTTTTAAATAATAGGCACATAAAGTAATAGAATGCAGGTGCTATGTCTTTAAGGTATTGATTTGAGAAGGCCGATTTCTTACAACACCACTCAAAAAGGAGGAAAACACATTTTAAGACTATGGGTGTACAAAAGGTCTACTTCATCGCAAATAGATTTATATAGCACACATTTCAGTTTGGAATATTTCATAAACAATGTTGTAAAAGTGTATAAAAGTTTGGCAAAAAGGTCTATCCTATTGAAAGTAATTGTCACAAGCCTTGAACTTATATAATTTAATAATACACTTACTATGTCTCCAGGGAAGCTCTAAACTTTTCTCTAGTGAGATAGATCATTTAAAAAAAAATAATATTAATAATAATTACATAGGATATGATTAAATGTCTTTTTAAAACACCTTTAAATTGTTTCACTGAAGATTTATTTTTCAGATACAAGGTAGGGTAAGGTAATGGAATATTCATAGAAACACCATTTGGAGACCTCCAATTACCAGCCACGAAGCAACGTGCACTGTAAATCACGCCAAATTTTTTTGGAGCATAAGGAAAAAGACAATTGAATAAGAATGAGAATAAGAATATAAGCAAACATAAAAATCCTATTTTTCTGGTTTGCTAATAGCTGCATATTTGTCCTTTTCTTTATTTAAACCCAGACAAGAACTTTTCTTTTTCATAGTTTAAAGAGTAACTTCACTTTTGTTGAGAAAAAAAACATTGCATTTTCTGAAAATTACAGCGGCTGCAGATTGAAAAGGAAGGGTCATTTTTAATACCATTCAATTACAATATGATTTGTGTCGCAATTGTATACGCTATATTGTTTTTTCTTTATTTGCTATTTTTTTCCCCCTTAACCACTTGCCGACCGCCGCAAGTAAATATACTGCGGCGGTCAGCCCCGGCCAGGCAAAGTGACGTATATATACGTCACTAGCCTGTCACCGGCTTGTGAGCCAATAGCGTTCACCAAGCAGTCAGTGCATGTGACCGGCGGACCCGATGTCCGCCGGTCACTCGCCGATCGTCGGTAGAGAGGGAGAAAGGCAGGCGGCTAATGTAAACAAGCCGCCTGTCATTCTCCCCTGTGTAAAAATGGAGATCAGATGGTTCTACTATGTAGAACCGTTGATCTCTGTTTTTACAATAGTAGACATGTCCCATCACAGTTAGAAACACGCCCCTAGGACACACTTAACCCCTCCCTCTCCAATACAGTCAACCCCTTCCCTGCCAGTGTCATTTTTACAGTAACAGTACATATGTATAGCACTGATTACTGCAGTAATGTCACTGGTAACCCCAAAAGTGTCAAAAATGTCAGTCAAGGGTCCGATCTGTCCGCCGCAATGTCGCGATAACTTTTGCGCAAACCAATCAAAATACGCTTTTTGCTATTTTTTTTTACCAAACATATGTAGCATAAAACAAATTGCCCGAAAATGTTAAAAATTTTTGATTTTTACATTTTTTTTGGGGAATTTCATATAAAAAAATTTGAAAAATATTGTTATTTTTGCAAAATTGACGCTCTTTTTTTTGTTTATAGCGCATGATCAAAAAATCGCACAGGTGATCAAATACCACCAAAAGAAAGCTCTGTTTGTGGAAAAAAAAGGACGTCAAATTAGTTTAGGTACAGCGTTGCACGACCGCGCAATTGTCCGTTAAAGTCACGCAGTAAAAAATCGCAAAAAAAACCCTGGTCAGGAAGGGGGTAAAATCTTCCAGGGCTTAAGTGGTTAAGACACACACAGTGGTTAGGACATTCAGAGATTACAGTCCATATGTATCTGGTAAGTAAGCACCAGTGATTATCACTTCTTATTTATCACCAGTGATTATCACACATCTTTAATTAAGACTAGCTCATTAGGGTCCATGCACAATGAGCTTAAAAACACACCAATTCCCTTGGCAGAAAAAAAAACCCCTCATATAGAGCATTTTTGTACATGTTTAGGATTGTTTAGCTGTTTTTCTGCCAGAATGCTCCAAAAACAAAAAAATGCGAACCAGAAGGGATTTTGTTTTCCTGCCTCTAAACGCTAAGCTTAAAATATGCCTTTAATCATCCTCATATGCATGGACACATAGGATAACATTGAGCTGCTTCTACAGACAAAGCAATAACTCCTGTAGTAGCAGTGTTTTTTTAAGCCAGTGTGCATAGGCCCTAACCCTAGGTTCACATCTATGAGGTTGATGTGGTTATCCGATGTGTTTTGTGTTTTTGAATCCCCTGGTTTTAATGCATTTTTGCATGCAGTTTTCATGCGTTTTTTTCTCTCTTTAGCGAACTGTGAATAGCTGGTTGTTAAGGAGCAGGCCGGGAAGCCACTGCCGCATCCTTAACAACTGATGAGTAATCAGCTGTAAGTGGGGTTCTGAAGTTAAAAATAGAGGTGTACCGAACTGTTCGCCGGCGGACAGTTCCCGGCGAACTTAGCATGTTCGCGTTCGCCGCTGCGGGCGAACATATGCGATGTTCAGTCCGCCCCCTATAATACATCATTGAGGCAAACTTTGACCCTGAACTTCACAGTCAGCAGGCACATTTCCAGCCAATCAGCATACCTCCCTCCCACACCCTCCCACCTCCTATAAATAAGCAAGGGCAGCATCCATCTTAGATCATTCTGAAGCAGTGTGTGTTAGTGAGAGCAGGGAGAGCTGCTGCTGCTGCTGCTGCTGTTAAGCTAGGGACAGTTGTTAGTCAGTGTTCCTGGTCTTGCTAGTCAGTGTTCTTGGTCCACTACTGCTGTAAGGACAGCATCCTGACAGCACCCCAAAAAGCCCTTCTAAGGGCTGGTATTTTTGTAATTTATATATATATATATATATATATATATATATATATATATATATATATATATATATATCTAGTGTCCCCAAAAGCCCTTTTAAGGGCTGGTAATTGAGTTTTTTCTTTTTATATATATATATATATATATATATATATATATATAGTGTCCCCAAAAGCCCTTTTAAGGGCTGGTAATTGAGGATTTTTTTTATTTTTATATATATATATATATATATATATATATATCTAGTGTCCCCAAAAGCCCTTTTAAGGGCTGGTAATTGAGGATTTTTTTTATTTCTATTTATATATATATTTGGAAGGATTGGGAAACAGGGATTTCGGGCACAAGAGTTTTTTTTAAAAAAAAAAATTATTATTTTATTCAACAAAAATATTTTAAAATCATGGAAAAATACAGGCAAATAATTGTGTGTTGAGGACACAGTGAGACCAATAGATGGTCTATACTGTACAATATCTCAGTACCTAAAACTTATAGCAGTAATTTACATACAATTCAAAGTACAAGATCATTAGTAGTCATATAATTCTTGAAACCGTTTACTCAGTATCAGAAGAGGACCGCCGGCGGACACCCAAGCAGTGAGGTGCCGGGCAGCGGGGTCAACTGAGAGTATAGATTAACATTCACCATGTAATATATGACCTTTGCTCAACATGTTTCGCTTTCTTAGGCAAAAAGCTTCGTCTGGAGCATATCATTTCTTTTGTCTGTACATATAGTAGTCAGGCACATATCTCAATTTTCATGAGAAATTCTTTAACGAGGAGGACTGTGCGTTTTGGGAAGCTCAAACATAGGCACTTATATAGTGACATAGTAGTGAGGGTGATCACTCCATGTCTATTATCAAACTTGGAAAGGGCGAGAGCTTAATGTAGGGAGCATGTCTCCTCTGCTTGTATATAGGCCCTTGCCACGCTGTTCCCAGCTTCCGCACAGTCCCCATCGGATGGGGAACCTCCGGTGGGGACTGTGCGGAAGCTGAGGATAGGGGCACACCCTAAATGGATACGTCATGGCCCAGATGGCTGCTATCTGTGAACACATGACCTGTAAAATAATATTTATATATATATATATATATATATATATATATATATATATATATATATATATCTAGTGTCCCCAAAAGCCCTTTTAAGGGCTGGTAATTGAGGATTTTTTTTATTTTTATATATATATATATATCTCTAGTGTCCCCAAAAGCCCTTTTAAGGGCTGGTAATTGAGGATTTTTCTTCTTATATATATATATATATATATATATATATATATATATCTATCTATTGTCCCCAAAAGCCCTTTTAAGGGCTGGTAATTGAGGATTTTTTTTTATTTATATATATATATATATATATATATATATATATATATATATATATAGTGTCCCCAAAAGCCCTTTTAAGGTCTGGTAATTGAGTTTTTTCTTTATATATATATATATATCTATTGTACACTGCAGTTGCCTGCCCGCTGTGTGTGAGAGGCCACAGACCCACCACAGACTGTACTGTGTGCACACCACACTCATTTCGGGTGGCACAGGCACAGTACCTTGCATTTTAAAAAATATTTTTTTTTTCCTCTGTCATAATTGCAGTGAGTGCTGTGTCAGGTCCACAGAGTGCACTGTACCCACTGCAGTGCACTGCCCACCACTGATATATATATACAGTGGCACAGCATCTTGTTGCAAATTGAAAAAAAAAAATATTTTTTATTATTGCAGTTGCCTGGGCTGCCAGTGACTGTCAGGTCCACAGAGTGTACTGTGCCCACTGTAGTGCCACTGCGTGCCCACCCACCACTGATATATATACGGTGGCACAGCAGCTTGCAAAGTAAAAATATATATATTTTTTTTATAATTGCAGTTGCCTGGGTGCCAGTGACTGTCAGGTCCACAGAGTGTACTGTGCCCACTGCAGTGCCACTGCCCACCCACCACTGATATATACGGTGGCAGGCATGACTTTTTTTGGATTAGTGTCTGGGGGGTCTAGAAAGTGTACCTGTGAAGTTTCAGCTCTGTAGCATGATCTTTTTTTCTGGTTCTGGACATGCTACAGAGCTGAAACTTCACAGGTATACTTTTTAGACCCCCTAGACACTAAATCACACAAAAAAAGTTCTTAAAAATTGTAATTTTTGATAGAGAGCCAATTATTGGAAAAATTAAAAAAAAAAAAAAAACTTAAAAAAAAAATGTTTGTATTTATTGTCTGGGGGATCTAAAAAGCATACCTGTGAAGTTTCAGCTCTGTAGCATGTCCAGAACCAGAAAAAAAGATCATATAGGTGTAAAAGGGGTTCCCACCATCCCTGCTCTACTGAAAAATGATATTTTTTTCTGGTTCTGGACATGCTACAGAGCTGAAACTTCACAGGTACACTTTTTAGACCCCCTAGACACTAAATCACACAAAAAAAGTTCTTAAAAATTGTCATTTTTGATAGAGAGCCAATTATTGGAAAAATTTAAAAATGAAAAAAACATTTCTTTGGATTTATTGTCTGGGGGGTCTAAAAAGTGTACCTGTGAAGTTTCAGCTCTGTAGCATGTCCAGAACCAGAAAAAAAATAGAATTAGGGTTAGGGCTAGGGTTAGGGTTAGGGTTAGGGTTAGGGTTAGGGTCAGGGCTAAGGTTAGGGTTATTTTTAGTGCTTAGGGTTAGAGGGTTAGAGTTAGAGGGGTAGGGGTAGGGCTACACACTCTAACCCTAAGTATCTCACCGTAACCCTAACCCTAGCCCCTAACACTAAACCTAACCCTAACCCTCTAACCATAACCCTAACCCTCTAACCTTAACCCTAACCCTCTAAGCCTAGCCATAAAAATAACCCTAACCCTAGCCCTAACCCTAACCCTAGCCCTAACCCTAATTCATAATTTGTTCTGGTTCCGGACATGCTACAGAGCTGAAACTCCACAGGTACACTTTTTAGACCCCCCAGATGCTAAATCCAAAGAATTTTTTTATTTATTTTTTTTTTTAATTTTTCCAATCATTGGCTCTCTATCAAAAAGGGCAATTTTTAATAACTTTTTTTGTGTGATTTAGTGTCTGGGGGGGTCTAAAAAGTGTACCTGTGAAGTTTCAGCTCTGTAGCATGTCCAGAACCAGAAAAAAAATAGAATTAGGGTTAGGGCTAGGGCTAGGGTTAGGGCTAGGGTTAGGGTCAGGGCTAAGGTTAGGGTTATTTTTAGTGCTTAGGGTTAGAGGATTAGAGTTAGAGGGGTAGGGGTAGGGCTACTAACTCTAACCCTAAGTATCTCACCGTAACCCTAACCCTAGCCCTCTAACCATAACCCTAACCCTGTAACCTTAACCCTAACCCTCTAAACCTAGCCATAAAAATAACCCTAACCCTAACCCTAGCCCTAGCCCTAACCCTAACCCTAACCCTAACCCTAATTCGTATTTTTTTCTGGTTCCCGACATGCTACAGAGCTGAAACTTCACAGGTACACTTTTTAGACCCCCCAGATGCTAAATCCAAAGAAATTTTTTATTTTTATTTTTTTTTTAATTTTTCCAATAATTGGCAATAAATTAAAATTTTTAAGAACTTTTTTTGTGTGATTCAGTGTCTGGGGGTCTAAAAAGTGTACCTGTGAAGTTTCAGCTCTGTAGCATGTCCAGAACCAGAAAAAAAATTAGAATTAGGGTTAGGGCTAGGGTTAGGGTTAGGGCTAGGGTTAGGGTTATTTTTAGTGCTTAGGGTTAGACGGTTAGGGTTAGAGGCGTACGGGTAGGGTTACTAACTCTAACCCTAAGTATCTCACCGTAACCCTAACCCTAGCCCCTAACACTAAACCTAACCCTAACCCTAACCCTTAAAGCCCAGTTCCTGTCCCATTTTGGTCGGTTCTGGTCTGTTTGCGGTTGTTTGCGGTGCGTTAAACGGGGAGTTTGGTCTGTCACTGTGAAGCGGGCGTAACCCTTACACTACCTGATCGATACAACATCATACCTGATCGTATACACACACTGGATGTTTTAAAGCACGTTATTCCAAACAATTTAGGAATTTTAGGTGATTTATGCCCTTTATGGAATAAAACCCGACTCTGCGTCAACTACGTAATTTTCCATGGGAGTTTTGCCATGGATCCCCCTCCGGCATGCCACAGTCCAGGTGTTTGTCCCCTTGAAACAACTTTTCCATTACTATTGTGGCCAGAAAGAGTCCCTGTGGGTTTTAAAATTCGCCTGCCTATTAAAGTCTATGGCGGTTCCCAATGTTCGCGACATCACTAGTTAGAAACAAGAATTGCTGGCAATAAAAATAATCGGGAAAAAACAGCATGGGGTTTTTGGGTCTGGTATGGATTTAACCTCCCTGGCGGTGATCCCGAGCGTGACTCGGGGTTGATTTTTTCTATCAGGAGCGGTAACCCCGAGTCACGCTCGGGGTGGATGTGCAGTGAGCGCAGCGGTGTTCTCTTACCTTCTCCTGGCAATCCAGTGATGATCTCTCATTGCTGTGACCGCCAGCCGAGAGTCCCGCCACTCCTCCGTCCTCCGTCGCTGTGATGACTTCCTAGTTCCGTTCCCTGCAGCAGCAATGCTGCATGGGAGCGGAACTAGGGAGGGAAATTTAAAAAAAAAACGTTGCACAAAACACAAACACATAACACATTTTATATTATATTAAATGGGGCTCCCAGATTTTTATGTTAAAGGGGGCTCCCAGATTCTGATAAGCACCCCGCTCGCAAACCCAGACAACCACAACCCAGGGTTGTCAAGAAGAGGCCCTTGTCCCCATCAACACGGGGACAAGGTGCTTTGGGGTGAGGGGCAGAGCCCCCCTGCCCCAAAGCACTTACCCCCCATGTTTAGAGCATGTGGCCTGGTATAGTTCAGGAGGGGGTGCTTGCTCACCCCCCCCCCTTCTCTGACCTGGCAGGCTGCATGCCCGGATAAGAGTCTGGTATGAATTTTGGGGGGGACCCCACGCAGATTTTTTTTATTTTGGCATGGGGTTCCCCTCCAAATCTGGGTCTGGTATGAACTGGGGGGGGGAGTCCACACCGCATTTTTATATATTTTTTTTAATTCAGTTGTCAGCAGGGAAACCCATTGACAGCTGCTGACTCATCGGTTGTTAAGGATGCCGCAGCCAGCTTCCCCGCTCCATAACAACCAGCTTACATTGCTCCCTGATTGGGCAAAGCTTTGTCCAATCAGGGCGCAGAATGCACTATGCAGCGCTCAGAATGGCCAAACGAGCAAATGCTCAGGCCGAACTGTTCGCCCATCAGTGGCCATTGGTCGACAAATTGGTAAGTGGAAATGACAAGAAGAAAGATATTTCCCAACTGTCGCTCAAATGACTCCTTTCACAGTCTTATTAATGTAGCTCATTTGTCTTAAACAGGGGCTACCAAGTAAATTTAGCTTTGCTGGGTTGTAGTTAACCTGGCTAATTTGTAGTCTTAGTGATCATTTGGGTTTTCCCCTAAGCTCAGAATAACTGTAGTACCCCCCTTTTGCCAGTAGGTGTCACTGGTACCTTTGACATTAGTATGATAACCTGCAGTGAAACTGAGTTATGAATAAGCATACTTTCTCAGCCAATTAGTAGGAGTTTCTCTGGCAACTGAGCATTCTGGGAAATAGTATAAATATTCGGGGAGGTCAAGTGATCAGCTGCTGTTCTGAGTAGACCTGAAGCCTAAGGCCTAGCCATGTGCTCAAGGCTCTGCAAGGGAGAGCCTGCTTATAGACTGGAGGCATGAAGGAAAGTTCTTTTTCATTTGCTATAGGCGACAGCTTTAGCTACCAAGTACAGATTGCTGGTTACAACATAAAGGCTCTTTTTCTGTTCTGCTGTCTACCTTTTCTACTTTTGTCAAAGGAGTCTGCTGGTCTGCTAGTTTGCTATCTTATTTGGCTAAGGATGTCCTGTGGCCTGGTAACCATGCCTAGTAACCAACACCATGAGGTGAAATGTCAGTCATCCCTATATCTGGGAATCGCCACCATATCTCTGGAGGTCAGGGGGGCATTACATTAACTTTGGAATGTTGGAAAATCTCTCCATTTAATAACTAACACATCATAAGCTATGAGATACGTAATACCACTCTATTAATAAGTTCTACCTGCAAAGCAAGAAAATGTTTAACTTATTGCTTAAATTTATTGAGCTGTGTATGAGTTTTTATACAATATTTATTTGAAAATAAAATGTCATTCATAAGTTCTCAGTGCAAGAGTTAGGCTTCATCATCTACTAAGGTTGTTCTCCGGGAAATAAAAGGGTAAACATGTGAATGGAGACCACAGTCAGCCATAAGGCCCCTTTCACACTTGTGCGACTTGTCCTGCGACTTTGAACTCCAAAGTTGCATGACAAGTTGTACCCCATGATTTCCAATGAGTACCATTCATATCTGTGTGACTTCAAAGTAGTCCCTGCACTACTTTGGTCCGACTTTGAGGCGACTTGATATCCACAGACCTTAAGATTACACAGGCATTGCTTCAAGTTAAGTCGAAGGTGCGGCAAAGTCACGCGACTTTGCAGGTCATAAAAGTGTGAAATGGGTCTGACCGGGTATCTCATACTACCATAAACAATCTATACATCAGAAAACAAAGCAAAAAATAAAAAATAACAATAGTTTATTTCATATATCTATTTTCTCGGTTGATTTCCATACAGAAAAATATAAGTAAAGGTGAAAAAATGATGTCTCTCCTTATTTGCTTATTTATATTTTGGGAGGCACTGTGGCTTACATGAAAAAATACCATGGCATGCTGAAAATAGCTTGGTATTATGCAGCATGGGGCACAGTTGGCATTAAAAGATTCAGCAGCACAACAGACATAAACAGTTTGTAGCTGTTTTAGAAATGTCCAGTAGTCAGAATACTGATAGTAATTATGAACTTAATCATCATGCTTCAGAACATTCTCTAAATGCAACATGCTTCTCATAACGATCATAAACAACATAAGTGTCCCTGGCAAAATAGATATAGCTTCGCCATTTGAATGTAATCTGTTTGGTACTGTCATGCCAGTTGTTATGTTTAGCTTCTGGTATGGGTATTCTTCTAGATGAAGCTTTTTTTTTGATGAATTGCAAATACAATTCCTAGGTGTGTGCCATGATGGCATCAAACTACCATCTGTGCACATATTTCAACTTGGCCTCCAATTGTTGATGGAAAATAGCTCTTGGGCATCTATTGAAATGTAATGGCTTGAATCCATCCTGCTTCTTGTTTAGAGAGTTATTGGTCACCAAAGTCCAACATATATGGCATGTTGTGTCATTCTCAATTTCTGCCTCTGTGACTTTGCAATGGATTGTTCTTATTCAAAGCCTTCCCAAAGGGATAGGGTTGACACAATTTTACATTACAAATATTTAAGCTTAGGCCAAGTTTGAGACTTTAAGTTTCCTGAACTACTTCTGCCCCTAACACAGATGTTTTATTGGTATTAACAGTTGCCAATAACTGGTATAGTCAGAGCCAAATAAACAGCACACTCACTGTTTGCCATCGGTATCTCTTTTGTTACAAATGATTTCAGTTTTGCAGTATAGACATTGAAACACTTATGTAGTTGTTAAAGCGGTTCTAAAGCCTTAACCACTTAACCCCCGGAAGATTTTACCCCCTTCCTGACCAGGGCCTATTTTGCGATTCGGCACTGCGTGATTTTAACAGACAATTGCGCGGTCGTGCGACACTGTACCTAAACGAATTTGACGTCCTTTTTTTCCCACAAACAGAGCTTTCTTTTGGTGGTATTTGATCACCTGTGCGATTTTTACTTTTTGTGCTATAAACAAAAAAAGAGCGTAAATTTTGCAAAAATAACAATACATTTCACATTTTTTTATATGAAATTCCCCAAAAAAATTTAAAAATCAAAATTTTTTAACATTTTAGGCCAATTTGTTTTCTGCTACATATGTTTGGTAAAAAAAATTGCAAAAAGCGTATTTTGATTGGTTTGCACAAAAGTTACGGCGTTTACTATCTAAGGGAAAGATTTTTGTCATTTTTGGTGTTTTTTTTTATTGCGTAATGGCGGCGATCTGCGATTTTTTTTTTTGCGGTACTGTGACATTGCGGCGGACAGATCGGACCCTTGACTGACATTTTTGACACTTTTGGGATTACCAGTGACATTACTACAGTAATCAGTGCTATACATATGCACTGTTACTGCAAAATGACACTGGCAGGGAAGGGGTTAACTTTATTGGGGAAGGAGGGGTTAAGTGTGTCCCTAGGGGCGTGCTTCTAACTGTGATTGGACATGGCTACTGGTGCAGGAACAGTGATCAACGGTCCTACATAGTAGAACCGTATGATCACTATTCATACACAGGGGAGAATGACAGGCGGCTTGTATACATTAGCCGCCTGCCTTTCTCCCTTCACGGCGGACGATCGCGAGTGACACGCACGGACTTCCCAGGGAATGAGCCGGGGCGGGAGCGCGCCTCCACAGGCGCGCGCTCGCCCGCTATTGGCTCACAAGCAAGTGACAGGCTAGTGACGTACCGGTACGTCACTTTGCCTGGCCGGGGCTGACCGCCACAGTATATGTACTTGCGGTGGTCGGCAACCTGTTAAAATGCTACAAAACCCAGGAGCCTACATTCACTATATCAGGTCTCCCACAGTACACAGAACATGGAAATGCAATTATTTTAATAAATGTAAACTGATAAATACCTTTTCTCATCAGCTGTATATAGCAATTAGAGTAATCTTGTGACTTGTATCAGTGAGTGCTGATAGTTTGTAGCAGGAGTTTTCATTTCTCCCACGATTGTTCTATCAGGCTTCAAGACCCTTAATTCTCTGTCTGAACATGTCTGGACAGTGCTGATTGGCCATGTGCTAATCACATGTACCCTCCCAAGAAAAAAAAAAAAATCATCCAACAATCAAGATGCGACATCCCACCTACTGTGTTCTTTTTAAGTTACTGGGCATGGAGGAAGAGGGAGGGACTGGGCTCTCATTTAGGATTTGTATACACATCCAAATGTGTGATGTTAATACCATGTGACCTGAATAGCTCAGCTAAAACCAGGAAGTGTTCTCTGAGCAATAGAGACCAAACAGAGCATGTGCAGTTGAACTACACTTACTGTGCTTATCTGGACTTGTCCAGAGTGAACATGCAGGAGGGGGAGGATCTGTTCATACAGGATTACACAGCCTTTTTACAGAATGCAGAGGAGTAATCACTTAAGTTACACAGTGAGTATAACAAGCATGCTATTATGCATCTACAGACAGATTTTACTGTTGTGGGTTTGGTAACAATTTAAGGTTTTTTTTTTTTTTTTTGCTTTGTTTTTTTTTTTTTTTGTTTTTGTTTACCCTAATGCATTCTATGCATTAAGGTAAAAAATCCCCTCTGTGCTATAGGATCTCCTCCTCGCCCCCCGTGTACTTACCTGAGCCCAATTTTGATCCAGTGCTGTAACCAAGAGCAGCTGCTTTCTCTCTTTTCACAGGGCAGATTGACAATAATGGGAGCCATTGGTTCCCACTGCTGCCAATCAAATTTTGTGATGAGGAAGTGGGGGGGGGGGGTGGGGCTGAGCCACTTTGCCTGTGTCTATAGAGAGCCCGCACGAATGCCCTTGGTGGACTTTCTAGGGGGGCACTCACTAAGGAGGAGGAGCCAGGAGTGCTGGTGGGACCCCAAAAGAGGAGGATCGGGGCTGTTCTGTTCAAAACCAAGAGACATAGCAGGTAGGTATAATAAGTTTATTATTTTGATTAAAAAAAATAAAGCTTTACAATTATTTTAATGACTGGTGGACTTTAACAGTGTAGCGCTGGATGAATTAAGCCTAATACAAGAATACAAAGGGGTTAATTTACTAAAACTGGAGAGTGCAAAATCTGGCACAGCTGTGCATGGTAGACAGGGCTGGAGCTACCGCTAGGCTAACTAGGCAGCTGACTAGGGCACACTGCTACCTAGGGCACAGCAACGGCCGCTGGTTTCCCTAACATCCCTGATTATCCACTGCTGAAGCCACTACAACCGCAACAGCCTGTAGTATTATCTCCCCCCCTTATATCCACTACAATGAGATCAGACAGTGCCAGGCATTGACAGATCCCTCAATCCCTGACATCGCTGAAGATCTGACAATCTCAGCCAAACCATTTCTAGAACTTATCTTCTTCCGCTCTTCTCCCTGCCAATGAGGAGAGCACAAGATGGACAGGGAGAGGTGACACTCTGCCTGGATGAGGCAGCTCACTATTTTATCTTTGTGAGTGCTTTTTTATATTTCCTAATAAAATTGCACTTTACATGCTACATTATGGTTGATGCGCTTCTCTCCCCCCCTCCCCTCCCCACTTCTTGTCTCCTAGGGGGGCTCCCTAGGACTCTGCATGCTCAAAGAGGCTTTCTGCTGTCCAGAGTTGAGTGTGAAGGGAGCGGAAAAATGATACATGTGTAGTAAGAGGTACAGAGTTTCCATTGTGTGTTCGAGAGAAAGAGAGAAAGAGAGAGGGAGAGAGAGAGGAGGCTGTGAGCCCAGGTAGAGGAGAGGAGCCATAACCTGGAATGTTATCTCCCCAGACACACTTGCTGCTGGATAAGCATGAGGTGTATAGAAACGGCTCTTTGGGGGGACGGGAAGAGGGCTGGGGTCACTCATAGGATGGGGACATGGGCCATGACCTGGCTGGGGTTAACCTTTCTACTGCCAGAAAGGGGCTTTCCCAACTTTGAAGACCTGGCTTCTGTCCTCCAGAACTGACCTCCTTATGTAGTAGAATATATACCTCTCATGAGCCTGGATCTGATTGCAAAACACACAAATGTAAAGTATCAAATATAAATTTTATTGGATACAACAGGTGATAACAATATTAAATCATATGAAAAAAACACATGTTGACAAGCATGAATAACACCAGTCTCGCCAAGGCATGTTGGGAGTATACAATTTGTCAATGATCTGAAGTAAATGTGACTTAGTAACAAAAGTTAATTGAAGTAAATGAAGAAATTATTCCTAAAATGCACAAAAAAACATACTGAAAACCGCAAAGAGGAAGTCCCAGCACCCCCCACAACAGGCCCAGGATGTGGGAGCCGATGTCAGGGCTCCACACTTTGCACTCAGGAGTCACATGTAGAGACCAAGGTTTCTGTGATCCCAGTGTGGCACATTACCAGACCCCTTCTGGGCATGACACAAAGTCCAGTGTCCAGAGAAACATTATGGATATCAGATGAGGGAACGTTTCACCCAAGCTACAGGCGGTTTTAATATTTTCTACTGTTTTTAAACATTTTGAAGTTTTATTTTCTTTTTCTTTTATTTTTTTGGGGAGAGGGGGGTGCAAGTAACTAGAATTGCCTAGGGTGCAAAATTGTTTAGCACCACCCCTAATTGTAACCAATCTGCTTCTAACTTTAGCATGTTCAATTAAGCTTTTACAAAAAAAACTGCAAACTGATTGGTTTTCATGTAGAGCGGCACCAGATTTTGCACTCTCTAGTTTTAGTAAATTAATTCCAAAGTATCTCATGCGACTGTTGTACAGGCATACTTTCAGTTCTTAATCAATGCATATTAGCTAGTAGCACTTAAAGGCTATTGTAATTTATATGATGCAAAACAGATAACTGATCTTTTCTGCTGAAATTATGATAATATAGAAGGCTAAATGATAGCATTAGCAGGTCTTTTTACTTTTGGTTATTGACTACAGGTAGGCAGGTGCAAACTGTACACCCCACTGCTGATAGCGCTTGACAGAAGCAGGAGTGCAAAAGGGGAAGGAAGTTGGAGGGAGGGGCCAGGAGCAGGAATGAGGGACCCGAGAAGAGGAGCATCCCGGCTGCTCTGTGCAAAATCAACTGCACAGAGGAATTAAATATAACAGTTTTTTTTTTTTTTTTTAAAACAGGAGACTTTACAATCACTTTTAGACTCTGGCTCCTGGTTTTGGCGCACTTTATGTGAGTGGCTACTGTAGGGACAGGTTTCCCGTCTGGCTTAAAGCGGAGTTCCACCCAAAAGTGGAACTTCTGCTTTAGGGAGTCCTGACCCCCCGACATGCCACATTTGGCATGTCATTTTTTGGAGGGGGGGGAGCGGGTACCTAGTTTTGACAGGTACCCGCTCCCACTTCCGCTCGGAGCGCCGCGGCGCCCTGAGTGGAAGTTCTCCTCTCCCCCTCCTTCCCTGCAATCTTCTGGGACACGTCAGAGGTCCCAGAAGATTGCCGGCCAATCACGGCGCGCAGCGCGACTCGCGCATACGCAGTGGGTACCCGGCTGTGAAGCCGCAAACTGTAACAGCCGGGTGCCCACAGCAGTGATGCCGGCGCCGAGGGAGAGGATCGAGGCTTCGGGCGGCCGCATCGCTGGACCGTTGGACAGGTGAGTAAATGGCTGGAACTCCGCTTTAAATATAGGGAAAGGATTTAGAGGAGTAGGGACAGTGCAGGGACTAAGTCTTCCTTGCTTCAGGTAGCCTTTCCTTTTGAGTTTAGACCGGTCAGGCGGCATTACGCTCCTCATTACAGATGCTGTTGGAATCTTCAAGTCTACAGACCGCTGTTAAGTTTGTAAGTTGCTCTGTACCTACCCACTGGGCCTAGTTGAGTTGTGTTGAACCTTTCTACAATATACAATGTTCAAAGAAAATGAAAGCAACACTTTGAAAACACATCAGATCTCAATAGGGAAACTTTTCATATTGGATATCTATAGCTGTATGGACTGGGTAATGTGTTAGGAATAAAAGAATGCCACATCGTATGATGGAAATGAAAATTATCAACCTTCAAAGAGCTGAATTCAAAGACACCCTGAAAAACAAAGTGAAAAAATTATGCAGCAGGCTTGTCCATTTTGCAGAAATTGCAGCAACTCAAAATGGTTCTCAGTAGTTTGCCCCCCCCCCCCCCCGTGTGCTTGTATGCATGCCTGACAACATCGGGGGATTCTCCTAATGAGACGACGGATGGTGTCCTGGGGTATTTCCTCCCAGAACTGGTCCAGGGCATCACTGAGCTCCTGAACAGACTGAGGTGCAACCTGGCAGCATCAGATGGACTGAAACATAATGTCCCAGAGGTGTTCTTTTGGCATTGTCATGCACCAAGAGGAACCCAGGACCCACTGAACCAGCGTAGGGTCTGACAATGGATCCAAGGAATTCATCCTGATACCTAATGGCAGTCACGGTGCCATTGTCTAGCTTGTAGAGGTCTGTGCATCCCTCCATGGATATGCCTCCCCAGACCATCGCTAACCAACCACCAAACTGGTCATGCTGAATGATGTTACAGGCAGCATAACATTCACGGTTTCTCCAGACCCTTTCACATCTGTCACATGCTCAGGGTGAACCTGTTCTCATCTGTGAAAAGCACAGGGCACCAGTGGTGGACCTGCCAATTCTGTTGTTCAATGGAAAATGCCATTCGAGCTCCACGGTGCCGGGCAATGAGCACAGGGCACACTAGAGGACATTGGGCCCTCAGGCCACTCTCAACAAATCTGTTTCTGATTGTTGAGTCAGACACATTCACACCAGTGGCCTTCTGGAGGTCATCTTGTAGGGCTCTGGCAGCGCTCATCCTGTTCCTCCTTGCACATAGGAGCAGATATCGGTCCTGCTGATGGGTTAAGGACCTTCTACGGCCCTGTCCAGCTCTCCTAGAGTAACTGTCTGTCTCCTGGAAATCTTCCCCATGCTCTTGAGACTATGCTGGGAGACACAGCAAATCTTCTGGCAATGACACATAATGATGTGCCATCCTGGAGAAGTTGGAATGCCTGTGCAAGCGCAATAGGGTCCAGGTATCACCTCATGCTACCAGTAGTGACACTGACCCTAGCTAAATGCAAAACTAGTCAAAAACAGTCAGAAAAGATGAGTAGGGAAAAAAATGTCAGTGGCTTCCACCTGTAAAACCATTTCTGTTTTGGAGGTTGTCTTGTTGTTGCCCATCTAGTGTACATGTTCTTAACTTCATTAACACCAAAGCAACTGAAACTAATTTACAACCCCCTCTGCTACTTAACTGACCAGATCAATTTCCCAGAAGTTTAATTGACTTGATGCTATACTCTGATTAAAATGTGTTCCTTTAATTTTTTTTTACCAGTCTATCACTATTGCCTAACTTGAACTCTGTGGGGTTGATAAAGAAAAACTGGAGGGTGAAAAATCTGGTGCAGCTGTGCATGGTAGACAATCAGCTTCTAACTTCAGTTTGTTCAATTAAGCTTTGATAAAAAAAATCTTATGTTATTTAATTAAACAGTACAATTCAAACTTGCATCATGTTACTAAATCCAGTTCTGTAAAAAAAAAAAGCATTCATTGCCTTTCTCTCATCTCTATTTCTGCTGATTTTTTTTTATCAGCTGCATGAGAGTCAATTTTAATTACACCAATCGGTCATAGCTTTATGACCACCCGCCTTATATTGAGTAGATCCCTCTTGTCCTGCCAAAACAGCCCTGTCCCATAGAGGCATGGGTACTACTAGACCTCTGAAAGTATGCTGTGGTATCTGGTAACAAGCCAACGGTAGCATATCTTTTAAGTCCTGTAAGATGTGAGGTGGGGCCTCCATGGATTGGACTTGTTTTTCCAGCAAATCTCACAAATCCTCAATTGGATTGAGATCTGGAGAATTTGGAGGCCAAGTCAAAATCTCAAACTCATTGTTGTGTTCCATAGAGAGTTCTTGAACCCTTTTTGGTGTGGCAGGGCACGTTATCCTGCTGAAAGAGACCACTGCCATCAGGAAATACAGTCTCCACGAAGGGGTATACTTGGTCAGCAACAATTTTTAGGAAGGTGGTATATGTCAAGTTAAAGCCAGACCATAACACCTTTATTCATGTGGTCTCAGAATTTTTAAGGTGTGTTTAAGGTGGTCAGATGAGACTAAAATTGAATTATTTGGCTTCAACACCAGACAATATGTCTGGCAGAAATCCAATACAGATCATCATCCAAACAACACCATTCCTACAGTAAAGCATGGAGGTGTTAATATCTTGGTATGGGGTTGCTTCTCTGCAGCAGGACTGGAGCACCTGCCAGAATAAAAGGAAAAAAAAAATGAATGGGGAAAAATACAGACAAATTCTTGAGGAAAATCTTCTGCCATAAAGTTGTTGATGTGTTGACAGTGGTTGAAAGAGAAGTTAAATGTCCTTGCATGGCCTAGGCAGAGCCTGGACTTAACCTGCCTAGCGGTAACCCCGAGCTTGACTAGCTGAGATCCCCGCCGCTCGTCTGACGGTCTGAAGACTTCCTGGTTCCGTTCCCTGCAGCAGCAATGCTGCATGGGAGCGGAACCAGGGAGGGAAATTCAAATGTTGCACCAACACAAACATAAAAAGGAGGTGATACAGTGTAATCTGAGAGGATTACACTGTATCACTTTGGTAAAAGACACAGTGCCCTCTCAGTGCCCCTTGCCATTGTAATTTGTGAGAAATAAGCGACTGCGACAGCGACAGCGGCAGCGAAACGGAGCAGTGAGTCGTGCGGAGATTTGTCATCTGACTCTGACACCGACACTGATCGAGAAAGTGACGCAGATGATCCCGCACCTGACCTAAGTGATGTGCGCACTTGGTGCCCTTTAGACAGCGATGCGGACAAGGCAGCGCCCCCGTGATTCCGTTTCACTGGATCTCCTGGGATGAAGGTTGATGTGGAGAGTGACAACCCTCTGGCGTACCTGAAGTTATTTCTAACTGAGGAGGTAATTCTAAAAATAGTCACTGAAACCAACCGCTACCATGAGCAGCAATCCACTACGCTGCGTGCCAGATTTTCCCGATCCAGAAAATGGGAACCGGTCAGTAAAGAGGACATCTGGAAGTTTCTGGGACTCATCATCCTTCAGGGGGTGGTGGGGAAACCGCTCCAGAAATGGTATTGGACCACCAATAAGATGCTGGCCACTCCATTTTTTGGCACAGTGATGTCCGAGTACCGTTTTTCTCTGATCATGAAAAATTTGCATTTTGCCAACAACGAGGAGTTTGATGAGGCCACGCATCCTGCGCCCAAACTCAAAAAAATCTAGGAGGTGTGCCAAATGATTGTCACCAACTTCCAGCGGACCTATGTGCCAGACAGGGATGTCAGTGTGGACGAAAGTCTCATGGCCTACAAGGGACGCCTGAGCTGGATCCAATTTATTGCATCCAAAAGAGCGCGGTTCGGGATCAAATTTTACATGCTCTGTGAGTCGTCCACAGGATATATATGAAATGCTATAATTTACACCGGGAAAGGTACAAAGTTCAATCCCAAGTACAGCTGCTATGGGATGGCCACATCCTCTGTCCTTTCACTGCTGGACCCACTGCTGAACCAGGGATATTGTGTGACAACGGACAATTTTTATACCTCTTCGGAACTTTATGAAGTTTTGCTCCTAAACAAAACAGATGGGTATGGTACGGTTAGGCCAAACCGGCGTGACATGCCATCAATGTTTAGCAGGAAAAAGCTAAAAAAAAGGAGAGATGGTTGCCTTTCAAAAGGGTAAAATGATGGCAATGCAGTGGCGAGACAAAAAGGATGTGTGTCTCATGAGCACCGTGCACGGCACCTCCACTGCCATGGTCTGCACAAAACACGGAACAGATATGCTGAAGCCGCAAGTCGTGATCGACTACAATCACACGATGGGAGGTGTCGACCGAGCCGATCAGGCAATGACCTTTTACCCGGCGATGCGGAAGCAACAAAAAAAGTACTACAAAAAGATTTTTAGGCATCTCCTTGAACAGTGCCTTTGGAACGCCTATATTCTTTACAAAGCCAACACTACCATACCCCTTGTTCATTCGGACTTTATCTGGAAGGTGGATGAGCAGATTTTCGTCAACCACCCGACACCATCATCAGTATCTGCTAACAGACCCGGATGACGCGCTGTTGACGTTGGCAATCCAGAACGCCTGACAGGCCGTCATTTTGTGAACTTTGTATCGGCCACCCCAAAAAAGTTAGCGCCTACCAGGATGTGCGTCGTCTGCTGTTCTAAGAAGGATGGCAATGGAAGAAAAGTCTGAAAGGAAACAAGGTACTATTGTCCAGATTGCAACGTCAGACTTTGTCTAGTTCCATGCTTCAAACTGTTTCACACTCAGGATGTGTATTGAATTTCTTTGACAAATTTCATTATTTTTCATTGCATTATTGAATAAAATTCTATTATTGATTAGATTATAATTCATGTGTTTGTGTTTCAAATTCATCACATCTGGGATGTCTACTAGAGTCTTGTTTTGGTAAGTTTTAAGTCAGTAATTATTAAGAATTGTAGGCCTTTAATACATAACGCCAAATTTCTATGCAAAGAATTGTACCACTTTTGGTACAGAATTCCTGACAGATTCATACCGCTAGGGAGGTTAAACCCCATTGAAAACATGTAGAATAACTAGAAGACTGCAGTCTACAAACGGTCACCATCAGATTTAACTGAACTTGAGCAGTTCTGCAAAGAAGAATGGGCAAATATCATAAGGTCTAGACAAATCCCAACAGACTAAAGGCTAAATAAAGCAAAAAGTGATTCAACAGAATACTGACACAAGGAGGTGATGCTTTTTCCAACTCAATGATTCTGTTTTTGAATTTTTTTTTTTTTCTGTCTGACACGTTGGTGTTATATCTTTCACTTGGATGTTATAAGTTGCACTGAGTAAATACAGCTGGATAAAAAAAAAAAAAACTGGGTCTGTCTTCATCTCAGACTCCAAAGCAACAAAATGTGATCCTTTTCTATACCCACTGTATATATATATTAGGGATCGGCCAATTATTGGCAAGGCCGATATATCGAGGGCCGATATGCACTTTCCCCAATATATCAGAATCGGCCCCGGAAGTTACTGATATTGCCGATATTTTCTTGACGTCATTCTGCCTTCTTAGGCCGCCTCCCTTAGGACAGCCTCGTCTGGAGTCGGGACTAGTATCGCAGGAGTATATCACAGCCATACACCCACCCACAGCAGCCCGGTGCCAGCCAGCCACCCACTCCCACAGACCTGTACCAGCCAGCCACAGGCACTGTACCAGCGAGCCAGCACGCCACCCAGAGGCCCTGTACCAGCCAGCCAGCCACCCACAGGCCCTGTACCAGCCAGCAACAGGCACTGTACCAGCCAGCAAGCCACCCACCACCACAGGGTGCCAGACAGCCAGTCACCCATCATAGGGTGCCAACAAGCCAGCCACCCACCACAGGGTGCCAGACAGCCAGCCACCCACCACAGGGTGCCAGACAGCCAGCCACCCACCACAGGGTGCCAGCCAGCCAGCCAGTCTCAGCCTAAAGCCTGACAGTTGTACTTCCTTTAAGAACTCTGCTTCAGCTAGCCACATGCATTCAGAGCTCTGCAGCCTCATTGTGATCCTATGGAGGTCTATGTGGGTCTATGACAAGCGTTGATCCATTTTTTACTAGTAAATGCATTTTTATTGTATTTAATTCTTGAATGAAAACAAATGCATCCACCACATCTAATGATTGGTAAGCTGCAATAAAATACATTTTTAGTTTTGGGTTTAATACCGCTTTAAAATACATTTGGATCTAATGAGTCTGATGGCCTAAAATATTCCATAACAGTCTAACTAAAGTTGTCTCACAGTTCAATATTGTAGCTCACACACTTAATTTGCGCTGTTTTGTAAAACCAATCTCCTTTATTGGTTTCACAAAACCAAATATTCTGTGTGCATGCCTTGCAGTCACTGAGACAAGACGTATTCCAGGTTCTCACTGTGACTAGGAGATCTCATTTTTGTTTTAATAAAGTCTGGTTTAACAAGTAATCTGGTGAAGTGTTCCTTCCCTCTTTATTTATTCAGAACTGGAACAAAGCTTAATGTTTAATTATGCCTTGTACAAGTGGTTATCTCTTGTTAGGTTTAGCAATACAGGAGATGGAGTGTTACGGTAATGACAGCTGAAACAAAGACAAAAATGATATAAATGATTGAAAAAGAAAAATGTTTCTGGGCATTAGGTAGATGGATATAATGGTAAGAAAAAAGTTTTCTTTAATGTACTGCTGTTGAGATGGCCGTCTATTGTCTATTTTAATTTACTGTTACTGGAAGCAGCATTACGTGGAGCAATACTTCAATCCTTTTAAGAGATGTTATTTGTTACTGTAAATAATTATGGAAAATCTGGACTGTCAGAGGCACAAATCTTTCAAAGTGATAATCATTTTACAAATTGTAATAATCAGACCATGTAGGATTAACCCCTGAGTAACCGTGACAACTTGCATGCGTCAGACATGTCTGTTATGTCCCATACAGATCTTCCAGCGTGTTAGAAAATCACTTTAGAAATGATGTTGCAGTGAAGTTTTAAATGAACTTTGGTTAAAGTAGATCTAAACCTCAGCTGGATGATACTTAGTTTGCTAAAGCACCGTGGGATTGATTTACTAAAGGCAAATTGACTATTCACTTTGCAAGAGAATAGAAGCTCATGTGATGATGGGTGACAACTAATGCTAGCCATTCACCAGTCGAAAAATCCTTTGAATGCGTTGTCGAAAAACTAACACACGATCATGACAGCAAATGATATTGCCATCATGTAATGAACGAATATCAAAAAATAAATCATTCAACGGACATTAAAAAAATCAGTTTCTCCTTTTTTTTTTTTTTTTGTGCCCCTGGATCATGCTCAGCACCAACAGTTCAAAATTTAACAGGTGAAAAACACATTAACCTTTCAATTTCTCGTCTGTTTGACAGAAGTTTTCCAAACGTTTCCTTCGATTTTTTTGGGCTCAAAAACAGCTCAAAAACATCACAACCAATTTTCAATTTGTCTCAATTACCTGGACGAAAAACAAACAGATTTTCAAACTATTTTTCCTCTAGTCTATGGGCACCTTTAGGAGCAAATTAAGAAACAAAATATGTTAGAACAAGGACCCTCATGGCATGTTTACCAGGTATTCAGTTAAAAAAAAAAAAAAAAAAAAAAAAGCTGCTGATTTAACCACGTGCCTTGTGGAAGGTTTTACCCCCTTCATGACCAGGGCATTTTTTGCTATTCAGCACTACGGTACTTTAACTGACAATTGTGCGGTCATTCAACACTGTATGCAAATGAAATGTATATTTTTTTGTTCATACATTAAAGATTTCTTTTGGTGGCATTTGGTCACCACTAGGTTTTACATTTTTATTATATAAATTAAAAAAGAAGAAAATTTGGAAAAAAAATGTTTTTTTATTTTCTGCTAAACATGTCCAATAAAAAAAAAAAAAAAAAAATCAAATTTCTGTATTCATTATGCTAGATGTCTTTGGTAAAAAAAAAAAAGTGTATATTATTCAGTTTGCGTGAAAGGTATAGCATCTACAAACTATGCTATATATATATATATATATATATATATATATATATATACTGGAATTTTTTATTTATTTTTTATTCCTGTAATGGGGGTAATCAGCGACTTATAGTGGGACTGTGATAGTGTGACAATCTAAAACTAGCTGACGCTGGCTGGGGGGTATACTAACTGACATGGAGATCAATAGTGACACTAATACAGTGATCAGTGCTAGTACTATATACTGTCACTGTACTAATGACAGTGGCTGAGAAGGGGTTAACATCTAGAGTTATCAAGGGGTTAAGTGCGTGCCTAACAATGTGTAATGTGTATAATATGTGCTTCTTTTACTAAGCAATCTTGTTGGTTTTTCCCCTGCTTTGCAGGAAATTAAAAAAAACCCAGCAAGATCACCTGTCAGTGTACAGACCTCTGTGTTGTTTACAACACAGCGCTCTCTTCCGTGAATGACAAAGCCGATCGCTGGGTCCCGGTGCATAATCATTGGCTGGGACCTGCTGATCAGCTTGTGCTGTAACAAATCACAGTGCAACCGGGGCGGCAGGCATGCACCTTACCCAGAAGCGCTGGTCATGTACCAGATACATGATTCAGCACACAGCGGCCGCGATCAGGGATGCTGATTACAGCCAGCCTTCCTGTACTGGGCCTAGGCTCCATTAGTTCAAAAGGGGGGCCCAGGCACCCGCTGATCAGGAGGTCTGGCTGTACTGTGTTATCTGCGTCCCCTTGCAATCCTGCCAGCTTCTACTCTTCTTTCTCCACATTGCAGCGGGATTGGTTCTAGCACATGCACCCCTTCCATCTGCCCTCCATCTGTGTACCCCTTTTCCCCACAGCGCTTCTTGCTTTCCTCCTCTCCTGGTGGAAGCTGCTTCAGGCACACAGGGAATGTTTCAGGATGGAGAGCGAGGGATGGGGCTGGTAAATATGTCATTTACTGGTCCTCCCCATTCCTGAATGAACACCATCAGTACCAATCACTCCTATGTCTATTCATCGCTGAAGCATAGTAAACATTGTTTACTATGCTTCAGTTTGTGAATGAGCAGGAAGCCTCAGAGCTCTTCCTATTCATTTATCTGTGCAGTTGAGGCTACAGAGAAGGGACTAATTTATCTATGTCCTCAGTCGCTTTCAGCCGGGGGGGGGGCCCCGTCAGGTAGGCTGTATGGGGCCCCATGATTTCTAACAGCAGCCCTGGCTGCCATGCCTCAGTAAATACACGTGGGGTGGTCTGCAAGCAGTTAAAAAGATATAAAACAATTTCTGAAATTATATTGACATGTTATAGTGAAATTCTAGCCTAATTCTTACTATGCTTAAAAATATTCCCTCTTCCTTCCTGCTACATGACCTGCCTACCCTGTGTAGACAAGATCTGTATACTTACCTTTTTTTTTAGTCTGCTCTGGTCTGGTCACGTGATACACCTCTTAGTGAGCAGCAACTGCAGGGTAGAGGAGAGAGTGTTCAAAAACCTCTGGGAATTCTGGGAGCCATGATGTCACTCATAGGCTCCCATTTCCCAGTAGTTGTCGACACTCCCTATTTTCCCCTGCAGCTGTCACTCACTGAACACGGCGAGCCAGAGTTGTGGAATTACATGACCAGACTACAGCAGACTAATAATAGGTAAGTACATGCATTTTTTTTTTTTTTACAAAGGTAAGCAGGATAGATTGCAAGAGGTGGAGGGAATATTGTTAAGCATAGTTAGCGTTGGGCTGGAATTCTACTTTAAACTTGATTAGATTTAGATCTACATTAAAACAAAATAACTTCTAAAATGAAAAAAAGTAGATTTACAATGCTGTATCAGACAGTTTGCTCATTATCTTATCATTGTTTCAATTGTATATTGCAGTTTACTACATCTAACAGTAAATTTAACAAGAAATAGACAAGATGGCAGATTGACAGGTCAAATGGGCTGTTTACAGGGTCGAAACACTCCCATGCTGCTGAAGGATATGCTCCTTAGAGAATAAGAAAAAGTAAATGGAGCAGGACAGGTGGGGAGTTTGCCCTTCAAGCGGAAGAAAGGAGTGTGTCTAAGGCAGCACAGAACGTTCTTGTAGAACAATGTCAGACACACTTCAATAAGACGGTTTGCCAACTCAGGTCACCTAATTGATGTTTTATCTTAACCCCTTGTCTTTCCACAGGTGCACGCAATGTATAACAGAAGCAAATCAGCTTGTTCTTCTAGCAATCCATGAGTTAACACTCTTGTTTAGCTTACATTAGCCTCCTAGATTTAGACAAACCAGTTATTTGTCTCCATTAGATCAGTTTTGCTATTCTTTATAAGGGTTTGGAAATTGAACATTGAACAGGCTAAATTCCTGAAAATGGATGACAGTTGATTGATGGGCTAAATGTAACTTCCTCAGAATACCCATTGTAAAACACTCAGCAATTGAAGCAAGGCAGGAAATAGGTTTAAAAATAACCTCAGCTAACAAAACTGGTTTAAAGGTACACAACATCATAAAGTATCCTAATTGATCAACAGCACTAAATCGATAATGTGAAAAAATATATATTTAAAACCCGCACTAAATAATAAGTGCAAAGCACTACCTGCAGCAGCTGTACACTTAGATAAAACGAAGAAAAGGAGATTGCAATATTAAAACAGCTCTATCAGGTAGATGAATATAAATATAAAGTGCACTACTAAGCAATTAAAAAAGTGCAACAGTGCTGAGAAATAATATACTCATAAAATTCATACAAATGCATGAAGTGCTCTATAATCATCTAATATAAAAGTGCATTGGTGCAAAAATTATATATTATAAATTGATATAAATATATATTAATAATGCGCCACATATATGATTAAAGTCCAAATAAATACAATAAATATAAAGTGACAAAATGTGCAAAAAAGTTGATTAGAAATAAGGTGCAGTCCAAAAAGGGTGAATAGTCCACTTATAATTAAAGTGCTGATATTCATGCTCCACACAAAAAAGTGCCCAGTGCTTGCAACAAGCCCTCTTGGGGATCCACTCACCAGATTTTGGCAAATCAAAAGCCTTAAGAATAACAAGCAGACACCCAGACTTGTATAAAGTACTCAAAATTTCTACTTGAGTAAAAGTACAAGTGCTCGATCAAAAAATTACTTGAGTAGAAGTGGAAGTGCTCGCAGAAAAAGTTACTTAAGTAGAAGTACTAAAGTATTCAACATTTTTTTTACTTAAGTATTGCAAGTAGTTTTTTCAAAAAATTTGCTACTTAAGTACTAAAAGTAAAAAGTACCAGTAGTTTTGAAAAAAAAATTCTACTCAAGTACTAAAAGTAGAAGTACAAGTACTGTGTTATGTAGTTATTAAAGAAATAAGTCAAAAGTTTGAACATCATATTGTTTTTATTATTTCAAATGATTTATTCAAATGATTAACCTGTGTTTGTTAGTAGTTTCTTGATGCACTTTAAGCGCTGTAGCACCATTTATTTGTTTGTTTCATATTTTCTTTTTATTGGAAAGATTTGGTATAGCAGCTTTTATTATACACAGCCTTTATTTTCGTATGCGCTGATTTACAAATGACATTATACACATTTTTTTGAGCTTTATGCAACCTGCCATCTACTGTTCTGGCAGTGGTAATTTTTTTAAAAGTAACGAGTAACTATGCAGCACAAAAAAAAAATACTTGAGTAGAAGTATCGAAATCATCAAAAAAATGTAGTGAAGTAAAAGTAGAAGTAGGAGAAAAAAATTCTACTCTAGGAAAGTACAGATACCGCATTTCGGTACTTAAGTACAGTACTTAAGTAGTTCTACTTCGTTACTATACATCTCTGCAGACACCTCTAGATCAGCCTCCAACCTCAGATATACAGTATGGTGCTAAAAAGCCTTGGTGTCCCCCAGAATGACAATGGGAATAAGCCTCCAGAGAACGTCTCCAAGATACCTTTGCACACGGGCCCTCAGGCAAAAGAGAGGAAGGAGCCAAAATAGTGAAGCCCGTAGGGTAATATTTATTATAAAATCATAAAATGTTACTCACAAACAAACGATTTGTCTAGGCATAAAGAAAGTCAATAGCCACGATCATCCGATACACTTCTGCCGGTGTGCGTTCCACGGTGGTTTGCGGAAGTGACGTGGTGTGACGAATAGCTAGCAGGAAATTACGTCAACGCATTTCGCCCACCTATCATGGGCGTCATCAAGGACATCACTTCCTGTAGCAATACAACCTATTTATACTGAGCTGACGTGCGCTTGAACCAATTGGGAACGGGGGAGGATACTACTAGCCTTCAGATGATTGGCTGACATGTATAAAGGTACTGGGTGTCCCCATAGGTAGACCGGAAGAATAATAATACGATGCTAAACAGCAATACTGAAATCTTATATGTCAAAATTACCAATCACTATTAGTAGTCCACCACCTCACTTCCTCAATTACAAATATTTATTTATAATAAATCTAAAAACATTATATACAAGAAAAAATTATCTATTGGAGAGAAACAGACCATATGAAATTCCTTTCCTTTATATTATATACCATACAAGGGATAAAATATGTTTTTAATGGAATAATTATATTCTAAAACCATTATATACAAGGAAAAAATGATCATATACCATTATAATTATCGATAATGGAAGATTAATTTTCTTCTATTATCTTATTTCATAAGAACATTTGTATTATGCAAATAGTGTACCTCATAGGTAATCCTGCATATTATTTTTTGATAACTTGAACAGAAGATCATTATTTTGTTATCAGGCTTGCTCAGAACTTCCCGTGAGCTATTACAACCATGCTAGTCTGAAATATTGTAATTAATGCTCATAACCACTTCAAAACACAGACAAAATTTGAAAAAACAATTATCCCATTGTGCTATGTAGTTATCTTTCTTCTACGCTGGCAGTCTTATCACTCTACAGCAGGCTTTCTCAATCAGGACTCCTCAAGAAGTTGCTTGGGGTTCCTTGAGCAGTAAGCAATTAATGCTCCTCAGATAGGTTCCCACTGAAACCAATAATCTTTTTAACTATTGATAAGAGAGGTTAGGTAGTCCTCCTACTGTATACACTGTATTCTTCAATGTATATCCAGGATCAGGACTGCCCTTGGCACGCAGAAAACAATATGCAGTTTAATAGGGATACATGCAGGTACAATGTGGTGCCTATAAAGGTTTACTTACAGCTACATTCCCCAATCTCCTCTCCTGAGATTGAACTTGGAAGTGCTCAACTATTAGAACTTCTGGGTCTAGAGCTGTCAAAATCCTGGCACAGTGGCCAGGTGTGCAGCAGATTGGGAGCTTCCTGTTCCTATTCACCATAGGCTACAGATGCAGGAGGTACTATAAAACAAACATAAGAAGCACCAGCCTAGTGCATTACCACAAAACTCCTTAATGGGTAAAATAAATGGCAATATACTCACAAAAATAGATTGTCAAGTGCTAAAACCAATTCCCATCACACTGTCCAATCCAATTCCCATCATAATAATGTGTTTTAAGGGCGATGTTCTTAAGACAAGAGTCTTGTGGTAATGTACTAGGCTGGTGTGCCTTGTTCTTATGTTTGTCTTTTAATACTGGTTTTCCCCTAAATTGAAGAGGGCAGCAAGGATGATCCAGTGGGTGTGGTGGAGGTCATCAATGTTGGTTATTTCACATGTCTATATTGATAAGACTGAAGAGGTGCCTGCTCTGAGTCTTATGTGGACTCCTTTTATTGAGGGCCCAGTACCCTTGTAGTGCTGACAAGAGAGCTTTTTCTTGTTTACAGATGCAGGAGGCTCCGTAGAGATGCAGAGAGTACTATTGTGATAGTAGTAAATAGCCAAAAAAAAAAAAAAGTGTAAAAAAGTAAAATATGTTTTAGAAGATGTATAGACTTCCCTCTCCCAGTCACATATACCTATAAAAGCCTATTAACCATTAAACATTCCAAAACTGACTTGATGGACTGTAATGGCTTTTATTCTATTTATACTTTTGGGTATCTTCTTTTTTGTTTTTGTGAAGACCATTTTTTTTAGCTTTTTTATTTAACACACAATGACCCTGCTATACAATAACATCATCCCAGACTGGTAAATTAATTACATCCCTGATGATGACTACATAGTGCAAATGCATTCGGTGGAATTTAGGCTTGTGATGTCATTGCACATGCCGGCGGAACTTGTGGCAGCACAATCTTTGTTATTGTCTACTCTATTTTTCCGGTTTTCATGTGCGATAAATTTTTAGTAAATTTTTACCTTACTGTTCCATGAGTTTTTCCTTCTATTTTATCTTTGCCTCATGTGCCATCTGAGTGAAGCCACAGTGGATCGAACTACCATACTGAGTGCATAGCTGTGTCTTAGCTAAGCGTGGTTGATCTGGTTTCATTGAAATCTTGAGATTTGGTAAGGAGTGTGTGGGCACTGGTGGCATTTATGTGGAGAGTACATATTATTTGGACTGGTTCACAGCTTGCAGTTGCCAGCATTGGGACTATATGCACTGGAATTTTTATTTTTTTCTCACTTTATGGATTTTTAGTGGACTTTATTTATTTACATCTTTATTTATATTTTTTGCGGATATGAACATTGTATATTTTCACTTTTTGTAAGCTTTAAGAGTATTTGCACTGATTTTATTGAATTATGTTTTTGTGGTGATATTGCATTGTTATATGTAACACCTTTAAGTGATAATGCACCTACTTTTAGAAAACCCAATTTCAATCCATTGTATGAAAAATGTCTGATTTCTAGAGGTCTAAACTATACATACTTGTTTATTGTCATAAACACTTGGTGCTTTGCATCAACTATCATTAATTATCGAAATATTCGTATAACTTTCTTTTTAATATTTTTATTGAGCATTATTAGATTACAAGTAATGTAACAGTGTAATAACTCATAATATTGAATGTAAAACTAGTGTTACTTGTAATATACATAAGATTTCAAAGGTTTTCAGAAAAAAGAAGCTGAACTCTATAACAATGTTATTCAGTTACATAAGTAATGTTGCAGAGTGCGATCACTGGGTGCAGAGGAGAATAGCCCTTGGCTACTAGTCTTGCTTTGTATCACTCAATTGTACCATCTGCATTGTATTTCACTTTAAAAGTCCATTTACAGCCTATGGCTTTCCTTCCGGGTGGTAGTTCAGTAAGTGTCCATGTTTTAGTGTCATGCATGGATTTTATCTCTTCATCAGCAGCCTTTATCCATTTACTTGCTTCTTGTTCTGAAAGCCGAGATATGTCTTCCCAGGTTGTAGGTTCATTGATACTGGCAGTACTTGCTTTGAATGAGAGACGTACAGGTGGTTTACTTTTGTTTTCTCTTGTTGAACGTCTCGGTTTTGTGTCTGAGCCTTCTTGTGTCTGCTCTTCAGTACTGGTAGAGTCTGCACTCACTTCAACTGTTTGTTCAGAAGTTACAGAGATGGGCTGGTCAATGTCAGTTTTCCCTTCTATTCTTGCTTCTAATGTTGTCATTACATTGTCTCTTACATCTTCAACAAAAGTTATGCTGTTGTTAATGGTAACCTTGTCTGTTTTGGGATTTAGGATTCTGTAACCTTTGACATTGTCACTGTATCCAACGAAGATACCTTCAAATGCTCTGTTTTGGAGTTAGGTGCGTTTTTCTTCAGGTATGTAGATGAATGCTTTGCATCCAAAAACTCTTAGGTGTTTTACATTTGGCTTCTCATTGTGCCAAAGTTCATATGGAGTTTTCTCTACTGTTCTGGAAAGAAGTCTGTTCTGCAAATATGTAGCTGTCATAGCTGCTTCACCCCAGTGTTTTTGTGGTAGTCCAGAGTCTGTCAGCATACATCTGATCATTTCAGTCAGAGTTCTGTTCTTTCTTTCTATTTTGTTCTGGTGTATATGGGACTGTCTTTTGATGTTCTATTCCATTCTGTTTTAAGTACTCCTGTATCTAATATCCTGTGAATTCACCTCCATTGTCACTCCGAAGTATAAGAGGCTTCCTCTGAAACTTGTTACTGCTCTTTATTATATAGTCTTGTAATTTGTCAAAAACTTCACTCTTGTGTTGCATTAGGTAGGTGACTGTGTATCTTGAATAGTCGTCTATGAAAGTCACTATGTACCTTTTGCCTCCAGGTGTAGGTGGGTTTAGGGAACCACACACGTCACTGTGAACTAAGTCAAGTGGTCTTGAAGCTCTCTTCTGACTGACTTTGGGAAGTGTTGCTCTTGTAGCTTTGGATTTAATGCAACATTCACACTTAACAGTAACTGGACAAGGGGATATTGTTAGATCCCTTGTCAGATTCCTCCTCTGTAGTTCCTGTATGCATTCTGGGTGTCTGTGACCTAGACGTCTGTGCCATATATGTATACAGTCATTGTGCTTGTGTGTACATAGTCTCACCTTTTCCTTCACTGTGTCGAGATGATAAAGATGATCATCCAGCTTGGCACTTGCTACTGTTTGGTTGCCATTTAGGATTGAACACTTGTCACCTTGGAATTTTACAGTGAGTCCTCTGGCTGTCAGACGCTTCACAGATAAGAGTCCTCCTTCTAGATTAGGAACATAAAGCACATCTTTCACTGGTATGGCTAGATTGTGTCCTGCATCATCAGAGCATACAAGGGTTCCATGCCCATATCCTTCTGCATGTATTTTGCTTCCATATGCAAGATAAATAGTTTCTTTGTTGTTCAGATCAAGTTCTGTGAAAAAATTTCTATCACTCGTCATGTGACTGGTTGCCCCCGAATCGATGCACCAGCCTTGACATTTATTGTTGCCTGTCGCTTTAAATGTGGCATTCCAGTTTCCTTCCCATGGATCATTGATTATGGCTTTGACCTTTTGTTTAGCATAAGAGGGACGCTGTCTTCTTTGCTCTGCTTTCCATCTAGTACAGTCTTTCTTTGTGTCCCTGTTTGTGACATCTGAAACACACTCTGGTCTCTTTCCTGTGTAACCTTGCGTCTGTAGCTTTAAGAGCGGTTCTGGTGTCGGTTTCTGTGGAGTCATGCACTAATTCCTTTCTTCTCTGATACTCATCTATGAGCCTGGTTTTTACAAATGCTAGCGTCAGATCTGTCTCAGGCTGTGTCTCCAGTGCATTGATCAGTGCAGTATATGTTTGGGCAAACTGCATAACAGCATGGCTGCAGCGTGGCTGTCTGTTATATTCTCCCCGATTGATGTGAGTTGCGCAATCACTTCCAGCATTGCTTTTATATGCTCCTGCTTTTCCTGTTTTGTGCTAAGTTTAATTTTTAAAAGTTTCCGCAGTAGAAACAGCTTGCTGTTAAAACTGGATCTTTCATGCAGTCTTTTCATTATGTCCCACATGCCTTTCGCTGTGTCCTCATGGCGTATATGTATGAGCTTATCATCCTCCACTAGTAAGCTTATGGTGGCCCGTGCCTGTCTGTTTTTCTTGTCCCATTCCTGATTATTGTCCTGTGGCCTCTCTGTGGTGGTAACCTCCCACAAGTCGTCTCTAGTAGGGTTGAGCGAACACCTAGATGTCCGTGTTCGACGGGTTCGGCCGAACTTTAAAAAAAAGTCCGGGTCCGTGTCCCGGACTTTTACCGAACTTTTCCCGGACGCCGAACCCCATTGAAGTCAATGGGGACCCGAACTTTAAGGCACTAAAATGGCTCTAAAACACCAAAGGAAAGGGCTAGAGTGCTGCAAATGGCAGCAAAACGTAATTAAGAGCATGGCAAGTGCTCTGCAAACAAATGTGGATAGGGAAATAACTTAAAACAACAAAAAAAAACAGAAAAATAAAACAATGTTCTTCTTCATCTCTGAAGGACGAGGCCCATATGGAGTAGGAGGGAGGTTGAGGTGGTGGTGGATGTGGCGGTGACATAGGCGTGCGCACAGGGTGTGCTGGGTGTGCCTGGGCACACCCTAATCACCTAGGGCACATAGCATTGCCAGTGAGGAGATGGGAAAGATCTCCCTGGGACCTGCTCTGCTCTATTTCTCCTTGCCTACAGGTACATGGCCCCGATACATTACTCTCCCTGCTGGCAAACACATGCATGTGTATTTCAACTTTGGGGTGCACACCTTAATGCAATAGGCTGCGCACACCTATGGGCGGTGTAGGTGGAAGCGGCGGTGGAGGAGGACCAGGGCCGGATTAACAGCATCATGGGCTTGGTGCTGAGGATTTTGAAGGGCCTTAGGGCCGTGCCTTGCCATGCACCCAGAGGAGGAAGGGTGCAGCCATGCATGCCTAATTCAACATGGGATGCTGTCTCTGAAGCCCATAAACACATCCATGCATCGCCAACTGTCCCTCCTTGTCCGGCCTTCACGCTGTGTGGGGAGGTTCTGAGGGTGCTGCCTGGGGAAGCGAGCATAGAAGCCAGACTTCTGTGTTTACAAGTGACAGAAGAGCGGTAACAGTGAATATGGCCAACCCGGGGCCTATATAAAAGGTAGGGGCCTGGAGCTGCAGCTCCAATAGCCCCTACATTAATCTGGCCCTGAGGAGGAGGACGAGGTAGCCAACACTGCTTCTTTTCACAAATTTTAAATGAGGGTACACCCCAAAAGAGTGAGAAAGAGCAAAAATGGAACAATGGGTGGGTAAGGTCGGTATCCATTGCTATTCTGCATAAGGTACGGAAAAGTCCCGTGGGATCCATGCCTGGTTCATTTTAATGAACGTGAGCTTGTCCACATTGTCTCTGGACAGGCGGCTGCGCTTGTCTGTTATAACGCCCCCAGCCGTGCTAAATACCCGTTCAGATAATACACTGGCTGCAGGGCACGCCAGCACCTCCAAGGCGTAAAGGGCAAGCTCAGGCCATGTGCCCAATTTGGAGACCCAGAAGTTGAAGGGGGCAGACCCGTCATTCACTACATGTAGGCGTGTGCACACATACTGCTCCACCATGTTGGTAAAATGCTGCCTCCTGCTAAGACGTTCCATCTGAGCTGCTGGTGCTGCTGTTTGTTGTGGCGTGCTGACAAAGCTTTTCCACATTTCGGCCATGCTAACCCTGCCTTCTGAGGTGCTGGCGGTGCCCTGGTTGCGTTGGCGACCTCCTCCTCCTCCTCTGCCTTGTGCTTCCACTGTGGCCCCGCTGTCAGATGGGAATGCCAGCAGCATGGCGTCTACCAGCGTGCGCTTGTACTCGCGCATCTTGCGATCGCGCTCCAGTGAGTGAATTAAGGACGGTACGTTGTCCTTGTAACGGGGATCCAGCAGCGTGGCCACCCAGTAATCAGCACAAGTTAGAATGTGGGCAACTCGGCGGTCGTTGTGGAGACACTGCAGCATGTAATCGCTCATGTGTGCCAGGCTGCCCAGAGGCAACGAAAGGCTGTCCTCTGTGGGAGGTGTATGGTCCGTGTCCTCTGTATCCCCCCAGCCACGCACCAGTGATGGCCATGAGCTGGCCTGGGTGCCACCCTGCTGTGAACATGGTTCCATCTCCTCCTCCAGCTCCTCCTCCTCCTCATCCTCCTCATCCTCCAGAACTGTGCCCCTGCTGGACAATTGCGTCCCTGGCGTTTGCGTGTGCAGGAACCCACCCTCGGAGCCCCTTGCGAATGACTGCCCTGAAAGCCTTGGAAATGTTACCTCTTCATCCTCCTCCTCCTCCTCATCCTGTGCCACATCCTCTTCCATCATCGCCCGAATTGTTTTTTCAAGGAGGCATAGAAGTGGGATAGTTAAGCTGAGAACGGCGTCATTGCCACTGGCCATGTTGGTGGAGTACTCAAAACAGCGCAACAAGGCACACAGGTCTCGCATGGAGGCCCAGTTATTGGTGGTGAAGTGGTGCTGTTCCGCAGAGCGACTCACGCGTGCGTGCTGCAGCTGAAACTCCACTATGGCCTGCTGCTGCTCGCACAGTCTTTCCAGCATGTGCAAGGTGGAGTTCCACCTTGTGGGCACGTCACATATGAGGCGGTGAGCGGGAAGGCCGAAGTTACGCTGCAGCGCTGCCAGGCGAGCAGCAGCAGGGTGAGAACGCCGAAAGTGCGCACAAACGGCCCGCACTTTCTGCAGCAGCTCTGACATATCGGGGTAGTTTTTAAGGAACCTCTGCACCACCAAATTCAGCACATGCGCCAGGCAAGGGATGTGCGTCAAACCGGCTAGGCCCAGAGCTGCTATGAGATTTCGCCCGTTATCGCACACCACCAGGCCGGGCTTGAGGCTCGCTGGCAGCAACCACTCATTTGTCTGCTGTTCCATGCTCCTCCACAACTCCTGCGCGGTGTGTGGTTTGTCCCCCAAACAGGCAAGTTGTAAAACTGCCTGCTGTCGTTTACCCCTGGCCGTGCTGAAGTTGGTGGTGAAGGTGTTACGCTGTCCGGATGAGGAGGCGGTAGAGGATGAGGAAGCGGAGTAGGAGGAGTTAGGAACAGGAGGCAAACTGAAGCGCCCTGCAATCCTCGGTGGTGGAAGGACATGCGCCAAATTGCTATCCGCCTCAGGCCCATCCGCCACTGCATTTACCCAGTGTGCCGTTAGGGAGATATAACGCCCCTGACCGTGCTTACTGGTCCACGTATCCGTAGTTAGGTGGACCTTGGCACAGATGGCGTTGCGCAGTGCACACCTGATTTTTTCCCCCACTTGGTTGTGCAGGGAAGGGATGGCTTGCCTGGAAAAGTAGTGGCGGCTGGGCACGACGTACTGTGGGACAGCCACCGACATAAGGTTTTTAAAACTGTGCGTCTCCACCAGACGGAATGACAGCATTTCAAAGGCCAATAATTTTGAAATGCTGGCATTCAGGGCCAGGGATCGCGGGTGGGTAGGGGGGTACTTCCTCTTCCTCTCAAGTGTTTGGGAGATGGAAAGCTGAACGCTTCCACGGGACATTGTGGAGATGGTTGTTGGTGACCCAGGTGGTGGTGTTGCTGACAGATCGTCTGTTTGCGGGGTGGCAGGTGCCGGTATCACTACAGATGTGGCTGGAGCGGCCGAGACTGCAGCAGAAGAGGAAGCAGGATGAGCCAGAGACGTTTCTTGGTTTTGAAGGTGTGTACTCCACTGCAGCTCGTGCTTTGCACTTAGATGCCTGATCATGCAGGTTGTGCTCAGGTTGAGAAGGTTCATGCCTCGCTTCAAGCTCTGATTGCACAGGGTGCAAACCACTCGTGTCCTGTCATCAGCACATTTTCTAAAGAACTTCCACGCTAGAGAACTCCTTTGAGCTGACTTTGGTGCGCTCGTTCCCTTGCTGCGTTGGGCAGTAGCGGGCGTAGTGTCTAGGGCACGGCCGCTCCGCTTCTGCACCCTGCTCCCTCTTCTGCTGTGCTGGTGGCTCTGTGCGACCACCGCCTCTTCCTCCAAACTACTCAGTTCACCTGCATGACGTTCATTCCATGTGGGGTCGAGGACCTCATCGTCCTCCACATCATCTTCCACCCAGTCTTCACCCCTGCCCTCCTTGTCGGTCTCCACAATGCTGAACGCCGCAGCAGTTGGCACCTGCGTTTCGTCATCATCGGAGACGTGCTGCGATGATCCTTGCATGTACTCATCTTGAGAAATAAGTGGTTGGGCATCGCTGCACTCAATCTCTTCCACTTCTGGGGCAGGGCTAGGTGGATGGCCCTGGGAAACCCTGCTGACAGAGTCCTCAAAAAGAATAAGAGACTGCTGTATGGCTTGGGGCTCAGACTGCTGGCCTGATTTGCAAGGGGGTGAGGTGAAAGACGGTTGGACATTGGCTGCAGGTGCCAACTCTGACCTTTCTGCAGTAGACTGGGTGGGAGACAATGTGAAGGAACTGGAGGCACTGTCAGCAGCAAACCAATCTACTATCGCCTCAACTTGTTCTGGCCTCATCACTTCTAGGGGCGTTTGATGCCCTACCAAATACTGATGCAGGTTCTGTCGCCTACTCACACTTGAGGAAGGTGTTTCACTTGTGCGTGTAGCTGGCACAGATCGACCATGTCCTCTCCTTGCAACAGGAGCTCTACCAGCAGCACCACGACCCAGGCCACGGCCCTTATTTGACGGTCTCCTCATATTTCTGTAATTTAAGATCTTGCCCTAGAAAGGTTTTTATTGAATAGCGGAATAGAAAATATGATCCAAAAAAAGTGTATGTATATCACACGTACACAACCACACTAGGCCCCAATTACTATTGTTTGTACCCCTAAAAGGCTAGATGAGGAGTAGGGGGAGTATGGAACAGGCAGCACCCTCAAACCTTCAGAAGTATGAGATGAACCCCAACAACTTGGAAAGGTGGATCTCTCTCACACGTACCGACACAGACTATCCCGCAATTCAATTGATCCTCAAAGGTTTTTATTGAATAGCGGAATAGGAAATATGATCAAAAAAAGTGTATGTATCTCGCACGTACACAACCACACTAGGCCCCAATTACTATTGTTTGTACCCCTAAAAGGCTAGATGAGGAGTAGGGGGGGTATGGAACAGGCAGCACCCTCAAACCTTCAGAAGTATGAGATGAACCCCAACAACTTGGAAAGGTGGATCTCTCTCACACGTACCGACACAGACTATCCCGCAATTCAATTGATCCTCAAAGGTTTTTATTGAATAGCGGAATAGGAAATATGATCAAAAAAAGTGTATGTATCTCGCACGTACACAACCACACTAGGCCCCAATTACTATTGTTTGTACCCCTAAAAGGCTAGATGAGGAGTAGGGGGGGTATGGAACAGGCAGCACCCTCAAACCTTCAGAAGTATGAGATGAACCCCAACAACTTGGAAAGGTGGATCTCTCTCACATGTACCGACACAGACTATCCCGCAATTCAATTGATCCTCAAAGGTTTTTATTGAATAGCGGAATAGGAAATATGATCAAAAAAAGTGTATGTATCTCGCACGTACACAACCACACTAGGCCCCAATTACTATTGTTTGTACCCCTAAAAGGCTAGATGAGGAGTAGGGGGGGTATGGAACAGGCAGCACCCTCAAACCTTCAGAAGTATGAGATGAACCCCAACAACTTGGAAAGGTGGATCTCTCTCACACGTACCAACACAGACTATCCCCCAATTTAACTGATCCCCAAAGGTTTTTGATTAAATAGCGGAATAGAAAATATGATCCCAAAAAAGTGTATGTATATCACACGTACACAACCACACTAGGCCCCAATTACTATTGTTTGTACCCCTAAAAGGCTAGGAGTAGGGGGAGTATGGAACAGGCAGCACCCTCAAACCTTCAGAAGTATGAGATGAACCCCAACAACTTGGAAAGGTGGATCTCTCTCACACATACCAACACAGACTATCCCCCAATTTAACTGATCCCCAAAGGTTTTTGATTAAATAGCGGAATAGAAAATATGATCCCAAAAAAGTGTATGTATATCACACGTACACAACCACACTAGGCCCCAATTACTATTGTTTGTACCCCTAAAAGGCTAGGAGTAGGGGGAGTATGGAACAGGCTGCACCCTCAAACCTTCAGAAGTATGAGATGAACCCCAACAACTTGGAAAGGTGGATCTCTCTCACACGTACCAACACAGACTATCCCCCAATTTAACTGATCCCCAAAGGTTTTTGATTAAATAGCGGAATAGAAAATATGATCCAAAAAAAGTGTATGTATATCACACGTACACAACCACACTAGGCCCCAATTACTATTGTTTGTACCCCTAAAAGGCTAGGAGTAGGGGGAGTATGGAACAGGCAGCACCCTCAAACCTTCAGAAGTATGAGATGAACCCCAACAACTTGGAAAGGTGGATCTCTCTCACACGTACCAACACAGACTATCCCCCAATTTAACTGATCCCCAAAGGTTTTTGATTAAATAGCGGAATAGAAAATATGATCCCAAAAAAGTGTATGTATATCACACGTACACAACCACACTAGGCCCCAATTACTATTGTTTGTACCCCTAAAAGGCTAGGAGTAGGGGGAGTATGGAACAGGCAGCACCCTCAAACCTTCAGAAGTATGAGATGAACCCCAACAACTTGGAAAGGTGGATCTCTCTCACACGTACCAACACAGACTATCCCCCAATTTAACTGATCCCCAAAGGTTTTTGATTAAATAGCGGAATAGAAAATATGATCCCAAAAAAGTGTATGTATATCACACGTACACAACCACACTAGGCCCCAATTACTATTGTTTGTACCCCTAAAAGGCTAGGAGTAGGGGGAGTATGGAACAGGCAGCACCCTCAAACCTTCAGAAGTATGAGATGAACCTCAACAACTTGGAAAGGTGGATCTCTCTCACACGTACCAACACAGACTATCCCCCAATTTAACTGATCCCCAAAGGTTTTTGATTAAATAGCGGAATAGAAAATATGATCCCAAAAAAGTGTATGTATATCACACGTACACAACCACACTAGGCCCCAATTACTATTGTTTGTACCCCTAAAAGGCTAGGAGTAGGGGGAGTATGGAACAGGCAGCACCCTCAAACCTTCAGAAGTATGAGATGAACCCCAACAACTTGGAAAGGTGGATCTCTCTCACACGTACCAACACAGACTATCCCCCAATTTAACTGATCCCCAAAGGTTTTTGATTAAATAGCGGAATAGAAAATATGATCCCAAAAAAGTGTATGTATATCACACGTACACAACCACACTAGGCCCCAATTACTATTGTTTGTACCCCTAAAAGGCTAGGAGTAGGGGGAGTATGGAACAGGCAGCACCCTCAAACCTTCAGAAGTATGAGATGAACCTCAACAACTTGGAAAGGTGGATCTCTCTCACACGTACCAACACAGACTATCCCCCAATTTAACTGATCCCCAAAGGTTTTTGATTAAATAGCGGAATAGAAAATATGATCCCAAAAAAGTGTATGTATATCACACGTACACAACCACACTAGGCCCCAATTACTATTGTTTGTACCCCTAAAAGGCTAGGAGTAGGGGGAGTATGGAACAGGCAGCACCCTCAAACCTTCAGAAGTATGAGATGAACCCCAACAACTTGGAAAGGTGGATCTCTCTCACACGTACCAACACAGACTATCCCCCAATTTAACTGATCCCCAAAGGTTTTTGATTAAATAGCGGAATAGAAAATATGATCCCAAAAAAGTGTATGTATATCACACGTACACAACCACACTAGGCCCCAATTACTATTGTTTGTACCCCTAAAAGGCTAGGAGTAGGGGGAGTATGGAACAGGCAGCACCCTCAAACCTTCAGAAGTATGAGATGAACCCCAACAACTTGGAAAGGTGGATCTCTCTCACACGTACCAACACAGACTATCCCCCAATTTAACTGATCCCCAAAGGTTTTTGATTAAATAGCGGAATAGAAAATATGATCCCAAAAAAGTGTATGTATATCACACGTACACAACCACACTAGGCCCCAATTACTATTGTTTGTACCCCTAAAAGGCTAGGAGTAGGGGGAGTATGGAACAGGCAGCACCCTCAAACCTTCAGAAGTATGAGATGAACCCCAACAACTTGGAAAGGTGGATCTCTCTCACACGTACCAACACAGACTATCCCCCAATTTAACTGATCCCCAAAGGTTTTTGATTAAATAGCGGAATAGAAAATATGATCCCAAAAAAGTGTATGTATATCACACGTACACAACCACACTAGGCCCCAATTACTATTGTTTGTACCCCTAAAAGGCTAGGAGTAGGGGGAGTATGGAACAGGCAGCACCCTCAAACCTTCAGAAGTATGAGATGAACCTCAACAACTTGGAAAGGTGGATCTCTCTCACACGTACCAACACAGACTATCCCCCAATTTAACTGATCCCCAAAGGTTTTTGATTAAATAGCGGAATAGAAAATATGATCCCAAAAAAGTGTATGTATATCACACGTACACAACCACACTAGGCCCCAATTACTATTGTTTGTACCCCTAAAAGGCTAGGAGTAGGGGGAGTATGGAACAGGCAGCACCCTCAAACCTTCAGAAGTATGAGATGAACCCCAACAACTTGGAAAGGTGGATCTCTCTCACACGTACCAACACAGACTATCCCCCAATTTAACTGATCCCCAAAGGTTTTTGATTAAATAGCGGAATAGAAAATATGATCCAAAAAAAGTGTATGTATATCACACGTACACAACCACACTAGGCCCCAATTACTATTGTTTGTACCCCTAAAAGGCTAGGAGTAGGGGGAGTATGGAACAGGCAGCACCCTCAAACCTTCAGAAGTATGAGATGAACCCCAACAACTTGGAAAGGTGGATCTCTCTCACACGTACCAACACAGACTATCCCCCAATGTAACTGATCCCCAAAGGTTTTTGATTAAATAGCGGAATAGAAAATATGATCCCAAAAAAGTGTATGTATATCACACGTACACAACCACACTAGGCCCCAATTACTATTGTTTGTACCCCTAAAAGGCTAGGAGTAGGGTGAGTATGGAACAGGCAGCACCCTCAAACCTTCAGAAGTATGAGATGAACCTCAACAACTTGGAAAGGTGGATCTCTCTCACACGTACCAACACAGACTATCCCCCAATTTAACTGATCCCCAAAGGTTTTTGATTAAATAGCGGAATAGAAAATATGATCCCAAAAAAGTGTATGTATATCACACGTACACAACCACACTAGGCCCCAATTACTATTGTTTGTACCCCTAAAAGGCTAGGAGTAGGGGGAGTATGGAACAGGCAGCACCCTCAAACCTTCAGAAGTATGAGATGAACCCCAACAACTTGGAAAGGTGGATCTCTCTCACACGTACCAACACAGACTATCCCCCAATTTAACTGATCCCCAAAGGTTTTTGATTAAATAGCGGAATAGAAAATATGATCCCAAAAAAGTGTATGTATATCACACGTACACAACCACACTAGGCCCCAATTACTATTGTTTGTACCCCTAAAAGGCTAGGAGTAGGGGGAGTATGGAACAGGCAGCACCCTCAAACCTTCAGAAGTATGAGATGAACCCCAACAACTTGGAAAGGTGGATCTCTCTCACACGTACCAACACAGACTATCCCCCAATTTAACTGATCCCCAAAGGTTTTTGATTAAATAGCGGAATAGAAAATATGATCCCAAAAAAGTGTATGTATATCACACGTACACAACCACACTAGGCCCCAATTACTATTGTTTGTACCCCTAAAAGGCTAGGAGTAGGGGGAGTATGGAACAGGCAGCACCCTCAAACCTTCAGAAGTATGAGATGAACCCCAACAACTTGGAAAGGTGGATCTCTCTCACACGTACCAACACAGACTATCCCCCAATTTAACTGATCCCCAAAGGTTTTTGATTAAATAGCGGAATAGAAAATATGATCCCAAAAAAGTGTATGTATATCACACGTACACAACCACACTAGGCCCCAATTACTATTGTTTGTACCCCTAAAAGGCTAGGAGTAGGGGGAGTATGGAACAGGCAGCACCCTCAAACCTTCAGAAGTATGAGATGAACCCCAACAACTTGGAAAGGTGGATCTCTCTCACACGTACCAACACAGACTATCCCCCAATTTAACTGATCCCCAAAGGTTTTTGATTAAATAGCGGAATAGAAAATATGATCCCAAAAAAGTGTATGTATATCACACGTACACAACCACACTAGGCCCCAATTACTATTGTTTGTACCCCTAAAAGGCTAGGAGTAGGGGGAGTATGGAACAGGCAGCACCCTCAAACCTTCAGAAGTATGAGATGAACCCCAACAACTTGGAAAGGTGGATCTCTCTCACACGTACCAACACAGACTATCCCCCAATTTAACTGATCCCCAAAGGTTTTTGATTAAATAGCGGAATAGAAAATATGATCCCAAAAAAGTGTATGTATATCACACGTACACAACCACACTAGGCCCCAATTACTATTGTTTGTACCCCTAAAAGGCTAGGAGTAGGGGGAGTATGGAACAGGCAGCACCCTCAAACCTTCAGAAGTATGAGATGAACCTCAACAACTTGGAAAGGTGGATCTCTCTCACACGTACCAACACAGACTATCCCCCAATTTAACTGATCCCCAAAGGTTTTTGATTAAATAGCGGAATAGAAAATATGATCCCAAAAAAGTGTATGTATATCACACGTACACAACCACACTAGGCCCCAATTACTATTGTTTGTACCCCTAAAAGGCTAGGAGTAGGGGGAGTATGGAACAGGCAGCACCCTCAAACCTTCAGAAGTATGAGATGAACCCCAACAACTTGGAAAGGTGGATCTCTCTCACACGTACCAACACAGACTATCCCCCAATTTAACTGATCCCCAAAGGTTTTTGATTAAATAGCGGAATAGAAAATATGATCCCAAAAAAGTGTATGTATATCACACGTACACAACCACACTAGGCCCCAATTACTATTGTTTGTACCCCTAAAAGGCTAGGAGTAGGGGGAGTATGGAACAGGCAGCACCCTCAAACCTTCAGAAGTATGAGATGAACCCCAACAACTTGGAAAGGTGGATCTCTCTCACACGTACCAACACAGACTATCCCCCAATTTAACTGATCCCCAAAGGTTTTTGATTAAATAGCGGAATAGAAAATATGATCCCAAAAAAGTGTATGTATATCACACGTACACAACCACACTAGGCCCCAATTACTATTGTTTGTACCCCTAAAAGGCTAGGAGTAGGGGGAGTATGGAACAGGCAGCACCCTCAAACCTTCAGAAGTATGAGATGAACCCCAACAACTTGGAAAGGTGGATCTCTCTCACACGTACCAACACAGACTATCCCCCAATTTAACTGATCCCCAAAGGTTTTTGATTAAATAGCGGAATAGAAAATATGATCCCAAAAAAGTGTATGTATATCACACGTACACAACCACACTAGGCCCCAATTACTATTGTTTGTACCCCTAAAAGGCTAGGAGTAGGGGGAGTATGGAACAGGCAGCACCCTCAAACCTTCAGAAGTATGAGATGAACCCCAACAACTTGGAAAGGTGGATCTCTCTCACACGTACCAACACAGACTATCCCCCAATTTAACTGATCCCCAAAGGTTTTTGATTAAATAGCGGAATAGAAAATATGATCCCAAAAAAGTGTATGTATATCACACGTACACAACCACACTAGGCCCCAATTACTATTGTTTGTACCCCTAAAAGGCTAGATGAGGAGTAGGGGGGAGTATGGAACAGGCAGCACCCTCAAACCTTCAGTATGAGATTGTGTTCACTGTACCCCACAAAGATTGAGTTCACTGCACCCCACAATGATTGTGTTCACTGCACCCCACAAAGATTGTGTTCACTGCACCTCACAAAGATTGTGTTCACTGTACCCCCCAAAGATTGTGTTCACTGCACCCCACAAAGATTCTGTTCACTGTACCCCACAAAGATTGTGTTCACTGCACCCCAAAAAGATTGTGTTCACTGCACCCCAAAAAGGATGTTGTTCACTGCACCCCAAAAAGGATGTTGTTCACTCCACCCCAAAAAGATTGTGTTCACTGCACCCCACAAAGATTGTGTTCACTGCACCCCAAAAAGATTGTGTTCACTGCACCCCAAAAATGATTTTGTTCACTGCACCCCAAAAAGGATTTTGTTCACTGCACCCCAAAAAGGATGTTGTTCACTCCACCCCAAAAAGATTGTGTTCACTGCACCCCAAAAAGATTGTGTTCACTGCACCCCACAAAGGATTTTGTTCACTGCACCCCAAAAAGATTGTGTTCACTGCACCCCAAAAAGGATGTTGTTCACTGCACCCCAAAAAGGATTTTGTTCACTGCACCCCAAAAAGATTGTGTTCACTGCACCCCACAAAGGATTTTGTTCACTGCACCCCACAAAGATTGTGTTCACTGCACACCAAAAAGGATTGTGTTCACTGCACCCCAAAAAGATTTTGTTCACTGCACCCCAAAAAGATTGTGTTCACTGCAGCCCAAAAAGATTGTGTTCACTGCAGCCCAAAAAGATTGTGTTCACTGCAGCCCAAAAAGATTGTGTTCACTGCAGCCCAAAAAGATTGTGTTCACTGCAGCTCACACACAGAAAAATGGATGTGGATCACTGACACCTGCCTATCTCCAATCCCACACCACACAGCAATATCGATTGTAGTTTGTAGAACACAGTTTCCCTAAAATTCAGCAGACTCTGTCCCTAACAGGATTGAGAAGAGATCGTAGATCAGGATTGAGTGCAGACCCCACCCCCCACACAGCAATATCGATTGTAGTTTGTAGAAGACACTGACCCTATATAATTCAGCAGACTCTATCCCTAAAATGCCTACAACTCGCCCTGCCTAAACACTCCGACCTGTCCCTCAATTCTATCCGGACACAAATGGTTTTTTCCTGCCTATCTTTCCCTAATCAGCAGCCAGCACGTTGATGTGTGCTCTGTCCCTGAATCTAAGCAGCATAATGACGCCGCTGCGGCTGCCTCGAACTTATAAAGACTTGGTCACATGCTTCAGACGGCCAATCACAGCTACTGAGACATTTGCAGGCATGGCTGGGATGGCTTAAGGCACACCAGTTAAACGATTGTTGATTGGCTGTTGAAAGCCCGCCATGAAAAGAGCGCCAAAGCATGCAAAACCCGGAAATAAAACGACCGAACACGGATTTTTACCCGAACATACAGTAAAGTGTCCGTGTCCGTGTTCGGGTACAAAAAATCCAATTATTCGGTACGAACACGAATAATACAGTCCGTGTTCGCTCAACACTAGTCTCTAGATAATATCATTTCCACTTTAAACTTCCATAGCTGAAAATTGTCATTGTTCAGCTTGGCCACTGAGAGTTTAAGTTCTGAGTTTCCGGCCATTTTTCCCTCCTTTATATATGAACAGTCTTACTTGTCTATAGGAGATGTCACTGGAAACCTTCCTTATGTCGATCTCCTCATCAGTCACACTGTCTCCCGTTTGAGGCTTTGTTCTGCCTGACCTGCACCTGGTCATAAGACTTTATCGAGATCCTGGGCCCATAACCTGTTGCAGAGTGCGATCACTGGGTGCAGCAGAGTCAATTCAGATCAGACCAGACATTGTGGAGTAACAGGAACTGGCTTCTTTATTGGAACATAACCACCGATAGCAAAGATGTCACCTTCTCATTGTGAGGAAAGACAGACAGGAAGAGGTAACCAGCAAGTACAGTACAGTGTACAGGAAATTACAACACATTATAGAAAATGCATAGCATATCACTTAGCATTAGCAACATCTAGTGTCCTATTCGTGAACTGCAGCAGGTTTTGGGCTAAGCTTTAAAGTTGTTGTATCTCCAACAGATTGAATATCAGCTTTGGCTAGTAACGCACCATGTCCCAGTTTCCTGATAACCCGAATCGCATCGTTAAACGTTGCACTTTCCTGGAATATCGGCAATATCGGTAACCTCGGGGGCCGATTCCGATATATCGGGGAAAGTGCATATCGGCCCTGATATATCGGAGTCATGCACTAATTCCTTTCTTCTCTGATACTCATCTATGAGCCTGGTTTTTACAAATGCTAGCGTCAGATCTGTCTCAGGTTTCTAGTGCATTGATCAGTGCAGTATATGTATCGGGCAAACTGCATAACAACATGGCTGCGGCATGGCTGTCTGTTATATTCTCCCCGATTGATCTGAGTTGCACAATCACTTTCAGCATTGCGTTTATATGCTCCTGCATGTCCTGTTCTCTGCTAAGTCTCATTCTGTAAAGTTTCCGCAGCAGAAACAGCTTGCTGTTTAAACTAGATCTTTCATGCAGTCTTCTCAGTATGTCCCACATGCCTTTCGCTGTGTCCTCATGGCATATATGAATGAGCTGATCATCTTCCACTAGTAAGCTTATGTTGGCCCGTGCCTGTCTTTTTTCTTGTCCCAGTCCTGATTATTGTCCTGTGGCCTCTCTATGGTGGTAACCTCCCACAAGTCATCTCTAGATAACAGCATTTCCACTTTAAACTTCCATAGCTGATAATTGTCATTGTTCAGCTTGGCCACTGAGAGTTTAAGCTCTGAGTTTCCAGACATTTTTCCCTCCTTTATATATGAACAGTCTTACTTGTCTATAGGAGATGTCACTGGAAAGCTTCCTTATGTCGATCTTTATCCGGATCCTGGGCCCATAACCTGTTGCAGAGTGCGATCACTGGGTGCAGCGGAGTCCATTCAGATTAGACATTGTGGAGTAACAGGAACTGGCTTATTTATTGGAACATAACACAGATAGCAAAAGATATCACCTTCTCATTGTGATAACACACAGACAGGAAAAGATAACCAACAAGTACAGTACAGGAAATACAACACATCTTAGAAAATGAATAGCATATCACTGAGCATTAGCGACATCTAGTGTCCTATTTGTGAACTGTAGTTTATCGGCTAAGCTGAAAGCTGTTGTAAGAAGAATGCTGGGTAGGTGGGTGGGGGAAAGGGGAAGAAGGGAGGGAAAAGAGATGCATGAGATAACTACCAAATATTAACTGCTTGGTGAATGTTTTATACCAGTTTGGCCAGGAACTCCACATTTGTCTCAGTTTAGTGTATGAGTGGTTGTTTTTTGTCAGAAGCATTTCGTAATTATGGTGGGTTTGGACCATCATGATAACATCTGTGACCTCTGGAGGTTTGGAGTTTTTCCATAGTTTGGTTATAAGATGCCTGGCTGCCAATAATTGTGAGTGAATGCTTTTCTGTGATTTACAGGTATGTGTTCTATATTTAGGTTTAAAATTGCCATTTCAGGTGATGGCGTAATGTTTGTTCCAGCAAGTTGGGAGAGGAGTGTAAAGACTTCCTGCCAGTAGTGTGATATACTAGGGCATTCCCAGAGGATGTGGAATAGAGAGCCAAGCTTTGCAATTCCTCCAGCAATTGGGAGATGTGTGATTGTCAAATTTTCCTATTTTATATGGGTTAGGTATTTCCTTTGGACAATATTTTGTGTGAGTTCCCACATTGCAGTGCATTTTGTGGAATCATATATGGATTTGAGAGCTTTTTGCCATTGTTTTCCTGTGTATGGTTTGCCTAGGTCTCGCTCTCATAAGTTGAAGGCCAATGTATGTTGGAATTGTGTCTTGTCTTGAAGAGCATAGTAAAATAGAGATGTTCCTTTTCTCCCGGAGGAGTGAAGTGAGTAGTATGATAGTGCCGTTATAGGGATGAAAACCCAGAGTTGTGGGTTATTTTTAATACAGTGAGCAATTTGTAGGTATCCATAATAGGATTCTGTGCCAATTTTAGGTCTGTTTTGAGGCAATGGCAAGGTTTTATCTATCCATTATGGACTAGATCAGGCAAGAGTAAGGAGTCATGTTTGGGCCATTTATGTAGTGGAAAGTCTGGAATAAGCAAGGCGAGAACAGATATGGGTAGTTTGATGGGTGTTGTAGGGATACTATTCCAGATAGTGTAAGTGAATTTACGCCAAGCTCTAACTGTTGCTAAGATAGTTAATGGGAGGAGATTTGGGAGGTTGCTTTTTATTTTAGGCTGCAGAGCCAGTTTTTTAGGTTTTTGCCAGGGATGGCATGCATTTCTAGAGCATCCTATCTGGTGGAGGAGTTTGGAAAAAAAACATTCTCCTAGCTAAGCTAGAATGCTTGCTGTGTAGTAGTCCGCAATGTCTACTAGTCCCGATCCCCCTATTGATCTGTGTTTGACAAGTCTGAATCTAGACACTCATGTTTTTTTTCCTGCCCAGATGAGGTTCTGAAGTAATGTTTGAAGGGAATTAGTGTAATGTTTAGGTAGTGGGATAGGTAGGGTACGGAAAAGGTATAGAAGTTGTGGGAGGATACTCATTTTAAATGCCGTCAAGCGGCCAGCCCATGAAAGTTCATGTTTTTCTAGTTGATGGAGGAACTGGAGGAATTTTTGTTTGTAGCAAATAAAATTTTCTTTGTAGAGGTTTTTCGGATGTCTTGTTAGAGTAATTCCTAGATAATCCATACCTGTTTCTGCCCATTGAAATGAGAATTTTTGGGATAGAAGGTTACGAGTGGTGCCATTAACCCCCATGTCGAAGATATATAATTTGGTGGCATTTACCTTATGGTAGGTAATAGCTCCAAAATCGAGGAGTAAGGATTGCACTGCCGGTAGAGATGAATGTGGATTGGTCAGCATTAAAATTATGTCGTCAGCAAATGGGGTGTCATGTGGTTGTAATCACCAACTTGAAAATCTGAAATTAGTTTGGAGCTTTGAATACATTCTGCCAGTGGTTTAATGGATACATTTAAGATGAGGGGTGATAGGGGACACCCTTGGCGTGTGCCATTTGATATGTGGAAGGGAGTAGAGAGCATTTCTGCCACATATACTTGGGCAAAGAGGGCAGAGTATAGTGCCATGATGGCAAATAATATTGAGTCTTTGAAGCCAAATTTAATAAGTACCTCTCTTATATATCCCCAGTGCAGAGAAGACGTTCTGTCAGCGCTGGCTGAATGGATAAGGTTGAGGAGTCTTCTTGTGTCATCAGAGGATTGGTTAAAAGTCAAAAAAGGTGCGCAAATCAATAAGTAGAAGCAGCACTAGAAAAATATGTAAATGAAGTGAAAGTGGATAGTAATGCGCTTCAATAGTAAACCAACAATATTAATGTGTAAAACAATCAAATCTTGTAGGTGTAAAAATAGTGCACAAAATTGGAGGACTTCAGAATCATGTGTAAACAAAATACAGTTTATCAATTAAAGTCCATAATCAAACATGTGCAAATAATATGTTCAGTGGTGAGTCCACATTTAGATGGTGACTGTGTTCAAATTCCAACGTAGTGAATGGCCTCTTACCATGTGTTAGACAAAACAGAGCCTCCAAATAAACTTGACAATGAGGATTGGTTACCTTGAACAAAGCCTGTTTGAACGGGGTTGATTGATTTCCCCCTGATGAGGACACGTAAGTGCCCTGTTTCGATACGCGTGGGGGAGGGGCCATACGTCGGAGCGTGAGTACGGCTGAGAGCATGTTCACAGCTCACTGAGCGGATAAACCAGAACAGTTGGAGACCCCCGCCCGAGCTTCTGGGCCACTATTTGCAAAATAGCCATAATAGTGTGGTGCGCTGCAAGCACCAATTGAATGTAAGTGCAATACGTTTATTTTTAATAAAGACTGTTCACAAGACGTTACTTGCACCATGTATGTCTTTCTTCCTATCCATGTGAGCCATCCGTGAGGGATAGGAGCACCCTGACAGAATTTAAGAAAAAGCAACCCTGCATCCATATTTATTGGATTGAACACAAGGCCATTACTGACCAAGCTTAAGTGCGAGGTCACAGGCATAAAGGTGAGGCACCCACCTGAAGGTGGGGGGCACAGAGATTGGAGGTGAAATTAAGTTTGCTCACGACCATATTTGAGCACTGGTGATTGGGATTTAATCTCCATACAGAGGAGCATACTTTGTTTGGACACTTATAATTTGGATACCAGGCATAAGGAATTGGACAATAATTCACTACATCACTTTGCATGATTTATATGTGTTTGAATATTCATTGTATGGTTATATTGCATATAGAGAATTATTAATTGTGTTTAAATTGGATTTAATCAGTGCACAGCTGTTGATATATACACATATATATTATTTTTTTTCTACACAGAGCGATACAAATTTTTCACTACAAATTCATTATTTGTTTAAATTAATTTATTATTAATACAAGCTACACAGGTTCGCGCAGCACATATTTATATTATTTCAGGAGATATTTTGCAACAACCATTTATCGACAAGAAAATAGTCTATTCGAGAGTATGAATTGTGGGGGGGCCAAGAAGAAGGTGAAGCCTTTCTCAGTCGTATGATGGCATCTCCACACATCATGAAGGTCTTGGGATCGGATGAAGTTTAGCATGGGTAAAGGGTTCCCTAGGGAAGGATTTGTGGTATTCATCGACTGGTTTTGCTTGTCCTAATACCAATCCAGAGGGTTGGCACCTATAAAGAGGAAAGGATCGCCGCTACTCTTGAACTCCTGAAATATCTACATTACTACAGACCAGCCCAGGTGAATAAACGTTAAAGAGTGGCCTCAGCCTACACGTCTTCACCAAACCACACACCCTGAGGCTTAAGGGTGTATGGTTTGGTGGAGACATGTAGGCTGAGGCCACTCTTTTACGTTTATTTACCTGGGCTGGTCTGTAGTAATGGCGATACTTTCCTCTTTACCTTAAAAGGTCCATGCCTGACTTGCAAATGAACATTGAAGTGTCCCTTAAAAATGACTTCAATTCCTCTTTGTATATCAAATATAACACCATATCAGCAAAATGCAGGACATTTTGCAGATTTTATTTTTCCTGTCCCTACTTTAGACATGGAACCAACTTATACTTGTGTAATGCACCTGTCAAACACACATATACCACACTACACAGGCAGTTCCCATTTATGTTTTTAGATGTCCTCCACATCACTGTGTCACCCGTTACATCATGCAGCATGTTTAAAAAATAAAATAAATAAAACATCTAACACTTTAACATTTTTTTCTTTGTGAGTGCAGACAAAATTGGATAATTGATGGCCCATAGCCACCAATGGTAAAATACAGAAGTTCATGCATGCCATAATTGGCAACATTTGTAAACAAGTAGGAGAAACACCTTAAAGGGTCCGGACACATGGGGGCATGGCCAAAAGTGGGTGTAGGTTCATAGCATCTGGCTTGTAGTGTTGCACCTTTTACCTAAACTTTGCTACATTTTAGACAAAATAGGGACCTGGGGGTATACTAAAGAGAAAGTAGGTATAAAATAAGTCATATATTTGGTGTCAGTGGGAATAAAATAAGCTCCATTGTTGGTAATAGTGGAAGTAAAATGAGCCCAATCATTGGTGTCAGAAATATAAAATATGTGTGTCATTGATATATAAAAAAGCTGATCATTGGTGTCAGTGTGAGCAAAATAAACCCCATCATTGGTGTTATCTGGGAAAAAAGGGCCCCACCATTGGTGTCAAAAGGATAAAATAAACTCCATTGTTGGTGTCACTAGGATAAAATAAGCCTGACTGTTGGTGTTAGCTGGATAAAGTAAGCCCTGTCTCTGATGTCAGCTGGAAGTAAAATATGTTTCAACTTTTGTCTCAGCAGTTTAAACTATCCCCATCATTATTGTCATTGGGAGTGAAAAAGCCCATCAGTATGATAAAATAAACTTCTCTATTGGTGCCAGCATGAGCAAAAAGAGCCCCATCGTTGGTGTCAGCTGGATAAAATAAGCCCCATGGGCGGTGTCAGGGAGATAACCCAGACCCCATCATCGGTGTCAGCAGGAAAAAAATTGACCTCATTGTTGGCATCAGTGAAATAAAAACAATGCCTCATTATGTCCTTGGGATAAAATAAGCCCCATTATTACAGTAAGTGGGATAACATTAGCCATATTGTTGGTGTCAGTCGAATACAATATGCCCCATCGTTGTCTGTTGTACTAAATGTGAGTGTGAGCAAGTTGAGCCCTATTGTTAATGTCAGCTGAAATGCAGATCATTTCAGCACTCAGCACATCACTACCACTCTGCACTTGGTATACTTAGCAACTGTGCAATTTCACTATGATTATACACATGCCAAGCATTGACAATGTCAAAATCCTATAAGCAATCAAACAGGTCGCAATGGACTTTTCAAGGGCTGAACTGAAGCTGAACAGAAGCTAGGGGAAATTACTGCAGACAAGAACCATACTTCATGGTAAATCTGACATATGGAAATTGGATACTGACATAACCAAGACTGACTCAAACTTTTTAGTATTGGTTGTAGACTGGTAGTGGATGAGTCGTGTTTCTGAATGTCATGCAATGCTTGGTTGTTTTTCCACAACTTAACTATTTCAATTTATACGATCTCTTTTTAGTTATTAGATCTTTACAACATACTTGTAATGAATCAACAAGTCATGTTCTGTTTGTCTGTTGGATCTGTAAGGATTAGCATTAAAAGTGTGGTCTTATGCAAGATGTTTGTGCTTTTTTTATTTCTAGACAATTGATGATGCTTTCTACTGTATTATAAATCCAGCATTGTCTTACCATAATTGCACCTGCCGGCATGCATTAAACAAGCAATAAACCCATTAAAGGTTAGTTTGCTCTTCTTAATAGGGGTCATACTTAAAAAACCTCTTTGTTTTCGTGCTGACATAGCCAGTCGTTTTATATTTAGAGTCAACAATGATAACTGCTTAGATACAGGACCAAGTCATAAATTATCACAGATTAGCACACAAGTTCATGTACAGTGCCAGTAAATAAAGTAAATGTATGCCCTAACTATATGAAATAGCATTATGTATAAAAAAAACTACTTCCATTTTTTTTTATAAAATACTTTTTCTACCTTTTTCATCCTTTTCTCCATCTCAGCGCTGCTGATGTTCACCAGCCTTTTGCCTGTCTACAAGCAATAGCTTCAGCATCAGCTGCACATCATTGTTTCTGGACAGGCTTCCTGACAATGATGGACCAAGCCCACACAATATGTGTCAGCATGGCTACTAGTAGTCTCCACAAGAGTTGAGAGAAAATGGTCACCTTGTATAGGAAGGACCTTCCTGGTAGGATTACCTGGTATTATGAAAGCTGTAGATTTAAAAAGGTTAATAATATTTTTTGAAATCGCTTAAAAATGTAAAAACATATATGATATTTTAGTGATTGGGGTTGGATCGATTTTAGGACTACACTTGGATCAGAGCTGTGGTGCTGGTAGAAGATGAAACTGCTGCAAACTCTGCTTGGCTCTTATTTTTTAGCAGGGATTGATTAGCAGGTGTCTAGGAGGGATGAGCCACTGATCTTCAGTGTGTAATAAGGGAAAGGGTTTTCCACATTATTGCTCAATGTAGAAATCTCACTAAAGCACTCATTCATGGGGCATCACTTTCCTTCCTCTCCTCCTCATCAACTCAGACTCAATGAATGCAAGGCGTCCTGTTAATGGAGCCCATGCTCAGAGAGCAACCTTCTGGTTACAATGCAGGAAGGCAACTGCACAGAACCCAGAAGGGAGTGAGGATGATTGTAGTAGCAGAGACCACTACAGCCATTTCCAGCTTCAGCACAGGAATCCCACAATATGGCATATTCATACTTATATTGGTTCAAGCTGGAGCAAGATAACTATGCTATACAATCCATACATGGTAAGCAATTTGTTGTTTTCAGGCTTAGTCAGTGGAGCTCTAGAAGCTGCTAGTGGATGATCATATAAAAGTAGGATATCCAAGATCCATAATACAGACATCAGATCCTTCCAAGTGTGCTGTAGCTTAAACTATTGAGGTAGCAGGTGAGATGTTGAATTCTTCTGTCTCTCCCAGTCATGATCTGCTCTAACTGGAACCGAAACTCAGTCACCAAGACACCAGTAGCTTTAGGTGGACTTTAATTAAAAGGAAATGAAAGCCCTGAACAAAAAGGTTTGTTAAGACAGTGTAGCAATAGCAAGACAAGCATTCCTCCGGATGCTCTAACCCTTCACTGCAACAGTGACTATGGACGCCGTATGGTCACGCCCCAGGGTGAGAAAACGGTATAACACTAGTGGAGGAATTCTTTTTTACTTCACATATGTGGGAGAGAAAAGTCTGTGCTGGAGATTGTGGCTGAGTGGTATAGGAGAGATCTCTTCAGTTTATGCTTTATATGCCTGATCCACGAGAGTGGTGAGGCATTGCTATTTGGGGAGTGTTCCGTTAAGCTATTTCCCCGGCACGGTGGTGGTGGAGAGTGGGGTGACTCCTCTAATATCACGACTGCTTTCGCTACTTGGATGAATTTTGCATTGTGTATATGCTTGAATTTATGGACTTATGTGGACTATTTCAGAGGCGTAACTAGAACCTTCAGGGCCCCGGTGCAAGAAACCATGAAGGGCCCCCTCGGACCCCTGGCCGGGGGCCCTTCCCTTCAAGCCTGGGGCTCTTCCCACTGATCCTGGGGTCCTTTACTCACGTTGCGGGGCCCTTTATTACAGTCCCGCAGCGGGACCCTTTCACAAGTTCTGCAGTGGGCCCCCTTCCTTCCATCTTGGGACCTGCAGCTACAGGAGGAAAAAGGAGGACAGTGATTTCTCTACATGCTGCCCCTGCCGCCCCTCCTATCCAGGTGTACAGGGGAGCTGTACAGGCCCCCTGGAGCATGGGGCCCGGTTGCGATTGCAACCTCTGCAACCCCTGTAGTTACGCGCCTGGACTATTTGTTGAGTAGTGATGGATTTCATGCTATAGAGCCATTTTATATGATGTTATTTCATATGTAAGTCTGTGTCCTTAAATCACACATTACTGTGGTGTTGAGGGATTTCCACCATCCTTGCGCTAATGAGATTTTGAGTTATATGATTTTATTATATATACTGATTTTATTATATATAATTTTATTATATATACTGAATTTCATTTATCACTTATAATATATTATATGCATACCGGTGTGTGAAGAAGGAACTGGTCAGATACTCAAATAGGCAGAGGTCAGCCCTTTTCCCTTATGAGCAGTCCAAACCCCTAATGAAGTAACTGATATGATTAATAATGTAAATATGCTAATACTTGTTGAGCCAGTTAAGAATGGATAGAACAGGAAAAAGGAAGGAGATCTCAGCAAGAGTAAAGGACAGGGCATCCATATAAGGAAAATAATAGGAGGCACCTAGGAGTCCCGCAAGGCAAAGTAACTTGAGAAGAATCACAGAAGTTGCTGTATGTATTTCTTTCAAGGATCCCAGACTGCTTCAAATGTTTCAGATGTGTTCAGCAGAAGATTAGCTGTCTTTTCCTGCACCATTATCCAGGATCCTTTTTGCTTAGCTGCTGTAAAGGACACTGAAGGCGGTTTCCAAGCCTGGGCTACCTTAATCTTAGCCCCCAATAAAATAAAGTTAATAAGTCTCTAGATTGGTTTGGAACACAGCTGGCTGGCCTACTATTAGGTAGGGCCAGTTCGGGAGATTTTGGTAGGGTTTACCCATCAACTTTATGCAGCAAACAAAAGATCCTATTCCAGAAGCCCTGGATTCAAGGACATTCCCACCAGGTGTGTATGAAAGATCCCAGGAGGCCACAACCTCTGAAGCATAGTGGGGAGGAACCCAGGACAATTTTGGTCAAAGGGGAGGGCGCTAGATACCAGCGAGTTATAAGTCTCTAGATTGGTTTGGAACACAGCTGGCTGGCCTACTATTAGGTAGGGCCAGTTCGGGAGATTTTGGTAGGGTTTACCCATCAACTTTATGCAGCAAACAAAAGATCCTATTCCAGAAGCCCTGGATTCAAGGGCATTCCCACCAGGTGTGTATGAAAGATCCCAGGAGGCCACAACCTCTGAAGCATAGTGGGGAGGAACCCAGGACAATTTTGGTCAAAGGGGAGGGCGCTAGATACCAGCGAGTTATAACCTTAATGTTAGCCTCCATAAGGGAGACATTTATCATTCCCTTAAAGGATTTTTGAAACAGAGAGAACCAGGTCTCTGTTTCCCAACTGATCTCCAAATCCCATGCTATCAAGGAATGTGCCCAAAGAAGACCAACTGTTACCCAACTATGGAAAGTCGAAGGGGATTCCTAGGCCGGGGGGAAGGATGAGTTGGTCAGAAAGGAGAGCAAGGGATTGTGGGGTGATTGGAGCTTAAATTTGAATTTTAGGGCGTCCTAAAGATGCAGGGAATAACGCATGATAGGATTTGAGATTTACCGACGGTCTGGAGTTGCGAGCCATAATACATTTGCAACGGAGAGAGGGTCACTTTCATCCGCTTCGAGGGATACCCAAAGGGGGACTTCACTAGTGGCATGCCATTTAGGTAATTGGGCCAATTGGGCCGCCTGGTAGTTTTTGTTAAAGTGTGGGAGACCCAGGCCGCTTTGGAGTTTGTGAAGGTAAAGTGTTCTGCGGGAAACTCTAGGTCTGGTCTTACCCCAAACATAAGAGAAAGTGCGTCATTAAAGTTGGCAGAGATAGTAAGAGGGGACAGAGAAAGGCAGTACCCAGAAGAGATATAATATTTTGGGCAATATAGCCATCTTGGCGACAGTGATGCGCCCCATACCAGGGTAGGGGTATGGAAGACCAAGATGCCATCAAGTTTGTGAGGTGACGTAGCATGGGTGGGATAGCTAGCTGAGAAAAGCTCCAGCGGGTCTGCCGTCAGCTTAATCCCTAGGTAGGGCAGGTACCATGTCGCCCAGGAAAAGGGGAGTACCGTTCGGAGTTGCGAGAGGAGAGAGGGGGGCAGGGAGACATTGTGAGCCTTCAATTTTTCGGGATTAATAACTAGGCCAGAGATTTGAGCGAACTGGGTCAGGGTAAAAAGAAGGTTGGGAGCAGAAGTGCTAAACACCATTTTTCATAAGCAGTACCTCTTGGGGGAACAGATTTAGAATTCCATATAGATAGAAGAAAATGGCGAATTTAGTGTAAGCGAAATTGTTCGGACACAGGCATATCCAATTTACTGATACAATGGCTAGCAGACAGAGGTCCTGAGGAGGAAAGGAAAGGAAATGACTAATCCTACTTAGGCCCTTATTTGTCCACCACTGAAATTCCCAAATATCTAGACCTGGGGGAAAAAGAGGGTTATGAAAGAGATGTGCTAGAGGTCTGAATCCAGAAACCAGGTAAGAAGATTTACAGTATATAAGGAATCACATAAGGCCATTGAATGAGAGAGGATGGGGGAGAGGATTGGGGGCCTGTCTTTAGCAGGGACCCATACCAAATAATTAATAGTATGACCTGGAACCACCTGTTTCTCTAACTAAAAAAACTGAGCTAATTGGGCTGCTTGGAAATATTTCCAGAAGTTGGGAACCCCTAGACCACCTTGAGTACGTCTTCTATATAAGATACTCTTCGGGCATTGATAGCCTTTATTTTTTCACCCTGCACAGCCAGGACTGGTCTCCCTGCCCCCATCTGGAGAGGTTTTCAACTATTTTTTTTTAAAAAGGGGGCATAGTTAACACTGTAGAGCTGGTCTATACTGGCTGCTAAGTAGACGCCCAAGTAAGGGATGTGTGTGGAGCTCCAAGCGAATGCAAAATGTCATTGAAGCCTCTCGATCAAACTGCTGGGTGTTGTAACGTTCAAGGCGACCGATTTTGTCATATTTACTCAAAGCCAGAAATTTTATATGTAATCCCGTGCAAAAGATATGTGTTATGAAAAAGATCTAAATAAATGAACAGATGTCTAAGTAGAGCTGCTGCCCACCCAATTACTTACCCTAAAAAGGGAAGTATAGTAAATAAATAGTATTTAATGGGTCTGGCGCTGCTAAATACCAAATGCTGGGTTAAATGTTGTTTATTGGATAGGTATTATTGTTATGTGGTAAGCTTCTTCTCAATTCCCTGTATCCAGAAATCTACAAATTAGTTCCTTATTGAAGAGTGTATACCAATATTCAGTGTACTATAATTGACTGTTATTTATACAGTATTTACATATAGTACTGCAACAGTTGTTTTATGCTCAATAATGGTTATAAAAAACCTCAAGCCTCAAGGTCTCAAGCCTCCCAAAAGGTGATTATAACCGGATCAGTCGCTCAGGGTCCACGATCATTTATCCCTTTAGCTCTTCTCTTGGTTGCTCATTTCCATAAAAAGATAAATGGCAACAGCCCATAGTGTACCAATTTTTAAGTGTTTATTAAATAAAATAGATGCATTTACATTCAGTGAAAAGACAGTACAGTGTTTGTAGCGTTTGTGTATCACACAGGAAGTCTGGGTCTCGTGCGTTCCACAGTCCGGAACCGGAAGTGGCTGGAAGTGACGCAATGACGTTCGTGGCTCCGGAGCGGATCTCCTCCATTGTATGGTGGAAGGCAATAAGTCTGCAAAGACCTGGACTGGGTGACCATATATGTTGATTGTTATTTCTTGAAAAACACAACGGGGGGAGTGGTTGTTGCGCTCTATGAGCTCTGTCCAACTCCAAGCGTTAGTCCGGGATGTCAGGAATAATTTCTTTAATAAAGGCACGGACTGCCCCTTGAACTTCTGTAATTGTTTCTGGTAACCCCAATCCGAAAATTATAGCGCCTGGAGTGATTTTTCAGGTCATCAACTTTGGAGAGGGCTGTGTCTAATTGATCTTGTAAACATTGTATACAGGCTGTATTTTGATTAGCCCTGGAGACTGTCTGTTCCACTTTTTGTTCAACGGCTTCAATCCTGGTGCCTAGGTTTTGTACTTTAACTTGTATGGTGGAGGTAATTTGGGCCGCTGTTTGGACCAGCCCCTGGAGAGCATTTTAGAGAAAGCATTCATCATAATGTGAAAGTCCATCGAATTAGCAGGAGCTAGCAACTGTGTCCCTCACTGGTGATGTTATTAGCTCATCCAGGATTCTTTCTAGAAGGGAGACTTTGGATGCTGGCAATAGTAGCTGAGGGAGAAGATTACTAAATTTGTTATGCCCAGGAGATGGATTGGCTTGTGGGTTCCCTGCACCTGCCTCCATGTCTTCTCTCTCATGTTGAGCTCTGGGAGCCATCTTGGTGGGTTCTGGGGCTGGGTTGCCAAATTCTGGCAGCCGGGACAGGTCTCTCCTGACCAATCCTGGGTGCATGGGACTATCCCCTGGCAGCTCTGCTGTCAAATGAGCCTGGGAGGAGAGGTCAGTGATCGGGCTGTTAGCTGATGCGGGCCTGGAAAGGTCAAAGCGTGCCAGAGCTGCGAAATTAGGCGTCCATCTCGGGAAGTCCTGGGCATGCGCACTCCAGCTTCTAGGTTTTATTATCAAAGCTTAATTGAACAAGCTAAAGTTAGAAGCTGATTGGTTACTATGCACAGATGCACCATATTTTGTGTGCACCAGTGTTAGTAAATCTCCCCCAATTATCTGTTCCCTGGAAGTAGGAAAGAGGTCATACCACACATAGGGCTTTCCTCTCAAACCTGCATCAGCTGGATCCTTCGGCTTCTCCCTCCCCTAAGCTCACAGTCCCAGGGTTGGCAGGCCCTCTGGTATTCTCTCCTGTTTAGCAGCAATCAGTAGTACTATACAGCAGCTCAGTTCTGTCCTTGCTGGATTCAGTTTGTCCTGCTCTCTGCAGCCTGCTTCTTCACAGGCAGCTTTCCTGTTTAGCACAGCACCCAGCAGTTTTTTATTGTGCTCCTTCTCTATCCAAAATGCACGCCAACTCCCTCTGGAACATATGTACTTCCCCTTCTCTTTTAATCTCTCTGCCAATTACAGCCACCCTGAGCGGTGCAGTAGTGGGAGGGGCTAAATCCCACCCATGGAGGCAGCCAATCATAGCCCTACCCACCATCCCCTGGCAGCTGTCAGTGCCTGTAAGTCTGAAGGGCTGAGGAATCCTCCATCACAGCTGTGATAATGCCTTAGCTGAACTGCTCTGTATTAAAGGGATTGCTGGCCTGGCTACATAGAAATACTGGTGAATTGTTCCCCAAACAAGAAAGGGTCATAGAACATGATTACCCACTGCAATGGGCCTTTTCTCAAAAAGTCTTTAAAAAGACATGTTGTAGGGCTATGCATACTCACAAATCCAGACAGGAAGAGCCGGTGAGGACACTGGGATTTTATCAGATGCAATCACTGCAGCTGTCTTCACACAATAATCAGCAAGAGAGATTTCTCCACCACACTAAGGGCTCTTTCACACGGGCGTTCCTTTTTTTTTTGCCCGATCAGGTCCTTTTTTTTTTTTTGTAACAGACACGGATGACACTTGTGTCTGTTACAAAAAAAAAAAAGGACCTGATCGGGCAAAAAAAAAAAAGGAACGCCCGTGTGAAAGAGCCCTTAGTGTGGTGGAGAAATCTCTCTTGCTGATTATTGTGTGAAGACAGCTGCAGTGATTGCATCTGATAAAATCCCAGTGTCTTCACCGGCTCTTCCTGTCTGGATTTGTGAGTATGCATAGCCCTACAACATGTCTTTTTAAAGACTTTTTGAGAAAAGGCCCATTGCAGTGGGTAATCATGTCTTCCGTCCGTATGTCCGTTTTTCATCCCATCCGTTTGCGGATGAAAAACTGACATAATGCATGTCTATGTAAATACGGATGTCTGCGGATGACACCACTGACATCCGTTTTTGCTTCAGTTCCGTTTTTTGAAAGGAAGAAAAAATAGGGTTCTCCTCCGTTCAAAAAAACTGAACTGAACTGAACTGAACTGACAAAAAACGGATGTCAGAGGATGATCATCCGATGACATCCGTATTTACATAGAGATACATTATGTCCGTTTTTCATCCGCAAACGGATGGGATGAAAAACGGACATACGGAACGCCCGTGTGAAAGAGCCCTAATTAGCATTGATGGATGAATCTATTAGGTTTCTCTAGTTTACCCCACATCTATGTGTGTATAACTAACATGTGCTTAATAAGGTACTCCAGTGTTGGCTGAGTTCATTATTTTGGTTGGGTTGTATTCTATATTAAAACTGCTGAGTTAAATGCATTACTTACACTTTGTTAAAACGAATACCCTGACAGCATGGGAATCGGACCTTGGCTCGGTCTACTCCCTGGATCAATGAAGTTATGCCTTATCATCAGTCTATAAATTTACTAGAAATGCCAATCATTGGAAAATCATGCATAAGATCACGCATTGTTGGTACCTGACTCCTTACAAATTTTCCCGATTTTATCCTCACCTCCCTAACTTATGCTGGAGGGGATGTGGTCAAGTAGGCACTCTTTGGTCTTGCAATTTTCTTGCCAGGTTTTGGCCTGCGGTCTTTCATCTAATCACTAAAGTGACAGCGGTTCCCTTTACACTTAACCCAAGCTTAGCCTTACTAAATCTAGGAATAGGTAGCGTTCCATACCCTTTGAGGAATATTGTCACCAATATCCTTTTAGCTGCCAGACTAAACTTTGCTGCGAAGGTGGCGCTCCCCAATTATCCCACCTCTGAATGTGGTTACTCATCTGACTCAACAATATTGCTCTTACGAAAGGATGTTTGCATCTGCTAATAATAGGTTAGATAAAGCTAATGAGACCTGGGGCCCATGGATGGACTGGCATAAAAATCTAGGATGATATAGTTTGACACGTATTACTGTTTATTCTTCTATGTTTGACTACTTGGACTCGACTCTCCCCTGTTCAAACTCCCTTTACCCTTTTTGGTTATTTACTTTTGTATTGAACACATGTTTATTATGTTGTATAACTTACTGCATACAGCATGTAGGTTTTTCTGTATGAAGGATTTTCGGGTGCGGGCTTGCGCCTCTTTGTGTGGACACCTGTAATCTGTAAATGCGCATATGGATACTGAATGTATGTACATGCTGTGTTTAAACCCAATAAAAACTTTATTGAAATTAAATGCACTACTTAGTAAGGGTTGCCCAACAGTGATGCTCCCTGAGATATAAGAGTTAACACTGCTGGCCAGGTTTTCCCTTTTTTATGAGGTACCCCCTCTGCTGGGGAAAACAGATAAAAGAGAAATAGCTTATAGGTATAAGGTCATTGGTCTGCATGGGAAGGTAACAGGAGCTAGGCGGGGATGTAATTGCCACTTTGCTGCTTAAGCCACCTTTTGCGGGAGCCCAGTCGAGCTTCCAAGAATATGGACTTATGCTGCTGAAACAAACGAACTAGTTGACTAAAAGTTTTTCTCACATATTTAAGGTATGAATACCTCATGGGGCAAAAGGGAGTACCAGGGGCGCAACTAAACATAGACAAATAAGTATGAAAGATGTCTTTGAGAACTGTTCAACTGTTATGTTTAACTTCTTCAGTAAAAGAACGTTGTTGTTGTTTAATTTGTCTGGTCTGAGGTCAATAGAAGGGTGCATGCGTGGGACATCCAAAGAACAGAGCTTGGCAAAGGGATGAGAGGAGTTAGTGGAGATGCTGTACAAATGTCCAACAGGCAGAGAAGCTATCCATAGGAGGCTATATTGCCATTACTAATGACTACAGTACTCGTGTCATGTACATAATTAGTCGGCCAGTGAGGAAGCGGTCTGGGATTGATCTTGTGGCACGGGGCATCCCAGGCACCTTGCCTGTGAGTCACAGAGGATGTAGTGAGGCTTCGGGAGAAGAATAAGCATGGGATATGTAAAAGTGAGCTTTCTAGTATCCAAGTGAAATGTATGGATCAATGTCACTGAGAGTGGAGCGATAGGTTACTGAGTTGGTGGAGTCCGTTTCAAGCTCTGCAATATTGGCACAGAAATGCTGTACAACTTAAATGAAAAAAGTGTTCTGAAGCATAAAGAGGAACTGTGTTTGTAGTGAACAAGAAGTGTTACAAAAGTTAACCCTAGATTATTAAGAAATAATTGTGTTTTCACGGATGAGCCTCAGCCTGCCTCTGGGGGCACTAACGAGAGCTCGCTCCAGTTCCCGCACTTGGGTACAGTAAATCCAGCCAACAACTATAAGGTCTTGAAAGCACCACAGGCAGAACCCAGAACCTAAAGGACATTTAATTTACCTTCCCCTCTCCATGGGCCTACTCCCAGAGTAAGTCTTAGGAGACAGGGTCAGAGACAAAACAAAGGTCATTTATTGACTCTGGACCTAGAACACACTCTGTGGCTAACCAACACAGTAAACTAAAGACTGTAAAGCACCACTGCCAAAGCCCAGTGCCCGAAGATCACAGTCCAGGCAAGCCCTACAATCTTCAGCCCAGTGGGATCCAAATACGGACTCCAAAGAAGCTGTTAGGATTAACCGATCCAGAGAGCTGCTGTAGAGACTAACTCGGACAGCTTATAAAAAGTCTTGCTTGAAGAAATAAATATTTCATGAGGAATCAAAAATGTTGATCAAAGAGAAAAAAATAGTAAAAAAGAGTTTTCCTTTGCAAAGCTAAGGAAAAAGCATCCAACCTCGTAGCACACTAGCAAATAAACTATGGCAGTTGGAAGGGGGCTACACTGGCTTAACTTTTCTTTGTTTGTCAGTGTTTAAACCTCCTGAATGCAGCAATATAACCCAATGGCATCAGCATAGCTACCAATCTGGTGCCCCTTAATGAACGACAAAGAAAGTGTATTTTCAGATCCTATTTTAGCAGCTACATCCTTATTGATAATATTTTTTATGAAGTAATGGTACCAACTGGGCCAGAAGCTTTCAGCCTGCAGCAAATCAGCAATTATTTATATGTTTTCATTTACCATGCTGAGCAGGACGATATCCTACTAAGAAGGAGAGTGGTTTTGTTAAGTTACTGCTTATTTCTCAATAAACTGGGAAGTCTGCCATCCTACTGAGAGGGCTTGGATATTTATAGATGCACGTCAATGTATGTGCATGGAGTGTGTTGATTAAGGGCAGGTTCCCCATTAAAGAATATTGAAACAGCTGGCCTCACTGAGGTTCCAAATCTAAAGCAGAATGCCTAATTTCCCTTTGCAATGTAATGAGAGCTAGATAAACTACAGATATTATAAAAGTGTACACAGTGATTTATTAGTATTATCCAGCAGGGGATGTGTTCATGAAAGCTGGCATCTTACCAGCCCCAAGAGAGATGTGTATATATATTGTTTGTTGGCTCAGGTCCAAGGGCTATTGCTGAGAACAATGTGGTGAAATCACTGAAAGCAAAACTTCCAGTACAGCTCTGTTTCTGACATACCACTGTTGTATGTGCAGCACTCCCTCTACATTGTACTTAAAGTGACTCTGTCATCAGAAAAGTATGGGGGCTTCCATTGCAGTCCTTCTTCTGAAAATACTATCTTTATCTCTATGGCTATGTATGACTTCATTATGTTTTACTTTTCCACTTTCGTGGATAAAAAAAATGAAAAACTAAAGTCATATTGTGATTGAATGTTATTAAAAATTGCCTTTTTCTTTTCAAAATACAGCACTGTCATTTTCTGTAAAATTCAATGCAATATGGCTACCCGGAGGCATTCTGTACACAGATGGTTTTTAGAACTCCTCCTGAAAATGTAATTTCCTGTTTAAGCGATTGGCTCACGGATTTCCCCAGAAGTCTGCATTAAGATACAAGTCAGATTTTTGGCACCCCCTGCAACAAACATATCATTTTTGGTGAGATACTCTTAAAGGAAAATCATATCTAAAGGGATGTAGACGCTGTTACTTTCCTCATTAGAGCCCTGCAAGTGTAGCAGCTGATTGATAATTATAAAGCCGCTCCCATACTGACATGTCTCCCCCTATATTTGTTATGAGAAATCTATACTGCAAAAAAACATAAATATATAATTAAAGCCTTTTAAAAATACCAGACCAGTTTTATGCCTCTCTAATTATTCATATTCTTTTAAAGCAAAGATGTCAAGAGATAAATGAATGCCACTGCTAACTGCTCTTTCATAAAATGCCTCCTTTTTAAAGTGGTTGTAAACCCTCACATACAGTATACCCAGTGAAGTGAACAGCCTCAGATGATACATAAAGATGATCAAATCCTCCTACACATGTTTTACTTGTTTATCTGCAGTCTTCTCCTCTCTACATCCCTTCAAAAGGGCAGAGGAGCTGCAGTTAAAGCGTGTGAGAGCTAATTGAAGGAAAGGAGCACCCCCCTCCATGCAGCAGAAGAACTGTGTTATGAATAGACAAGCTGTCTGTTGAGCTCCCCCCCTCCTAACACAAATGTATCTCCTGTGTCTCCTGTGTCCTGATATTAGAAGAATGAAGCACCAGAGAGAAACAACACTTAGAGCTTTGTAGAGAGAAGTAAACACTACAGATATATGTACTTTGCTCAGAATTCATGAGTGAGGTTTACAACCACTTTAAGTGTTATGGCAATGCGTTGGCTTCAGTAGTTTCTCTGTCGCTAACCCAGAACAAAAATTCTGTCTTTTCTCTGAACCACATTTAATGAATGCTTGTTTTGAGTCAGTGAATGAGAAGTATTGAAGTCAGATGGCCAACATTTCTAGCGTGGGTAGTTCCATATTTCCATCAGTATAGATGTACTTTCCTGCCCAGAGCTCTGCTTATAATAGTTCAGTATTAGAACTAATTTACACAGTGCCATACACCACCCAGATTAGCATATTTTTGTGGTGGGTACAGCCAGGGCGCTCCCGCTAGGCGAACTGCCTAGCCTAGCCTAGCCGGAGGGTGCAGGCCCAGATAGATCATCAGATGTCAGTTTGCTGGGTCCGGCGAATAGTGCTGTGTCTCTTGTGTCTGTGCTGTGCTGACTCTGAGTGTCACTGTGTGTGCATTGCTGCTCTGCAGGCCTCACGGTCTATCTGGGCAGCCCGATACACTGTGCACAAATAGGATTGGTGGTGGTTTGCAAGTAGCTGGTCTTGCTTAGGGCACAAAAAAGTTTAGCACTGGCCCTGGGCACAGCCAGGTGTTTGCAATCAGCTGCAGATAGGTAGACTGTACGAATCAATGACAGGTTGACACTGTTAGATTTTATGTAGATTTTAGCATTATCCCTCCCTCATAATCAGCTTTCCAATGGAACACGAGTACACGAGTCTGGAAAAAATCCAGCTTCCTACTGGATCATGGATGTTAAATGTGTTATTATATTGGTGGTGTCACAATCTTTGGTCACGATTTATTTCATTTTAATCCCTGCCTTTTTTCAAGGTCATACCACAAACAAAGTCATTTTCAATCACACAAGATAATGGAAGCTATCATATTAAAATTAAACTTCAACAGGTTCCCAGGGGTGCTATAAGGACGTCAGAGCTTATTTCCAGCAGAGAAACACTCTCTGAGTATCTGTCACCAACTGAATTTAACATTACCGTTGTAAATTATTTACAGCCTCAACCTGCACATGCGAGGAAACCTACTTTTAAAACGCACGGATGGGAATTCCTGGTCTCCGACCAGTTTAGGGTAAATTCATTTATCTATAGATAACAGATAGTTAATGGCCTAGAACCAGTATTATTTTATATTCTTTCCTTTGTAGTACATAACACACATTTTGGTTAAAATATGTTTGAATAAAAACACTGGAATATTATTATTTTTTTTTTTTTTTTTTGGATGTAAAAGATTCCATAACAGAGATTTGCCTGTTAGTACTGCTAAATATCACAAAATAAATCTTTTTCATACTCATTTCAATCTCATTTCTTGATAGCTCAGTTGTAGGCAGGTGTTGGCTATGGTATATTGAGTTCAAAAGTCAGGAATAAGTAATGTAGAGTTCAGGGGGCAGAAGTATGTAATGCAGAGTTCAGAGGTCAAGAACAAGTTATGCTGTATTCAGGAGTATGTACTGCAGAGTTCATGGGTCAGGATTAGGTAATGCAGAGTTTCCGGGTCAGGATTAATAAAGCACTGTTCAGGGGTCAGGAGTAAGTAATGCAGTGTTCAGGGGTCAGGATTAGGTAATGCAGAGTTCAGGGGGACAGGATTGAGAAAAGCACTGTTCAGGGGTCAGGATTAGGTAATGCAGAGTTCAGGGGACAGGATTAAGTAATGCACTGTTCAGGGGTCAGGAGTAAGTAATGAAGTGTTTAGGGGTCAGGATTAGGTAATGCTGAGTTCAAGGATTAGGAAATGCTGAGTTCAGAAGTCGCAATTAGGTAATGCACTTCTCAGGGGTCAGGATTAGGTAATACAGAGTTCAGTGGTCAGGAATAGGTAAAACAGAATTCAGTGGTCGGGAGTAAATAATGCAGTGTTCAGAGATCAGGATTAGGAAATGCGGAGTTCAAAGATTAGGATTAGGTAATGCAGAGTTCAGAAGTCGCAATTGGCTAATGCACTGTTCAGGGGTCAGGAATAGGTAATGCAGAGTTCAGGGGTTGGGAGTAAGTAATGCAGTGTTCAGGGATCAGGATTAGGTAATGCGGAGTTCAAGGATTAGGATTAGGTAATGCAGAGTTCAGAAGTCACAATTAGGTAATGCAGTGTTCAGGGGTCAGGATTAGGTAATACAGAGTTCAGTGGTCAGAAATAGGTAATACAGAGTTCAGGGGTCAGGATTAGATAATGCAGAGTTCAGTGGTCAGGATTAGATAAAGTAGAGACATTTCATACAGTGTGTCAGTTTGTTGGTTTGTAAAATAAAACATGGCTACTCCCCCTTATCTCCTTAGGTCCTGATGCCCCATAATTGATGGTTTTGGCTGGTTGACAGGCCATGACAGCAGGACCCCCATAGTAAACAAGGAGCCGCATCATCTCCTGATGTCACAAACTTGAATACACATCACAGGTCACCCCGGCAATGCCAGAGTGGTGTGCACATAGCTCTATTCCATCCACCATTTTACTGGAGCCCCAAGCTAAGGACTGGAATGTTCTTCCTAATGTTCCCAGCAATATCCCCAGTAAAGCTTCATTGAAAAAATGGAGGAGGAATTTTCCTGTTTGATTTTTATGCATTCACTGCCACCAGGGACATTGGTTTCCTAGGGAGATACCTCTCAAAATATGGACTGTTCCCAGGAAATGGAGACAAAAGGTAACCTTATGTTACATAGTCCTGACCCCGTGCACTCTCTACAGTATATTGTATGTTGCATATTCTGGACCAATGCACTCTTTACACTATGTTGTATACTCCTTACCACTGTACTCCCCTCCACCGCCACAAAATTGACACCAGCCTACATGTGAAAATTGATAGTTTTAGTATGAAGCCATGTGTGAAATGACCTTCATCTTCAAGGTAGGCTCCAACAAGGTGTTAGCTGTCCATATTCTGTGTGTAGAAAAGAATATGTAATATTAGAGTTTCATTTTTGATGTACATGCATGTAAGTGGGGTGCAGCAATAATAATTCACACAGTCATGTGCAGTGAAGAACTTGTATTGAAGCAAGAGTTCACAATAAACTCGGTGGGAAGGCTGCCCAACCGGGTGCACTCATGGTTTTCAGTAATGTGAAGAGAGCAGGTATCAGCCGGACTAATAGCATTTTTTAAGAGAGCAGAATGCAGTCCTCTGGCTCTCTTGTTCCCAAACAGGATAAAGTCCAAAAGAAATGTGACCCTACGATTTCCCTCCTCATCAGGAACCTTTCCCTTACCACTAGTACTGTCCCTAACAGGCGGGGTACCTGTCCCTACTCTACCAACTCACAAAAAGCACATCAAGGTCTGCCTGATCCAAGATGGCAGCTAGGGTCACATGAGGTGACAGCATCCAATAGGCAAGCTTCCCCAGTGACCCAGGACACTATAGAAGAACCCTGTTCCTTTTGACTTCCTCTCCATAAATAGAGCACCACCTGCAGTGGAGAAAGTAGACTGTACCTGCCTACATGGAGACAGATTTTTCCACACACTGACTTCCTTATCCACTGGTGGATATTCAGTGATGTAAGAGAGGTGGGTAAGCCAGGCTTTGTAACTGACAGCCTATCAATTACAGCCAATTGTAAGAACACTGAAGAATGCTGTGTTGAGGTTTACTGATGCCTGCTTTTTTTTTTTTTTTTTTCTTTTGGGTTTTTATTGGGTTTTTCACAAAGATAACAAACAATGCAGGGTGGTTAAAGCATCAGAAATACAAATGCGTATTACTGAATAAAGTAACATTGTAGCATATGCAACATTTCTATAGTGAGAAGAAAAAGAGAACAAAGCACACAAGCCCCACGGATTAATGTGACAATACAACTAGTACTGGCATGAGAAAACTGAGCCATCTTCACAATAAATGCAATGCAACAAAAAAATAAGCATAATCTAACGCATGTGGGGGCACGCTCCACCGAGGCACCCTATCGGGAGCACATTTTGCCCCGAGGGAGCGCCCGCACCACACCCTTGAAATCGCTACTCGACAATGTAAAAGAAAGGAAACAAATTTTTTTTTCACCGAGAAAGGGACGCGAATGCCTCCCATTGGCTCCACCTGTCTCCAAACCGTTTATAGTTTTGTGTAGAATATGTTAGTATCTTTTCATATTCGTAAGATTTGTTCACAAGTTGAATCACCTCCTGTCATGATGGAGGAACATTGTCCTTCCACTTGCGCGCTATTGTTAATCTTGCAACATATAAAATGTGTTGAACGATCACTCTATGCGATGGAGGATACCAGTCCATCCCAATGCCCAGTATGGCCTGTTCCTCCCGCATTTTGTTGAAGATGCACGTTACGTTGGCTATCAACCTCTGCAGCGAAGCCCAAAAACTTCGCAGGGACAGACAGGACCATAGCATGTGTTGAAGCGTTCCCACGTGACCGCATCCCCTCCAACATAGATTGGAGGAGTTGGCCTGAAATTTAGCTATGGTGTATGGAGTTCTATACCAGCGAAGGTGTATTTTGTGGGAACCCTCCCGGAATGTAGAGCATTTAGTGAGAGTGTAATTTAGTCGGATTGCTTTTGAGCATTGTGCAGTGGTGAAAGTCTGTTGCAAGTCCAGCTCCCATTTCAAGTGTGAGGAGGACTTCACATCGCGGATAGCATTGTAGAATAAACGAATACCGCAAACTGGCGCTGCATCAGTAAAGCAGAATTTATAGATCAGGGTCGGCAGGGAAACATGTAATGCCGGCAGAGAGGCCAAAATATGTGTCATTTGCTTGTAGGTCAAGAATTCCTGCTCAAAGGCTGGAAATAATTGGCAAATATCCTGGAAGGGAAGGAGTTTGGAGCCCCTTTATAAATCTGTCAGATGGACAAGATTATAATGTGTCCAATGTTGCACCTGCAAGTCCGGGGAAATGGTGCTTAGTGCGGTTAATGGGATAGGCAAAGAGTGTAGTTCTCCCCCCTTTGACATGTTAGTAAGAAAGTATTGCCAAGCTAAAAGTGTAGCTGATATCGTAGGGTGAGTCCCATGTGAGCGCATTGGACGTAACTGGGCAATGACAATAGCATCAGACAAGGTGTCATAGGGTGTGGAGGCCAGTTCTATGGACACCCACCTTTGAGGTTGGGTGGGTGAAAACCATTGTCGGGATTGGGAAAGTATAGCCGCCATATGATAATCTTTCATGTCCGGAACCCCCATGCCACCCGCCAAGACCTGCTTGGTGAGATTTTTATGGGAGGTTCTAGGTCTACCCCCATCCCAGAGGTATGCGCTTAATAATCTTTGCAGAGACTTGTAGAAAGTATTAGGGGCTGGAATGGGCAGGGCACTAAATATATATAGGATTTTGGGCAAGATCAACATCTGCATCTGATTAAATGCAGCATTTCTGCCTAACCATGAAATGTAGAACTTACGCAGTTTAAGTAGGTCCTGGGAAGTCGTGTTAAGCATTGGAGAGAAGTTATGCTTAAATAGATTGGATGGGTTAGCTGTAAATTTAATGCCCAGGTAGTCCATAGCATCAGGCTGCCATTGGTAGTGTACTAATTGTTGGATCTGTAATTGTGTATGAGTATTAATTGCTACGCCTAATATATTGGATTTAAGATCATTAACATTATAGTATGAAATAAATTGGAAATGCTGTAAGACTGCTTGAATATGGGCTAAGGATGACACCGGATCAGTGCAGGATAATATAACATCATCCGCAAAAAGCGAAATGATGTGGGACACTCCTCCCAATGTTATGCCATGGATGTCAGGGTGGGATTGCATCCTCTCCACCAAAAAGTCCCTCAGTAAATACACGGGGCGATGGAGCAGTGTTCAAAGCCATTATGGCGTTCAAGACCCTTCCCCGGAATCCAAAGGTCTACAAGACCCGCCGCAGGTACCCCCAGTGTAACCGGTCAAAAGCCTTTTCGGCATCAAGAGACAAGAACACAGTGGGGATACCTGCAGCGTGGACGTGGTGAGTAAGACCAATCAGGCATCTAGTAGCGTCGGTGGCCTGACACCCCAACATGAAACCCACCTGGTCAGGCTTAATCAGCCCAAGAAGGAAACGAGACACACGATCAGCTATGATTCTAGCATACAGTATACTTTAAGATCCACGTTTAACAGTGAAATAGGTCTAAAGTTCTATGCCTTGTCTGGTTCCTTACCAGGTTTCGGAAGCGTCACTACTAGTGTTGAGCGAACACGGACTGTATTATTCGTGTTCGTACCGAATAATTGGATTTTTTGTACCCGAACACGGACACGGACACTTTACTGTATGTTCGGGTAAAAATCCGTGTTCGGTCGTTTTATTTCCGGGTTTTGCATGCTTTGGCGCTCTTTTCATGGCGGGCTTTCAACAGCCAATCAACAATCGTTTAACTGGTGTGCCTTAAGCCATCCCAGCCATGCCTGCAAATGTCTCAGTAGCTGTGATTGGCCGTCTGAAGCATGTGACCAAGTCTTTATAAGTTCGAGGCAGCCGCAGCGGCGTCATTATGCTGCTTAGATTCAGGGACAGAGCACACATCAACGTGCTGGCTGCTGATTAGGGAAAGATAGGCAGGAAAAAACCATTTGTGTCCGGATAGAATTGAGGGACAGGTCGGAGTGTTTAGGCAGGGCGAGTTGTAGGCATTTTAGGGATAGAGTCTGCTGAATTATATAGGGTCAGTGTCTTCTACAAACTACAATCGATATTGCTGTGTGGGGGGTGGGGTCTGCACTCAATCCTGATCTACGATCTCTTCTCAATCCTGTTAGGGACAGAGTCTGCTGAATTTTAGGGAAACTGTGTTCTACAAACTACAATCGATATTGCTGTGTGGTGTGGGATTGGAGATAGGCAGGTGTCAGTGATCCACATCCATTTTTCTGTGTGTGAGCTGCAGTGAACACAATCTTTTTGGGCTGCAGTGAACACAATCTTTTTGGGCTGCAGTGAACACAATCTTTTTGGGCTGCAGTGAACACAATCTTTTTGGGCTGCAGTGAACACAATCTTTTTGGGGTGCAGTGAACAAAATCTTTTTGGGGTGCAGTGAACACAATCCTTTTTGGTGTGCAGTGAACACAATCTTTGTGGGGTGCAGTGAACAAAATCCTTTGTGGGGTGCAGTGAACACAATCTTTTTGGGGTGCAGTGAACAAAATCCTTTTTGGGGTGCAGTGAACAACATCCTTTTTGGGGTGCAGTGAACACAATCTTTTTGGGGTGCAGTGAACAAAATCCTTTGTGGGGTGCAGTGAACACAATCTTTTTGGGGTGCAGTGAACACAATCTTTTTGGGGTGGAGTGAACAACATCCTTTTTGGGGTGCAGTGAACAAAATCCTTTTTGGGGTGCAGTGAACAAAATCATTTTTGGGGTGCAGTGAACACAATCTTTTTGGGGTGCAGTGAACACAATCTTTGTGGGGTGCAGTGAACACAATCTTTTTGGGGTGGAGTGAACAACATCCTTTTTGGGGTGCAGTGAACAACATCCTTTTTGGGGTGCAGTGAACACAATCTTTTTGGGGTGCAGTGAACACAATCTTTGTGGGGTACAGTGAACAGAATCTTTGTGGGGTGCAGTGAACACAATCTTTGGGGGGTACAGTGAACACAATCTTTGTGAGGTGCAGTGAACACAATCTTTGTGGGGTGCAGTGAACACAATCATTGTGGGGTGCAGTGAACTCAATCTTTGTGGGGTACAGTGAACACAATCTCATACTGAAGGTTTGAGGGTGCTGCCTGTTCCATACTCCCCCTACTCCTCATCTAGCCTTTTAGGGGTGCAAACAATAGTAATTGGGGCCTAGTGTGGTTGTGTACGTGTGATATACATACACTTTTTTGGGATCATATTTTCTATTCCGCTATTTAATCAAAAACCTTTGGGGATCAGTTAAATTGGGGGATAGTCTGTGTTGGTACGTGTGAGAGAGATCCACCTTTCCAAGTTGTTGGGGTTCATCTCATACTTCTGAAGGTTTGAGGGTGCTGCCTGTTCCATACTCCCCCTACTCCTAGCCTTTTAGGGGTACAAACAATAGTAATTGGGGCCTAGTGTGGTTGTGTACGTGTGATATACATACACTTTTTTGGGATCATATTTTCTATTCCGCTATTTAATCAAAAACCTTTGGGGATCAGTTAAATTGGGGGATAGTCTGTGTTGGTACGTGTGAGAGAGATCCACCTTTCCAAGTTGTTGGGGTTCATCTCATACTTCTGAAGGTTTGAGGGTGCTGCCTGTTCCATACTCCCCCTACTCCTAGCCTTTTAGGGGTACAAACAATAGTAATTGGGGCCTAGTGTGGTTGTGTACGTGTGATATACATACACTTTTTTGGGATCATATTTTCTATTCCGCTATTTAATCAAAAACCTTTGGGGATCAGTTAAATTGGGGGATAGTCTGTGTTGGTACGTGTGAGAGAGATCCACCTTTCCAAGTTGTTGGGGTTCATCTCATACTTCTGAAGGTTTGAGGGTGCTGCCTGTTCCATACTCCCCCTACTCCTAGCCTTTTAGGGGTACAAACAATAGTAATTGGGGCCTAGTGTGGTTGTGTACGTGTGATATACATACACTTTTTTGGGATCATATTTTCTATTCCGCTATTTAATCAAAAACCTTTGGGGATCAGTTAAATTGGGGGATAGTCTGTGTTGGTACGTGTGAGAGAGATCCACCTTTCCAAGTTGTTGGGGTTCATCTCATACTTCTGAAGGTTTGAGGGTGCTGCCTGTTCCATACTCCCCCTACTCCTAGCCTTTTAGGGGTACAAACAATAGTAATTGGGGCCTAGTGTGGTTGTGTACGTGTGATATACATACACTTTTTTGGGATCATATTTTCTATTCCGCTATTTAATCAAAAACCTTTGGGGATCAGTTAAATTGGGGGATAGTCTGTGTTGGTACGTGTGAGAGAGATCCACCTTTCCAAGTTGTTGAGGTTCATCTCATACTTCTGAAGGTTTGAGGGTGCTGCCTGTTCCATACTCCCCCTACTCCTAGCCTTTTAGGGGTACAAACAATAGTAATTGGGGCCTAGTGTGGTTGTGTACGTGTGATATACATACACTTTTTTGGGATCATATTTTCTATTCCGCTATTTAATCAAAAACCTTTGGGGATCAGTTAAATTGGGGGATAGTCTGTGTTGGTACGTGTGAGAGAGATCCACCTTTCCAAGTTGTTGGGGTTCATCTCATACTTCTGAAGGTTTGAGGGTGCTGCCTGTTCCATACTCCCCCTACTCCTAGCCTTTTAGGGGTACAAACAATAGTAATTGGGGCCTAGTGTGGTTGTGTACGTGTGATATACATACACTTTTTTGGGATCATATTTTCTATTCCGCTATTTAATCAAAAACCTTTGGGGATCAGTTAAATTGGGGGATAGTCTGTGTTGGTACGTGTGAGAGAGATCCACCTTTCCAAGTTGTTGGGGTTCATCTCATACTTCTGAAGGTTTGAGGGTGCTGCCTGTTCCATACTCCCCCTACTCCTAGCCTTTTAGGGGTACAAACAATAGTAATTGGGGCCTAGTGTGGTTGTGTACGTGTGATATACATACACTTTTTTGGGATCATATTTTCTATTCCGCTATTTAATCAAAAACCTTTGGGGATCAGTTAAATTGGGGGATAGTCTGTGTTGGTACGTGTGAGAGAGATCCACCTTTCCAAGTTGTTGGGGTTCATCTCATACTTCTGAAGGTTTGAGGGTGCTGCCTGTTCCATACTCCCCCTACTCCTAGCCTTTTAGGGGTACAAACAATAGTAATTGGGGCCTAGTGTGGTTGTGTACGTGTGATATACATACACTTTTTTGGGATCATATTTTCTATTCCGCTATTTAATCAAAAACCTTTGGGGATCAGTTAAATTGGGGGATAGTCTGTGTTGGTACGTGTGAGAGAGATCCACCTTTCCAAGTTGTTGGGGTTCATCTCATACTTCTGAAGGTTTGAGGGTGCTGCCTGTTCCATACTCCCCCTACTCCTAGCCTTTTAGGGGTACAAACAATAGTAATTGGGGCCTAGTGTGGTTGTGTACGTGTGATATACATACACTTTTTTGGGATCATATTTTCTATTCCGCTATTTAATCAAAAACCTTTGGGGATCAGTTAAATTGGGGGATAGTCTGTGTTGGTACGTGTGAGAGAGATCCACCTTTCCAAGTTGTTGGGGTTCATCTCATACTTCTGAAGGTTTGAGGGTGCTGCCTGTTCCATACTCCCCCTACTCCTAGCCTTTTAGGGGTACAAACAATAGTAATTGGGGCCTAGTGTGGTTGTGTACGTGTGATATACATACACTTTTTTGGGATCATATTTTCTATTCCGCTATTTAATCAAAAACCTTTGGGGATCAGTTAAATTGGGGGATAGTCTGTGTTGGTACGTGTGAGAGAGATCCACCTTTCCAAGTTGTTGAGGTTCATCTCATACTTCTGAAGGTTTGAGGGTGCTGCCTGTTCCATACTCCCCCTACTCCTAGCCTTTTAGGGGTACAAACAATAGTAATTGGGGCCTAGTGTGGTTGTGTACGTGTGATATACATACACTTTTTTGGGATCATATTTTCTATTCCGCTATTTAATCAAAAACCTTTGGGGATCAGTTACATTGGGGGATAGTCTGTGTTGGTACGTGTGAGAGAGATCCACCTTTCCAAGTTGTTGGGGTTCATCTCATACTTCTGAAGGTTTGAGGGTGCTGCCTGTTCCATACTCCCCCTACTCCTAGCCTTTTAGGGGTACAAACAATAGTAATTGGGGCCTAGTGTGGTTGTGTACGTGTGATATACATACACTTTTTTTGGATCATATTTTCTATTCCGCTATTTAATCAAAAACCTTTGGGGATCAGTTAAATTGGGGGATAGTCTGTGTTGGTACGTGTGAGAGAGATCCACCTTTCCAAGTTGTTGGGGTTCATCTCATACTTCTGAAGGTTTGAGGGTGCTGCCTGTTCCATACTCCCCCTACTCCTAGCCTTTTAGGGGTACAAACAATAGTAATTGGGGCCTAGTGTGGTTGTGTACGTGTGATATACATACACTTTTTTGGGATCATATTTTCTATTCCGCTATTTAATCAAAAACCTTTGGGGATCAGTTAAATTGGGGGATAGTCTGTGTTGGTACGTGTGAGAGAGATCCACCTTTCCAAGTTGTTGAGGTTCATCTCATACTTCTGAAGGTTTGAGGGTGCTGCCTGTTCCATACTCCCCCTACTCCTAGCCTTTTAGGGGTACAAACAATAGTAATTGGGGCCTAGTGTGGTTGTGTACGTGTGATATACATACACTTTTTTGGGATCATATTTTCTATTCCGCTATTTAATCAAAAACCTTTGGGGATCAGTTAAATTGGGGGATAGTCTGTGTTGGTACGTGTGAGAGAGATCCACCTTTCCAAGTTGTTGGGGTTCATCTCATACTTCTGAAGGTTTGAGGGTGCTGCCTGTTCCATACTCCCCCTACTCCTAGCCTTTTAGGGGTACAAACAATAGTAATTGGGGCCTAGTGTGGTTGTGTACGTGTGATATACATACACTTTTTTGGGATCATATTTTCTATTCCGCTATTTAATCAAAAACCTTTGGGGATCAGTTAAATTGGGGGATAGTCTGTGTTGGTACGTGTGAGAGAGATCCACCTTTCCAAGTTGTTGGGGTTCATCTCATACTTCTGAAGGTTTGAGGGTGCTGCCTGTTCCATACTCCCCCTACTCCTAGCCTTTTAGGGGTACAAACAATAGTAATTGGGGCCTAGTGTGGTTGTGTACGTGTGATATACATACACTTTTTTGGGATCATATTTTCTATTCCGCTATTTAATAAAAAACCTTTGGGGATCAGTTAAATTGGGGGATAGTCTGTGTTGGTACGTGTGAGAGAGATCCACCTTTCCAAGTTGTTGGGGTTCATCTCATACTTCTGAAGGTTTGAGGGTGCTGCCTGTTCCATACTCCCCCTACTCCTAGCCTTTTAGGGGTACAAACAATAGTAATTGGGGCCTAGTGTGGTTGTGTACGTGTGATATACATACACTTTTTTGGGATCATATTTTCTATTCCGCTATTTAATCAAAAACCTTTGGGGATCAGTTAAATTGGGGGATAGTCTGTGTTGGTACGTGTGAGAGAGATCCACCTTTCCAAGTTGTTGAGGTTCATCTCATACTTCTGAAGGTTTGAGGGTGCTGCCTGTTCCATACTCCCCCTACTCCTAGCCTTTTAGGGGTACAAACAATAGTAATTGGGGCCTAGTGTGGTTGTGTACGTGTGATATACATACACTTTTTTGGGATCATATTTTCTATTCCGCTATTTAATCAAAAACCTTTGGGGATCAGTTAAATTGGGGGATAGTCTGTGTTGGTACGTGTGAGAGAGATCCACCTTTCCAAGTTGTTGGGGTTCATCTCATACTTCTGAAGGTTTGAGGGTGCTGCCTGTTCCATACTCCCCCTACTCCTAGCCTTTTAGGGGTACAAACAATAGTAATTGGGGCCTAGTGTGGTTGTGTACGTGTGATATACATACACTTTTTTGGGATCATATTTTCTATTCCGCTATTTAATCAAAAACCTTTGGGGATCAGTTAAATTGGGGGATAGTCTGTGTTGGTACGTGTGAGAGAGATCCACCTTTCCAAGTTGTTGGGGTTCATCTCATACTTCTGAAGGTTTGAGGGTGCTGCCTGTTCCATACTCCCCCTACTCCTAGCCTTTTAGGGGTACAAACAATAGTAATTGGGGCCTAGTGTGGTTGTGTACGTGTGATATACATACACTTTTTTGGGATCATATTTTCTATTCCGCTATTTAATCAAAAACATTTGGGGATCAGTTAAATTGGGGGATAGTCTGTGTTGGTACGTGTGAGAGAGATCCACCTTTCCAAGTTGTTGGGGTTCATCTCATACTTCTGAAGGTTTGAGGGTGCTGCCTGTTCCATACCCCCCCTACTCCTCATCTAGCCTTTTAGGGGTACAAACAATAGTAATTGGGGCCTAGTGTGGTTGTGTACGTGCGAGATACATACACTTTTTTTGATCATATTTCCTATTCCGCTATTCAATAAAAACCTTTGAGGATCAATTGAATTGCGGGATAGTCTGTGTCGGTACGTGTGAGAGAGATCCACCTTTCCAAGTTGTTGGGGTTCATCTCATACTTCTGAAGGTTTGAGGGTGCTGCCTGTTCCATACCCCCCCCTACTCCTCATCTAGCCTTTTAGGGGTACAAACAATAGTAATTGGGGCCTAGTGTGGTTGTGTACGTGCGAGATACATACACTTTTTTTGATCATATTTCCTATTCCGCTATTCAATAAAAACCTTTGAGGATCAATTGAATTGCGGGATAGTCTGTGTCGGTACGTGTGAGAGAGATCCACCTTTCCAAGTTGTTGGGGTTCATCTCATACTTCTGAAGGTTTGAGGGTGCTGCCTGTTCCATACCCCCCCTACTCCTCATCTAGCCTTTTAGGGGTACAAACAATAGTAATTGGGGCCTAGTGTGGTTGTGTACGTGCGAGATACATACACTTTTTTTGATCATATTTCCTATTCCGCTATTCAATAAAAACCTTTGAGGATCAATTGAATTGCGGGATAGTCTGTGTCGGTACGTGTGAGAGAGATCCACCTTTCCAAGTTGTTGGGGTTCATCTCATACTTCTGAAGGTTTGAGGGTGCTGCCTGTTCCATACCCCCCCTACTCCTCATCTAGCCTTTTAGGGGTACAAACAATAGTAATTGGGGCCTAGTGTGGTTGTGTACGTGCGAGATACATACACTTTTTTTGATCATATTTCCTATTCCGCTATTCAATAAAAACCTTTGAGGATCAATTGAATTGCGGGATAGTCTGTGTCGGTACGTGTGAGAGAGATCCACCTTTCCAAGTTGTTGGGGTTCATCTCATACTTCTGAAGGTTTGAGGGTGCTGCCTGTTCCATACCCCCCCTACTCCTCATCTAGCCTTTTAGGGGTACAAACAATAGTAATTGGGGCCTAGTGTGGTTGTGTACGTGCGAGATACATACACTTTTTTTGATCATATTTCCTATTCCGCTATTCAATAAAAACCTTTGAGGATCAATTGAATTGCGGGATAGTCTGTGTCGGTACGTGTGAGAGAGATCCACCTTTCCAAGTTGTTGGGGTTCATCTCATACTTCTGAAGGTTTGAGGGTGCTGCCTGTTCCATACCCCCCCTACTCCTCATCTAGCCTTTTAGGGGTACAAACAATAGTAATTGGGGCCTAGTGTGGTTGTGTACGTGCGAGATACATACACTTTTTTTGATCATATTTCCTATTCCGCTATTCAATAAAAACCTTTGAGGATCAATTGAATTGCGGGATAGTCTGTGTCGGTACGTGTGAGAGAGATCCACCTTTCCAAGTTGTTGGGGTTCATCTCATACTTCTGAAGGTTTGAGGGTGCTGCCTGTTCCATACTCCCCCTACTCCTCATCTAGCCTTTTAGGGGTACAAACAATAGTAATTGGGGCCTAGTGTGGTTGTGTACGTGTGATATACATACACTTTTTTTGGATCATATTTTCTATTCCGCTATTCAATAAAAACCTTTCTAGGGCAAGATCTTAAATTACAGAAATATGAGGAGACCGTCAAATAAGGGCCGTGGCCTGGGTCGTGGTGCTGCTGGTAGAGCTCCTGTTGCAAGGAGAGGACATGGTCGATCTGTGCCAGCTACACGCACAAGTGAAACACCTTCCTCAAGTGTGAGTAGGCGACAGAACCTGCATCAGTATTTGGTAGGGCATCAAACGCCCCTAGAAGTGATGAGGCCAGAACAAGTTGAGGCGATAGTAGATTGGTTTGCTGCTGACAGTGCCTCCAGTTCCTTCACATTGTCTCCCACCCAGTCTACTGCAGAAAGGTCAGAGTTGGCACCTGCAGCCAATGTCCAACCGTCTTTCACCTCACCCCCTTGCAAATCAGGCCAGCAGTCTGAGCCCCAAGCCATACAGCAGTCTCTTATTCTTTTTGAGGACTCTGTCAGCAGGGTTTCCCAGGGCCATCCACCTAGCCCTGCCCCAGAAGTGGAAGAGATTGAGTGCAGCGATGCCCAACCACTTATTTCTCAAGATGAGTACATGCAAGGATCATCGCAGCACGTCTCCGATGATGACGAAACGCAGGTGCCAACTGCTGCGGCGTTCAGCATTGTGGAGACCGACAAGGAGGGCAGGGGTGAAGACTGGGTGGAAGATGATGTGGAGGACGATGAGGTCCTCGACCCCACATGGAATGAACGTCATGCAGGTGAACTGAGTAGTTTGGAGGAAGAGGCGGTGGTCGCACAGAGCCACCAGCACAGCAGAAGAGGGAGCAGGGTGCAGAAGCGGAGCGGCCGTGCCCTAGACACTACGCCCGCTACTGCCCAACGCAGCAAGGGAACGAGCGCACCAAAGTCAGCTCAAAGGAGTTCTCTAGCGTGGAAGTTCTTTAGAAAATGTGCTGATGACAGGACACGAGTGGTTTGCACCCTGTGCAATCAGAGCTTGAAGCGAGGCATGAACCTTCTCAACCTGAGCACAACCTGCATGATCAGGCATCTAAGTGCAAAGCACGAGCTGCAGTGGAGTACACACCTTCAAAACCAAGAAACGTCTCTGGCTCATCCTGCTTCCTCTTCTGCTGCAGTCTCGGCCGCTCCAGCCACATCTGTAGTGATACCGGCACCTGCCACCCCGCAAACAGACGATCTGTCAGCAACACCACCACCTGGGTCACCAACAACCATCTCCACAATGTCCCGTGGAAGCGTTCAGCTTTCCATCTCCCAAACACTTGAGAGGAAGAGGAAGTACCCCCCTACCCACCCGCGATCCCTGGCCCTGAATGCCAGCATTTCAAAATTATTGGCCTTTGAAATGCTGTCATTCCGTCTGGTGGAGACGCACAGTTTTAAAAACCTTATGTCGGTGGCTGTCCCACAGTACGTCGTGCCCAGCCGCCACTACTTTTCCAGGCAAGCCATCCCTTCCCTGCACAACCAAGTGGGGGAAAAAATCAGGTGTGCACTGCGCAACGCCATCTGTGCCAAGGTCCACCTAACTACGGATACGTGGACCAGTAAGCACGGTCAGGGGCGTTATATCTCCCTAACGGCACACTGGGTAAATGCAGTGGCGGATGGGCCTGAGGCGGATAGCAATTTGGCGCATGTCCTTCCACCACCGAGGATTGCAGGGCGCTTCAGTTTGCCTCCTGTTCCTAACTCCTCCTACTCCGCTTCCTCATCCTCTACCGCCTCCTCATCCGGACAGCGTAACACCTTCACCACCAACTTCAGCACGGCCAGGGGTAAACGACAGCAGGCAGTTTTACAACTTGCCTGTTTGGGGGACAAACCACACACCGCGCAGGAGTTGTGGAGGAGCATGGAACAGCAGACAAATGAGTGGTTGCTGCCAGCGAGCCTCAAGCCCGGCCTGGTGGTGTGCGATAACGGGCGAAATCTCATAGCAGCTCTGGGCCTAGCCGGTTTGACGCACATCCCTTGCCTGGCGCATGTGCTGAATTTGGTGGTGCAGAGGTTCCTTAAAAACTACCCCGATATGTCAGAGCTGCTGCAGAAAGTGCGGGCCGTTTGTGCGCACTTTCGGCGTTCTCACCCTGCTGCTGCTCGCCTGGCAGCGCTGCAGCGTAACTTCGGCCTTCCCGCTCACCGCCTCATATGTGACGTGCCCACAAGGTGGAACTCCACCTTGCACATGCTGGAAAGACTGTGCGAGCAGCAGCAGGCCATAGTGGAGTTTCAGCTGCAGCACGCACGCGTGAGTCGCTCTGCGGAACAGCACCACTTCACCACCAATAACTGGGCCTCCATGCGAGACCTGTGTGCCTTGTTGCGCTGTTTTGAGTACTCCACCAACATGGCCAGTGGCAATGACGCCGTTCTCAGCTTAACTATCCCACTTCTATGCCTCCTTGAAAAAACAATTCGGGCGATGATGGAAGAGGATGTGGCACAGGATGAGGAGGAGGAGGAGGATGAAGAGGTAACATTTCCAAGGCTTTCAGGGCAGTCATTCGCAAGGGGCTCCGAGGGTGGGTTCCTGCACACGCAAACGCCAGGGACGCAATTGTCCAGCAGGGGCACAGTTCTGGAGGATGAGGAGGATGAGGAGGAGGAGGAGCTGGAGGAGGAGATGGAACCATGTTCACAGCAGGGTGGCACCCAGGCCAGCTCATGGCCATCACTGGTGCGTGGCTGGGGGGATACAGAGGACACGGACCATACACCTCCCACAGAGGACAGCCTTTCGTTGCCTCTGGGCAGCCTGGCACACATGAGCGATTACATGCTGCAGTGTCTCCACAACGACCGCCGAGTTGCCCACATTCTAACTTGTGCTGATTACTGGGTGGCCACGCTGCTGGATCCCCGTTACAAGGACAACGTACCGTCCTTAATTCACTCACTGGAGCGCGATCGCAAGATGCGCGAGTACAAGCGCACGCTGGTAGACGCCATGCTGCTGGCATTCCCATCTGACAGCGGGGCCACAGTGGAAGCACAAGGCAGAGGAGGAGGAGGAGGAGGTCGCCAACGCAACCAGGGCACCGCCAGCACCTCAGAAGGCAGGGTTAGCATGGCCGAAATGTGGAAAAGCTTTGTCAGCACGCCACAACAAACAGCAGCACCAGCAGCTCAGATGGAACGTCTTAGCAGGAGGCAGCATTTTACCAACATGGTGGAGCAGTATGTGTGCACACGCCTACATGTAGTGAATGACGGGTCTGCCCCCTTCAACTTCTGGGTCTCCAAATTGGGCACATGGCCTGAGCTTGCCCTTTACGCCTTGGAGGTGCTGGCGTGCCCTGCAGCCAGTGTATTATCTGAACGGGTATTTAGCACGGCTGGGGGCGTTATAACAGACAAGCGCAGCCGCCTGTCCAGAGACAATGTGGACAAGCTCACGTTCATTAAAATGAACCAGGCATGGATCCCACGGGACTTTTCCGTACCTTATGCAGAATAGCAATGGATACCGACCTTACCCACCCATTGTTCCATTTTTGCTCTTTCTCACTCTTTTGGGGTGTACCCTCATTTAAAATTTGTGAAAAGAAGCAGTGTTGGCTACCTCGTCCTCCTCCTCAGGGCCAGATTAATGTAGGGGCTATTGGAGCTGCAGCTCCAGGCCCCTACCTTTTATATAGGCCCCGGGTTGGCCATATTCACTGTTACCGCTCTTCTGTCACTTGTAAACACAGAAGTCTGGCTTCTATGCTCGCTTCCCCAGGCAGCACCCTCAGAACCTCCCCACACAGCGTGAAGGCCGGACAAGGAGGGACAGTTGGCGATGCATGGATGTGTTTATGGGCTTCAGAGACAGCATCCCATGTTGAATTAGGCATGCATGGCTGCACCCTTCCTCCTCTGGGTGCATGGCAAGGCACGGCCCTAAGGCCCTTCAAAATCCTCAGCACCAAGCCCATGATGCTGTTAATCCGGCCCTGGTCCTCCTCCACCGCCGCTTCCACCTACACCGCCCATAGGTGTGCGCAGCCTATTGCATTAAGGTGTGCACCCCAAAGTTGAAATACACATGCATGTGTTTGCCAGCAGGGAGAGTAATGTATCGGGGCCATGTACCTGTAGGCAAGGAGAAATAGAGCAGAGCAGGTCCCAGGGAGATCTTTCCCATCTCCTCACTGGCAATGCTATGTGCCCTAGGTGATTAGGGTGTGCCCAGGCACACCCAGCACACCCTGTGCGCACGCCTATGTCACCGCCACATCCACCACCACCTCAACCTCCCTCCTACTCCATATGGGCCTCGTCCTTCAGAGATGAAGAAGAACATTGTTTTATTTTTCTGTTTTTTTTTGTTGTTTTAAGTTATTTCCCTATCCACATTTGTTTGCAGAGCACTTGCCATGCTCTTAATTACGTTTTGCTGCCATTTGCAGCACTCTAGCCCTTTCCTTTGGTGTTTTAGAGCCATTTTAGTGCCTTAAAGTTCGGGTCCCCATTGACTTCAATGGGGTTCGGCGTCCGGGAAAAGTTCGGTAAAAGTCCGGGACACGGACCCGGACTTTTTTTTAAAGTTCGGCCGAACCCGTCGAACACGGACATCTAGGTGTTCGCTCAACCCTAGTCACTACATTTCAGCAGGAAAACGGGCTTGATCTGACGCTGTTGGAAAAACTTTAAGAATGTGAGGAGCGAGAGAATCAGCAAACAACCTGTAATAGTCTGACGTAAAACCGTCCGGACCAGGGGGCTTTACCTTTGGGGAGTGAGTTAATGGCTTTACATACTTCTTGTAGAGAAAATGGGGTATTTGACAGGTCCACGTCCGAGGGTGCTAAGCTAAGGAGGGAAATCAAAGAAAGGAAATTTTGAACGTCTGCCGCCAACGATTGTGGGGTGGAGGCATCATCCCTCAAGTTATAGAGAGAACTATGATATTGACTGAAGGCATCAGCAATATCCTTCGGGTTGGTCAACTGCCCCCCCCATTCTCTGTTTTGCCGTGTGGGCCTTTAGTTGGCTTGCTAAGAGTTTACTAGCTTTGTTGCCGTGTGCATATTGAGAAGCCTTCAACCTGCGCAGGGTGTTAGCATGTTGACCAATCAGAAGGACACGTAGCTCCGCTTGACGGCACGCAAGCTCAGCCACGCATGCTGGGGACGGATTAGATTTATTTTTGCTTTCCAAGGATGTAATAGACTCCAGTACAGTATCAAGCTGCTGCCTTCTCTGTCTCCTCACCTTCGCCCCCCTAGACATCAACACACCCCTCATAAATGCCTTATGAGCATTCCACAGTGTAAATGGACAGAGATTAACAGTATCATTAAGGTGAAAATACTCATTCAATGCTGAGAGAGCTTCAGTAATGGCCTCCTTACTTGCTAGAATAGAGGCATCAAAGCGCCATCTATTTGCCTTAGTTGTAAAAGGCATGTCACCCACAGTCATAAGAATGGGGGCGTGATCAGACCATGTTATTGAGCCCACTTTAACACAGGATACCTTTTGCAGTAAAAATTTGTCTGTGAGGAACATGTCAATTCTCGAGTATGAGTGATGAACTTTAGAGTAAAACGTAAAGTCTCTCTCAGAAGAATTGTGACACCTCCAGATGTCATACAGGTGTGCAGTGGACAAAAACGAGGACAGATCTGTTCGGTGATGGTGTCTCGGTGTACCTCTAGAGACATTCAGTTGGTAATTTGACACTATATTGAAGTCGCCAAAGAGAATAACGTGGCCTTTAATAAGAGGAGTGATCGTGCGCCACAGCTTTTTAATGTAGGTGGTTTGTCTAGTATTCGGGGAGTAGATAGTGACAATGGTATAGGCAGTTCCATCGATGGAGCATGAGATGACCAGAAATCTACCGTCCGGGTCTGTCGACTGCGAGAGTAAGGTGAGATTTAAAGTGTCTCTAACAAGAATAGCTACTCCGCACTTCTTCTTAGGGCCACTTGAGTAAAAGACATGTGTGAAAATGCTTGGACGATAATGTAGGGTTATGGTTTACTGGGAAATGAGTTTCCTGTATGGTAGCGATATCGCATTTGTGTTCCTTCAGCTCTATCCATAGCTTATGCCTCTTATGGGGGCTATTAAGCCCATTCACGTTGAGCAATAGGAGCTTAAATGACATTGTGCTGCAGGGGGTGAGATGGTGTAAAATAGTAGTAGAATGAAGTGCACTTACTCGAGAGTAGGCCGTGCTGTTGTGGAGAATTGTAGATCACACCAGGGGGAGCAGCGGCTAATTTGAGGATGCAGACTTGTGCAGCAGGTGAGCCACCAATTCAGCAGACAGGTGGAGGAGGCTAGCGGATGCAGTATTGGTGCAAGGAGAAAGAAAAACTGAAAAAAGAAAAAAGAAAAGGAGAACAAAACAAAAAAGAAAAAAACAACACAAACCGTGAAGTTTAAAAAGTAGGCGACTCCTTAAGGCAGTCTGTACGGTTATAGAAAACCGCTGTTTTGGGGGTAGTAATGAACAGTTTATAGCCAAGCAAGTCGCCCGGAGCATAGTGGTTGAACATATTAGAACATGGAGGGTCACTAAGGGTGTCCTGATGGCAACAGATCAGAGTTTCAGGTCTGAGCGGGTAAGTTGTCTTCGTCAGACTCGATTATACCCCACCTCCTGAGCGGGGTAAACCTTCATCCAGAGATGAAATTCTGTGCTCCCTCTCCCCCTTGGTAACCACTAGGGTTGCCGGATAATTCCACCTATAGGGGATATGGTGGTTTCGCAGAGGTTTCGTTACAGTGAAGAGGTTGTGTCTCCTGTTCATGGTGAATGCAGAAAGATCGGCATAAAAGGTGAGGTTGTTCATGGCAGGTGGCAAAATAGAACCCTTCCTCACCAGCGACATAAACCTTTCCTTGACTGTAAAAAAGTGGATTCTGGCTATAGTGTCCCGCTGAAGCGAGGCTGCAATATGCTTGGGCATTTGGAGCATGTGGATCCAGTCTATAGCCAGATCACATAATGGGACGTCAGGCATTGCTTCCTGAAAGATGGTGGTCAGATACTCAGACAGGTCAGGGGGTTTGACCGTCTCCGGGATAACTCTGATTTTAATATTGTTGCGGCTCGAGTGGTCTTCTAAGTCTGCAACTTTAGATTTTAACCAGTCTATATCATCCGCATGTTCATTGTGGGCATCAACCATGGTGTTGAATGTATCAGCAAATTCCCCCATCTTATTTTCAATTCGTGTGACTCTGGTTTCTACCGCAGCAACTGCAGAGTTGCACTGGGTCATCAACTGTAGCATATCTGCATGGATAGAGCTCCGTAGTGACAACATCATCTCCTTTAATAGAGAGTCCATCACAGGCTGACCGGTAGTGGGAAAGGAAGATATGGTATCGTGAAACTCCAGGGTGTCATCCACTCTGCAGGATGGAGCAGTGTCCCCCTCAGTGTGATCTAATTTAGGCCTAGATTTAGCCGGGCTGGAGCATGCAGAATGGTGTGGGGAAGGATCCATGTTGTCAGCAGAGAGATTGAGATCAGGGCTGCTGTTAGAAGCCTCCGTGCGGTGTGCGGAATGCCGCCCTGCTTGTGAGGCCTGCTGTGAGGCAGCGTGGGGAGAAGCGCCGGCACCATTTTGGCTGTGCTGCCCGCTTGCTGGGCTGAAGAAATTGAGCAGCTTACTGTGCTTCAATCCCCCTCTCCTCTTCCCCGACATGTTGGCTGACCTCCCAGGCATCCATTTTTGTGACTCTCGGCGTTGCTGTAGGCTCCGGTACGATCGCTGAGCAGGGAGTTGTGAGACTATGCGTCCATCTCCCTCGCTGGCCCGCTCCGCCCCCCTGATGCCTGCTTTAAAAGAAACGCTTACTGGGAAAACATATGGGCTGCATTGCTGAACTCTCCTGTTGAATAAAGCTACCTGCCTAGCTGTTGATACACGTACACTTTATTGTGGAGCTCTGAGACCCAATCCAGCTTTCAGCCCCCATTCCATCAACATTTCTCAATGCGATGGTGAGGACAAGGGTTCATTCCTCACCATCGCATTGAGAAATTTAACATGTAAGTGTACTATTTGCAGAGATGTATAGTAACTAAGTAGAACTACTTCACTACTGTACTTAAGTACCGAAAGGCGGTATCTGTACTTTCCTGGAGTAGAATTTTTTTCTCCTACTTCCACTTTTACTTCACTACATTTTTTCGATGATTTCAATACTTCTACTCCGATATTTTTTTTTTGTGCTGCATAGTTACTCGTTACAATTATAAAAATTACCACTGCCAGAACAGTAGATGGCAGGTTTCATGAAGCTCAAAACATGTGTATTATCAGCGCATACGAAAATAAATGCTACTGTATGTATAAATAAAAGCTGCATTTGAAATAATAAAAAACAATATGATGTTCAAACTTTTGACTTCTTTCTTTAATAACTACATAACACAGTAAATGTACTTTTACTTTCAGTACTTGAGTAGCAAAATTTTTAAAAAAAACTACTTATGATACTTAAGTACAAAAAATGTTGAATACTTTAGTACTTCTACTCAAGTCACTTTTTGATTGAGCACTTCCACTTCTACTCAAGTCACTTTTTGATCGAGCTCTTGTACTTTTACTCAAGTATGGGTTTTGAGTACTTTATACAACTCTGACTATTTGTTTTATAGAATAAATTACTTTATCATTCGAATGAGGATCTTGCACGGCCATTTCTTTGTTGTTTGAGCTCCCTGGATCATCCCAGATCTTCACCTGGCAAGCTGCAGGATCCTTGTGTGTTGGAATGTTGGGAAAAGGGGGAAATAGGTTTCAAGGCCCCCCTTTTCCTAATGGGATCACCGCAGCCTGAGGGTTTCAAGGCTCCCCCTAGCAGGTGAGGGCGTGGTCTCATGGGGGGCTTATACCTGATAGGTAGGGGGCTTCGGAGGCTGCTAGAAGCTTCTGGAAGCCCCTTTGGGGTCTATAAATAATAGGTGCTGACTGGAATTGGCGCCAGACTTCGCGGGATGACACAAGCTGCAGAGCTCAGGCAAGAGAGCTATACTGTATAACGGACGTCAATTCACCTCAAGAAATGAAGACTCTCCTCAGACAACTTATTGAGAGGGCTGAGGCAGAAGTTGGAGAAGCTTGGATTCGACAGTGCCTGAGCTTACCTGCACAGCAAGAAGTGTTATGTGAAGAAGCCGGTGGAAGCAGTATGGCACCTCAAGCGGCTGAAGACAGCATTGAAAATGCAGACAGCGGAGCGGAGTCTGTGAGGGAAGAGGACATGACATGGAGGAAGGTACAGCAAGGCGGAGATAAAGGCGGTGCTGGAAGAGGCAGGAAGATGGAGTGTAAAGGAAGAGGGATAAGGAAGCCGTATAGCCCAAAATCAGTGCCCAGTAGGGCTGAAGAAAGAAGAGCGGCGGCAGAAGACAAGAAGATGAGAGGCAGTGAGAGAAGAAGCAGGGCAGAGCAGAAGCCATGCACGTCCCGCTGGGAGGCGGGGACAAGGGTCAATTCACCTGAGCATTAAAAAAGAAGTGAAGAACAGAGTTATGAATGGCAGGACGCTGTAGGTGCTAACACAGGTCCTGGCAGGATAAGAGCAGCTTCAATTAATGACACAGAGGTTTTGGAAGAGCAAGACAGGTTAAGTACTAGTGAGTGTAAATATTTTGTCTTCCCTGTCAGCAACTTTGTTGCAGCTTGTAAATAACTTATCTACAGCCCCCACGGCTAGGAGGAGTGATGATTTTGCGTCAGTATGGTTAGGTGAAAGTGGGGCAACGAATACAAGGATAGAAAAGCTGCCAATTGAAGTAGCAACAAGTTCAGCTATAAAAAACGATATGGCTGTTAGAGACTCCTCATCTGCAGCATGCAAGGAAATTATGCCTTGTATACTGTCTCCGCTTGGTTTTCATGTAGCATTGAGTTCAAAAGAAAAGATATGGTGGAGAGAGTATATTGAATTGTTTTCATTACTCCCTAATCAAAAAGAATATTATTTTAAATCTGAAAAGGAGAAAAGCGAAGAGGATAAAAAGAAACCAATTCCAAGATCATTTAACAATTGGCTGCAAGCCTTTGTTACATTTTCCAGTATTTTATGTGAGAAGTTTCCTGAACTTAGTTCAGGTCTATTCCAACACATAGACATAATATTGGAAGCTTACCGAAACTTTGGTGGGCTTGGATGGTTTTTCTATGATGAGGCATATAGGCAAAAAATGGCGGTTCACTCTAATATGGGTTGGGGTAATAAGGATGTGGGTCTCTGGTTGAACCTATTTGTCCCACAGAGACCTGCTCTACCTCGATCGAACAGTGTAGCAGTGAGTAGCCAGGCTAGTGGATATAAAAAAGGTGTGTGTTTTGCATTTAATGACACACAATGCAAATGGCCGAATTCATGCAAACCTCGTCATGAATGTGCTTTTTGCACTGGTCCTCACCCTATAAGCAAATGCTTTAAAAAATTGGCTCAGCAATCAAGTAAGGATAATTTTCAAAAAAGCCAGAACGCCGGTGAAAGTGGAAAGCATGGAGCCATGGCTGTGCCAATATCCAGACCAGTTGACAGCACAGCTAATTAGACAAGGTTTTGCATTTGGTTTTAGTCTACCAATTTTTGATGAATTTGGTTGTAGTTGGGTAGAAAATTTAAAATCGGTGAAGGAGCTATCTGATATTGTTAGGTGTAAATTAATAAAAGAATTACAGGAAGATAGAATAGCGGGTCCGTTTATTTTTCGTCCATTTTCAAATTTTCGTTTGTCTCCGCTGGGGATCGTCCCTAAGAAGGAACAAGGAAAATATAGACTAATCCATCATCTATCTTACCCACGCAAATTTTCTCTGAACGATCAATTCAGGGATGATTTGTGCTTGGTTACATATGCTTCTTTTGAAGAAACTATTGTCAAACTACAGAATGTAGGTCAGGCAGCGTTGATGTCAAAGGCCGATATAAAATCAGCATTTAGACTGTTACCCATAAACCCCGAAAGCTTCAATTCATTGGGTTTCCAATTCGAAGGTATGTACTTTTTTGACAAATGTTTACCAACGGGATGCTCAATTTCTTGCGCATATTTTGAGAATTTTTCGTCATTTGTGGAGTGGGTGGTAGCAAAAGAAGCAAGGTCTAGTAACTTAGTACACTATCTAGACGATTTCTTTTTCATAGGAAAACCTAACTCTCAGGATTGTGCCAGGTTATTATTAAAATTTTTTGAAGTGTGCGAGAAATTTGGCGTCCCATTGGCACATGATAAAACTGTATTCCCTACTACATGTATTGATTTTTTGGGAATAACGATAGATTCTGTAAGTATGGAATATAGATTACCTCTAGAAATAATTGAAAATATCTGTAGTACAATTCTGAAGGTAATGCATCTTAAGAAGGTTTCTGTAAAAATGATGCAACAGTTATTGGGTTTGTTGGCATTTGCGACGAGGGTGCTTCCGATGGGGCGTATTTTCTCCCGCAGGATGTACCTAGCAATCGCAGGCTTAGCAAACCCTTATGCACACATCAGAGTTACAGCAGAAATAAAGGAAAACCTGTTAGTATGGTATAAATTTCTGGTAGAATTTAACGGTAGAGCAGCCTGGCAGGAAGAATTTATTGTCGACCAAGACTTTAAATTATATTCTGACGCTGCTGGATCTGTTGGTTTTGGGACAATATGGAGAACCCATTGGTGTGCTGCCAGATGGCCAGTAGCTTGGATTAAGAATGGTTTAGTAAAGAATATAGTGTTACTTGAATTATTTCCAATAATTGTAGCTATAGAAATATGGGGAACTTATTTTAAGAATAAGAGGATACAATGCTCTACGGACAACAAAGGAGTGTTGTATGCTCTAAACTGCCTATCATCTAGATCTAAGCCTGTGATTCGTTTGCTGAGGTATTTAGTGTATAAATGCTTGTGCCTTAATATATGGGTGAAAGCTCAGTATGTAAGAGGAAAAAGTACTGTAGTAGCTGATGCTTTATCTAGATTTCAAATGAACCGCTTCTTCCAGTCTTTTCCAGAAGCAGACGCGAAAGGATCTTCTTGCCCCCCGCAACTATGGGAAATAGTGTGATCGTGGATAACATTATAAAATCCTTGGCTCCTTCAACTTAGTCGGGTTACAGGGCGGTGTGGTTATTATGGTTGGCCTTTTTGAATTCTCACAATATGGGAATTTTCGAAGTATCTGAAAGTCTAGCTTTATTGTTTTTGAATAATTTGATGGAAAAGGGATGCTCTTGGTCACATATTAGTAAGGTGTTATCAGGGGTATCCTTTTTTCTGCAGTTGCATTCGTTACCATCTTTATTAAAATTCTTCTCCATAAGACAAGCTATGAAAGGTTATAAAAGGGCTAATTTGGTTCAGGACAAAAGACGTCCTATTACGCTTCAGATTTTGTGTGAGTTATATGAAAGTTTAGATAAGGTTTGCTATTCACAGTTTGAGGCTGATATGTTCAGGGCAGCTTTCTCAATTTGTTTCTTTGCTGCTCTGAGAATATCGGAATTAGTTCCTAAAAATGGTAAGAGTGGGGACGGTTTGAAATGGAACGATATTTTGGCTACTTCAAAGAATATTAAATTATTCTTGCAGCAGTCAAAAACTGACCAAATGGGAAAAGGCTGTTGGATCACGTTGGCTCGGTGTGAAAAAAGGTTAGTGTGCCCAGTGAATTTGTTAAATACTTATTTAGGGTTTAGACCAAGAAAGGAGGGTTTCCTATTTATTCACCAGGATGGTTCGCCTTTGACAATATTCCAATTCCAAGCAGTTTTGAAGAAAGTGGTAAGATATTGTAAGTTGAATGATTTAGTCATATCCTCGCATTCATTCCGTATAGGAGCAGCCACTGAGGCTGCAAGGTTAGGTTTAAATTCTGATAAAATTAAGCAAATTGGTAGATGGAAATCGAACGTTTTTAAATTATACGTGACCTAACAATATTTTTTGACTTACCTAGGTATCCATCGGATAGTGTGGATAGTCGGCCATTCATATATATTTTGGGCACACAGAAGAGCTGCTGCTAGAAGCTATACGGAATCCCTTGGTCTGGATAAAGAATTATATTCTGTTTGTTGGCATGGTATTAGGGGAAATGTGTGGGCGGATCTCCTGGCTGAGTTGGGAACTATGGCGGATATGTATTCTCACAAGGATGTACTATTGATGCACCTGGGTGGGAATGATATAGGTCATAAGAGAACGTTGGATTTGGTGTTTCAAATGAAGCACTATGTCCGAACGATTAAAGCTCTATACCCTGGGTCAGTGATAATTTTCTCAGAGATTATACCCAGGTTACAATGGTCATGTTTAAGTCTTTGTCGTCATGGGGAAAAGATTCGTAAAAGAATTAACAGGATAATGGAAAAGTTCATGTCTTTGGGTTATGGTTTTTCATTTCGCCATTTAGAATTGGAAGGTAGCATTAAAGGGTTATATAGAGCTGATGGAGTTCATTTGTCCGATATCGGACTTAATATATTCAACAGCAATCTTCAGACATGCATTGAGAAGGCCGCGGTATGGGGGTAAACAGAGGTCGTGCAAGGTGCACATCCTCTGTCTGTTTGGGGACAGTGTAATAATATTGTGTTATGGTTATTCAGCTCGAGCTCTAATAGCTGAGTTGAAAATTTGTATGGAAGTCAAAAGTTATAAGTCATATCGTTATGAGTATGAAGTTGAAGTTTTAATAAAGTGTATATTCAAACCAGTAAATAAAGGCCGTGGCCAAAATTTTGCCATTAAGAAGTCTAGTTGTGTGTTTATTTGCATGTCTGAAGATTGTTTAAGAATAAATGCTGCGTGTGATCCCATGAACCCTTGTCCTCACCATCCTGATATAATAGACTGCTGTCTGTTGGGTTGAACCTTGTAATGCGCTTTACTGGTCTATTTTTTTTTTTTACATACTTTATCTTTTGTTTACATTTGGGAGCCCTCCTAATCCTGTCACAATGAGGGAAGGGGAGGAGCTGATGATTTGTAAAGGAAGGGGATCAGTAAAAGCAGCAGATTCATGGTATGGGGCTGTAATCGGTGGCTGGATCATTTTTTTAACCCTTTCAACCCCCCCCCCCCCCTTTACATCTCATCTCCAAGCTATGATCTGTACACTATCTCCTTCACATTAAAACCTTCATCTCCATCGTCCCACTACATATGACTTGTACATAACCCCCCTCACCTCCTCCACCTTCTGAGTATGACTTCTACATTAATGATTCACTATATCTAGTCCACTATTACCAAGCTCCATGTTGGAACCACTTCAATATAAACACATTTTTTTTATTTCTGAAAAATGAGATCACTGTGGGGTCTCTACTTTACAAAAAGAGGTCATTTTTGGTGTTTGTTTTGTCATGCTATCTTTATTTTGTTAATGTGTTTTATAACACACATTAAAGCTGTATTAAACTAACAAGCAAAAAGTAATTGTATTGCAACCTACCAATTCTTAGATGTGATGGCTGAATTTGATTTCTTTCTTCCGTTTTCATCTGGTGGCCAATAAGTCTGTTGTTTTTCAAAAGAACAAGCTCTCTTTCAGATGTATCAGTTACAGGGATGAGACAAACCATTCAGCACTTACAGGGGTTCTTACAGTGATCAGTTGTGTTTATTTATGTAAAACCTATATTCCAAAAGGTAAAAAAACTGTTACTGCAACTGCTTATAAAGTGTTAGCTGGGGTTTGGATTCAATTTGTTAGTGTCTTTAAATATCCCCTCCCCCAGATTAACAATGCTGCTATCCAAATGTGCCCCAGTGCTCTCTCATCCCCAGTGGGGACACTCTAATACAGGAAGTGTGTTACTGGCCAGATCACCAAGTGAAAACAGAGGAAAAAAAGCCTAACAAATAAAAGGAATGCAGCCATCACATCCAATTACATTTTTGGTTTTGGGTTTATTACGGCTTTAACCACTTGCCGACTGTGCACTGTATATTTACGTCGGCAAAGTGGCTCTCCCAGGCAGAATCGCGAAAATAAACGGCATCTGCCTGGGAGGAGCTAGGGTGCAAGAGCACGCTGCGGGCGGCGCGCTCCCGCCCCCGATTGTCAGCAGGGAAGCCAGTGCGAGTGTCAGGTGGCTCTGATTGCCGCCTGACACCAGCCATCTACCCCCGCTGACAGAGAAGGACAGACGGCTGATGTAAACACAGCCGTCCGTCCTTCTCCCTCAGATGATCACAGAGGCTATGTGATCCTTCTATATAGGATCGCATGTCTCTGTGATCATCTCACAAACCCAACCCCCCCACAGTTAGAATCACTCCCCTAGGCTTACGTTTAACCCCTTGATCACCTATACTGTGATATTCCTTGCCAGTGTAATTATTACAGTATCAGTGCATATTTTTAGCACTGATTACTGTAGTAATGTCACTGGTCCCCCCAAAAGTGTCAAAAATGTCAGTTAGGGGGTCCGATCTGTCCGCTGCAATGTCGCAGTCCTGCAAAAAATCACAGATCGCCACCATTACTAGTAAAAAAACAAAACAAACAATAAAAATTACATAAATATCTTACCCGTTGTTAGTAGACGCGATAACTTTAGTAGACGCGATAACCCATCAAAATACGCTTATTGCAATTTTTTTTTACCAAAACTATGTAGCAGAAAACAAATTGGCCTAAAATGTTAAAACATTTTGATTTTTTTTTTTTTTTTTTTGGGGAATGTCATATAGCAGAATGTGAAAAATATTGTTTTTTTTTTTTTTTTGCAAAATTGTTGCTCTTTTTATGTTTATAGCGCAAAAAATAAAAATTGCACAGGTGATCAAATACCACCAAAAGAAATCTCAATTTGTGGGGGAAAAAAAGGATGACAATATACACACAGCATACAGCACTGTTTTACAGGTGCAAGCCAAGACTTCCTATCTCATACCCAGAACACAGAAAAGTCTACCGCAACGGCACTCATCCGCTCAGAGCAAGCAATGTATTCTAGCACTGAATACAAACCTTCCTCTGACTGGATGAGTCAGAGAGGCGGGGTGATAATGTCACAACCTCTGATTCAGCCAATCAGGGGAATCTTTGTATTCATTGATAGAATACATTGAAAAAAAAAAAAAACATTAACATACATTTAGCATGTGTTCAAGTGTACATTATTGCTGCCTCATTACATTTGAGAGGAAAACAGTACTATTTACTAATTTTCCTTCACATAACTCATGAAGGATTCTCTAAAGCCCGATAATTATGAAAGTGGAGGACAGAAGATAAGTGACTCTCATTATTCCATGCTGCTACATGCCGCAGGTTCTTGCTCAGCATGATGATGTCAGCAACTGGAAATTTAGTATACTTTCAGACGAACTTTAGTCTGCAAGGCAAAACTCAATCAGCAGCAACTTCTGCAGGAATATTGAAGCTACCATTGAGCAAATATAAATTCACTGCAACGGTAGCCTTGTAGCAGAACTGCTTGGGACCTTTCATGGAACCCCAGTTGAGAAACCCTGATCTAAAAGCATTAATACCTGTAAACATGCAGAGCTTTACAACCCCTACCTATGTGTAATGCTTGGTTTAATTACTTTTAAAGAGATGAATAGAAGACTTGCAGGTGCAGATCATCTTACAATGTGTCGAGTCCTTTAAAGGGTAACTCCACGTGGGGAAAAAAAAATCAGCAAATAAAGAAAAAACAACATAGCGTATGCAATTGTGACACAAATCATATTGTAATTGAATGTTATTAAAAATGACCTTTCCTTTTCAATATGCAGCTGTTGTAATTTTCTGAAAATGCAATGCAATATGGCTACCTGAAGCTGTTCTGTACACAGAATGTATACTGTCCACACCCCAGAAACATAATTTCCTGCTTGTGTGATTGGCTCACCAATTTTCCCAGAAGTCTGCCTAAGATACAAGTCAGATTTCTGGCATCCCCTGCAATAAAAATGTCATTTTTGGTGAGATACTCCCAGTGGAAATACGTCTAAAGGGATGCAGGCCCAGCAGCTTCCCTCATTAGAACCCTGCAGCTGCCACAGCTGATAGATACTTATGAAACCACTCCCATTAACCCACTTAGCACAGAGGAACAAACAATAATTTCTTCAGAATAAAAAAAGGTAGGAATCTGCCACAAAGTTTATTAAAATCCTTGCAATGTACATAAATCCCCCAAAGGGGAATGCTTTTTTTCCCAACAAAAGTGGAGTTACGCTTTAAACAGGCTAAATAAGGGTGAGTTGACTTTACTGTTCTAGGTATTCCAGAAGGTCTCTTCTGAACAGGAGGGGTTGAAGAATCCAGCAACTTCTTTGAGGAAAGGGTATGGGCTGGACACACAGTTTGTGAGAAGGAAGGATAGGATTGACAGTAATGCAGTAAATACAAATTACTTTAAATAAACGGACCCCAGAACACATGAGGTTAAATCTCCCTGTCAGTGAAAGGCTATGTCAGAGACAGTAGATTACATTCTCATAGCTCCCAACTATCCCTGATTTGGTGGGACTGTCCCTGATTTGAAACAAAGTCCCTCTGTCTTCCTCATTTGTCCCTCATTTTGGTCTAATCTATATAGTTGTGTAGAAATGCACTTTTTATCTTTCAAAAAGTGTTTCCCTGCTGCATTTGTAAATTTCAAAAGCCGTTATAAAGGAATAGTAGTGATAAAAAAAACACTTGTGGGTTTAACTAATAATTATTTTTTGTATTATTCTCTTTTAAAGGGGTATGTCCTATGCATACATACTTTTGTTAATAGGTGTCCCTCGTTCCCATCTTAAAACGTTGGGAGGTATGCATTCTGTTCAATAATGCAATCTGTAGGCTTTGTGTATATGGTTGCCATATTGCTATTAGGGCAAAGCCTTCTCCAACACAAATGAACAGACATCCTCTGGACATTTCAACACTATTCTCAGGCACATTTCACCATTTGCTAACCAATTTTTTTCTGACAGCACTTCGAACAAAGGAACCCTGCACTGAGAGGGACATACAAAATACCACTGTCGACCTCCCTTCTAAAAATATTTATTGGCTGGCTGACATTCTGATTCAGTGGTTTCTTTCATACAGATCAGGAGCTCTGACTTCACTTTCTGCATACTTGCTCAGTCAGCCACCCAGAAAATAGTAAAAGAGTTAGTTCACCTTTAGGGACATTTTCCACAAAACCCCACATGCACTTCTGCATCTCAAGCACATTACAATCTACTCTTCAGCTTTTAAAAGCTCTGCTGTCATTCCATACCTGTAGGCTATACACAGTTTCCCCCCACGGCAGGATGTTAAACGCGTGCTCCCATCACCAACATAACAAGCTTATTTCAAGACTTGAGAACAATTTCTCCCTTTGTAGCCGAAGTGGGTGAGCTCAGGGAGGGAGCATGTGCAGCCATTTTTTTTTTTTGCATTATTTTATTTAGGAGATTTAGTATTACAATACAAAGAAAACATATGAAAAACACTCACTACAAACACCAGTAATATATAAATAAATATTTGAATAACAGTAAAAAAACTAAAATAAAAATAGAAAATATAAAAGCAAAAAAAAACAATGCGCCACCAAGTGAAAAAAAACTGAAATAATAAATAAATAAAGCTGGATATAGCAGCCAATCCCTTTAGTGTCACCACATACACTGAGCATAATATTAAAATGGCATAACGCAGCGCTATATCAATTATATAGACAACAGTGAAATTACATATATGACAATATGTATATAAACGCACTCGTGCTTCAACACAATGTCTAATTATAAAACAATATAAAAAGTGAAAGTGCAAAAAAAAAACTATATGTAAATATGTAATGCACACCATCCAACAAATAAATGATGCATCCAAGTCCCAAAATATAAATGTAAAATACTCAGAAAAATAAAAGTGAAAAAAAGGACGTGTCCAAATGCAATGTGCAATTGTGATAAATAACCAGCAAAGAAAGTCTGTTAATCCATAAATGCTGTGATCCAAAAAATAGTAACAAAGGTGCTCTTTCCCCACAACTGATATCCAACACTAAGTGCAGTGGCCACTCACCTTAGTGCAAAACCTTAGGCCTTGAGAAAGTCATGTGATTGTGATGCAATGCGTCGGGAGGAGCCGTGTGACGTCACTTCTGGTCTACGGCCAAGACCGGAAGTTTGGAATTTCCACGCTGCTATCATCCTGGGACCCCTCAGTTTCTTTGCTACACTTGCATGAGTCTACTTGATTGTATGTTACTAATATTTTTAATTAAAGTTGAATTTTACATATTACACTATGGAGACCCCTATTGTATTTTATATGAGCTGAGATTTACCTACAATGGAATGAACATCTTCAGCCAATGACTGATTTCCGTACAAATGCAATATTATTTGCCCTAAGGTGAGCGGCCACTGCACTTAGTGTTGGATATCAGTTGTGGGGAAAGAGCACCTTTCTCACTATTCTTTGCATCACAGCATTCACGGATTATTAGACTTTCTTTGCTGGTTATTTATCACCATTGCACATTGCATTTGGACGCGGCCTTTTTTTATTTATTTTTTTATTTTTATATAGAGTAATTTACATTTATATTATTTCTTTTTGGGTCTTGAATTCATAAGTTATTTGTTGGATGGTGTGCATTACTTATTTATGTATTGTTTTTTTTTTTGCACTTTCAATTTTTATATTGTTTTAGAATCATAAACAAGAAAATTCACATGCATTTATATGTGTTGAAGCATGAGTGCATTTATATACATTTGCCATATATGTAATTTCACTGTTGTCTATATAGTTGATATAGTGCCGCTCCATACCGTTTTATTATTATCAATAGAAAATAATAAAGAAAATAAAAATTGAAAAAACATTTTTTAAATTTTCCTCTTAATTTTCCTCTCTCCTGTTATAATGTGTTGTTATAATATATATCACATGACATGAGATTGCACAATAAATTATGAGGTAATAGACTTTATAATTGAGGAGGAAAAAAATATATAGAATAGTGATGAGGGGGAGGGGTGGAGGGTGGGGAGGAAGGGGGTGTTAGGGAGATTAGCACCTCTGATCCAAATGGGAAGAATACTTGTTCTATAGATATAAAGATATTATATAGGCGATGAATGATGCAAACAAAATCTACCTTGAGGGCTCCCCGAAGAGGAGGGGGCAGAGTTAGTCAGGATATGGACGAATTCTTCAGAATGGTAGAAGTTATTCCAGGGTGACTAAATATTGCCAAATTTAATGGTTGTTCTTTTAGGAAAACTGGTAAAATTTTCCGTATGTTCTATATTATGAATTGTACAGAACCATTGCCGTATAGTGGGAGACGAAGAGGATTTCCAAAGAGCTGGAATTCAAGATCGGGTCGCCTTAACCAAATTAATAATGATAAAATTTTTGTATGTTTTAAGAGGAATGTCATTATGGTGTAGAAGGAAGAAATTCACGTGCAGTCTTTGAACAAGACCGATGTGCTCAGTCTTTAGTGTTGAGAACACGCTTGTAATGTCCTGCCATTTAGGCAGGATGGAGGGCATACTCATTTACAGGCTGCATACAACCTCTAGGTATAGAAGCCCAAAGGAGCACTTTTTTAAATGCGGAGGAGTAGATTGTAAGGTGCTTGGTATAAATCTCTAAAGGTGAACTACCCTTGAAATCCCCTAAAACAGGGGTCTTCAAACTATGGCCCTCCAGTTGTTCAGGAACTACAATTCCCATCATGCCTAGTCATGTCTATGAATGTCAGAGTTTTACAATGCCACATGGGATGTGTAGTCCCACAACAGCTGGAGGGCTATAGTTAAATAATCCCTGCAGTAGACTACAAATGGAAATAGTACATGTAGGGTGAATGCTTCTGTAAAAACAAAAATGAACTGTCTCACAAAGACATGTATGAAAATCTTTTAGTGCAATAGCCAGTGCTTCTAGCTACCTGAGTTGCTCATATTTTCCATCACTAGGCTCTAGAGGGCCTGAATATTACCGTCCATATTTTTATAAAGGCTGTGCTTGGCCACCCTTAGCTTGCTCCTGCCTGTACTCTTCAAAATACATTTTGTACTGTATATCAGCATGGTAATTTCTACCATGGATGGGCATCAACCTGGCTAAAAAAATAAGCTGTAAGTCTTACGCAAATAGTTGTCAACCTACTTTGGTTGTTTGTGTTTCGATCTAATTGTTTGAATGATTTATGCACTTTTTGATAAGGTGCTTGCACAGCATGGTGCAACGAGCCAATTTCCAAAACTGAACACAATTACCAGGTTTACAAAGTATTTACAAAGCTAAAATTATTCACAGGGAGAGAATCTGTTCATCTAGCACTGGGCTATAATCATTTCTGCAGGGGACAGTAAATCTTTTCACAATACATATCTATGTTTTCATTGAGCTGCTCACACTCGAACAAAGAATAGTTGGCCTTAATGAGCAACTAGTTATTGTACATTTATTCCAGTAAAGGGAGTACTATGGTAAAAAGAACATACTGAACAGAAAGAATAAAAAAAGGTATCTTTCTAAAAGGGTTAAACACTATCTATACTAAATTCATTATGGAACAGTAACTGGGTACAAGGTGGACTTGATGTAATGCATGCTGTAATATTACATTCAATTTAAAGCATTAAACTCAAAAGCAAACATCTATTGTATTGCAGCTTACCAATTATTAGGGGTTAATGCCGCATTAAGCAAAATGTTCCCAATTTTTTATTACCTGAATAGCAGCGAGAATAAAGTTAGAATTCAACTCCAACCCAAATTTGTTTTCAGTTTTAGATGAAGTGAGGAAGATGACAAAGATGGACAATTTTAAAGTATTAAACTTAAAAGCAAACATTTATTATGTTGCAGCTTTTCAACTCTGTTTTTCCCAAGCTCCCTAGCAGAATATATCAGTTTACATGGGGCATGTAAACAACATGAGACAAAACACTTAACACTGGCAAGGCTGATTAAAATGATCAGGTTTTATTTATTCATTTGCAACGTTTATCCCTTTATACAAGCTGTAACTGCTTGTAAAGTGTTAGCTGAAGCTTGGCTTCAATTTGTTAGTGTATCCTACTCTGCTAATACATTTACACTTCCCCCCTCTACCCCCCCCCTTTCCCAGACTGGCAATGCTGTTGTCTGCTGTGCCTCCTGTGCTTGTTCTAAAGAGTTGTGTCCCACTAATACAGGAGGTGTGTCACTGGCCAGATCATCAGTGAAAACAGAGGGGAAAAAAGCCAAAGGAAAGAAAACTGATGCCGACACCACATCTAATGATTGGTAAGCTGCATTAACCACCTTCAACTCAAGAATATTTTACCTACTTCATGACCAGGCCATTTTTTGCTATACCACACTGCGCTACTTTATCTTGATTTACTTGATCTTCAAATATAGGACCCACACCTTGTCTTGCAAGAGGACCTAAAGACATCTGAGAATAAGGCAACTTTAAATAAAACCAGAATAAAGAGAGATATTGCCTACTTCGAGGAGGCATTACGTAGTCTAAACAATTCTGTTAGGATGTATAAACTACACTGTTAAACAGCACAGCTTCTTTTGGGCATAGATAGCATGGCAAAATTGGAGATACTGGTAGAGGCTGGTGTTAGGAATATGGAATTCATCTCAGTACACATATATGCGTCCCCATTAGACTGAGTCTTTTTCCGTGGGGCCACATATATGCGTATCTGTTGTGCTGCACAGTACGCTCCCAGCACAGAGACTGTGGTCTCACTGGGAGCATTGGGTCTCATGTTAACGATTGGGACCCAGAACTCCTGTTTCCTGGTCATCTGATCATTGTGATAGCCTCTGATTGGTTATGGCAATGATCAGTCACTGTAAAGCCAGCCCTTGTTTCTCTCTCTGTGAATGGAGAGAAAAGATACATTGTATCTCTCTCCCCTTGCAGAGAGAAAAATAAACTGTGTGTAAAAATAAATAAAGAAATAAACAAAAAAAATAAATAAAGAAAAATACCTATATCAAAGATTCAGGGTTAGTGTTTGGGTCAAGTAAGGGTCAAAGGTCAGGGTCAAAGGTCAGGGTCAAAGGTCATGGTCAGTATATTTTGGGCAAGATTAAAAAAAAAAAAACTTTTTTCTTAATTAGTATTAGTGTGTTTTAGGTAAGATGAAAAATAAGCAAAATGCACACTATGGTTTCTAGGATGTACTACGGGTACATACAACTAACATACACATACAGTATGTAATATTGATGCAATTGTCCAGAGCAGGAGAGGGTATTTTGGGTTGTGCTATGGTGGTAGGTTATGGCAGTAACATGAAATTTACACCAAAATTTTAAAAAAGGGATTTTTTTTTTAAACCATTTTTGGCCTGTTTCCTTAGATAGTAAAAATTAGGAGATATCCATTACCATTTACCACCAAATGAAATCCCAATTTGTCAAGGGAAACCAAGGTATAATCCACCCGGATGCACAAAGTAGTTGTGATGATATATACAGTTTTACTAACACATGTCAAAGTTGCAAAATTGTGCTTAGGTATTAATAGTTGTTTTACCCTTGGGCGCAAAGGGGTTGAAGAGTTGATAAACATATCTTTTAGAATTAGATTCCATTGTTCAAAGGTACCTAATTTGGCAACCTCTGACAAGGTGCCGTTCTCCCACAAAGGGCTATATATAGAAAATCCCTCCTACTTAAGCATTATTTTACCCTTATCTCAGGTTTTTTGGATCATTAGTAATGTAGTGGGGGGGCGAACTCAACTGTGATAGCTTCTAGCAGTGAAACCAAGGGCATGATACCCAAAATGTCTTACATAAATATATGGGTAGGATCTCGATCACCAACCTCAAGAAGACCCATCAAATGCTGAATTTGAGCAGAAACATAATTTAATTGCATAAAAGAGTTTGCCAATCCTCCTTGATGTAAAGGTCTCTGGAAAAACCTCAAGCTTGACTCTTGATGAACCACCTGTCCACACCAGCTCACGAAAAAAATAAAATATCAACTGTACCAGACCAGAGTCTAGGGATCCAAATAGGTGCATTCTGCAGTAAGTACAGCAGTTGAGGAAGCCAAATAATTTAAATTAAGTTACAGCAGACAACCAGTGAAAGTCAAAGGAGGTACACATCTTTTACATCTATTAGGCAAGTTACCAATCATAGGAGTCAAATTCAGAGACAAATAATCCTTTAGGCAAAAAGAAATATTAATGCCCAGAAATCGAAATTAGTCCACAATATTATTCATGGCTGGAATATCTTTAAATAGCCTTAAAGGCTTCAGTGAAATTCCTAATTTAAGCCATGTCTCTGCACTTCCTGTTTGCCAGATTATTGTGCTCTCTCCAGCCAGTATCCCCTTCCTGTCTTCTCTGCTGCTGTCCATGATTTGCTGTCACTCATTATCACTCATTATATATTGCTATCACTTTGATACCTACATATCGAATAAGGGTGTCCTTCTTGAGGTGGGTCTCTTGAAGTCTAACTATCATAGAAGCATCTCTCCCCACTTGAGAGGCTTCTGGAGGCCATACATGTTACAAGAGACAATTGCCAACTTTTTCCGTAATACTGTATTAAAACAAAATAGCAAAATCAATTCTAAAAGTTGCTTATTAATCCTAGCAATACCATAAGGCACACCTCTTCAAAACTTGATTTTTAGAAAACACAAAAAAAAAAAAAAAAGAGTTAATAGACAAACAAAACTGCAGACTAAACCCCCATCTGATCTCCACATGGAACAACCATGTCTCATCAGAGACATTCCGGGGGTATAAAAAGGTGAGCATACCTTTAGATAAGCAGTTGATATAACAGCAATTAAACATAATATATACATAATCAAGCAACTAACAAACTGTTATATACATACAGCACACATCAGCACTATTGTATCACAGAGAAATTAGAATCACAAAGATGTCTTTTTTCATCTTGAAACTGCATGTGCTGTTTCTGAACATCAGTGGAAAAATCTACAAACTGAAATTTTGGAAAAGTCAGTTTGTAAGTCATATTTTTCTCTTGCCTAGTAAAGAATAGTGTCCTGGTCCTTATATTTAAGAAACTTAATAAGAATTACTCTGGGGGGATTACCAGGAGATGGTAGATGAGGGGGAACTCAATGAGCTAGCTCTACCACAGGTAATGGTTCCTTTGCAAATGTATTAATTTGCCAACTTTCAATAAGTTAGACTGGATTCCTTCCTTTAGCCTTTTCTGCTATGCACAAAAATCATAAATTATTTGTCTGAGAGGATTCTGAAAATCATCTAATTTAGCGGCAAACAAAGTTGTAGCACGATTTACTGTAAATAAGCTACATCCCGTTGAACAGCTGCAATGGTTTCTTCTAACTCTCAAACCCTGCCCTGCAATACAGTAGTTCTCTCTCTCTCATTTTATATAATCAAAGCCATCTTGAGCCTGGACTTCACAGTCTGAGCCGATCAGGTCCTGCTGTTGTGCCTGGTCTTATCTGAGAGGTGTACCGAAGGGTCCCCAAAGGTAGCCCCTTAAAGTTTCCCATAGCGCAACCCATAAAATGGCAATACCAGGTAGTGAGACTCCACAAAAGAGTGACAATCAAAGCCTCAGCTGCGAGTAAGCTAATGTAGAGTCCTGCCATGTTAACAGAATACTAGGGCAGTAGTATACAGCAGTGTTTTTCAACCAAGGACTGTGCTATCTCTCCTTGCAGAGTCACACTGCACAGGAGTTAACACAAGCAGGGCTCAGACCAGGATGCGGCCACAGTGCCCTGAGGACTCTTTGTGGCCCCCTGGTTGAAAAACCCTGGAATAGAGCATGTAGGCAGGTGCAGTCTGCTTTCTCCACTGCAGGTGGCACTCTTCCCTGTAGCACCACAGGTGGAGAGGAAGTCAAGAGGAACATAGCTCTTCAATGGTTTCCTGGGTCACTGGGGAAGCATCCAATTGGATGCTGCTCCCCCATATGACTCTTGCAGCCATCTTGGATCAGGCAGAGCCTTTTTTAGGCCATGGCTCCCAGGTTTGGTGCGCATTTGCAAGTTGGTAGAGTAGGGACACTTACCCCATCTGTTAGGGACTGCACCAGCAACAAGGAAAGGTTCTTGACAAGGAGGGGAAGCCTAAGACTTGCAACCTTTCTGGACACCTGCCTATTGGGCACAAGACAGCCTGGCCGCATTCTTCTCCTCTCTACAAACGCTGACAGTCGGCTACTGTCTACTTTCTACTCGCTGCTGGTACTGTGAGTGCTCCTGGTTGGGCTGCCTTCCTATTAGGTTATTTGTGAACTGTTTCTGCATTATTTCAAGTTCTTTCACTGCACTGGGACTGAATGTGTTATTCTGCTGCATCCCGCTGCATCCCAGCTACAAGCAGAAGCTTCAAGGTTTTCCAAGATGCTCACATGCAGGTGTAGGTAACTTTTCCCCCCAGACCTTTTGGCATAACACTTTTAGACAAGCAAAAAATTGGGGGAGCAAACCCTGAACATGTATATCTAAAGCCAGTGCAGCTATGGACCAAGCAACATGTATATTAAGAAAGAATAGTGCACACATGCAAAAGAAATGACTATCAAATATGGAGACAATCCATAAATAAAAATGGGGATTTAGTCCCACCATATGGCCATATCGTGCTCAAGCCCACCACTGCGTCAAAGTACCCCATTATCAGTGGGTCCTACACTATCCATAAAAAAGGGGTGAATCCAGCCTCTCTTACCCTTGGAGACAACACTCCTTGCTGGAAGAGATGTGCTAATGCACTACAGGGGACTCCTCTTATATCTACTTGATGGTGGACACCAATGGAGTACAGGTGTGTGTGGGGGATGGGATGCTCAACCTCAGAAGTCTGGTCAGACCGAACACATAATAAACAAGCAAAAAATTGGGGGAGCAAACCCTGAACATGTATATCTAAAGCCAGTGCAGCTATGGACTAAGCAACATGTATATTAAGAAAGAATAGCGCACACATGCAAAAGAAATGACTATCAAATATGGAGACAATCCATAAATAAAAATGGGGATTTAGTCCCACCATATGGTCATATCGTGCTCAAGCCCACCACTGCATCAAAGTACCCCATTATCAGTGGGTCCTACATTATCCATAAAAAAGGGGTGAATCCAGCCTCTCTTACCCTTGGAGACAACACTCCTTGCTGGAAGAGATGTGCTAATGCACTACAGGGGACTCCTCCTATATCTACTTGATAGTGGACACCAATGGAGTACAGGTGTGTGTGGGGGATGGGATGCTCAACCACAGAAGTCTGGTCAGACCGAATACATAATAAACAAGCAAAAAATTGGGGGAGCAAACCCTGTAAATGTATATCTAAAGCCAGTGCAGCTATGGACCAAGCAACATGTATATTAAGAAAGAATAGCGCACACATGCAAAAGAAATGACTATCAAATATGGAGACAATCCATAAATAAAAATGGGGATTTAGTCCCACCATATGGCCATATCGTGCTCAAGCCCACCACTGCGTCAAAGTACCCCATTATCAGTGGGTCCTACACTATCCATAAAAAAGGGGTGAATCCAGCCTCTCTTACCCTTGGAGACAACACTCCTTGCTGGAAGAGATGTGCTAATGCACTACAGGGGACTCCTCCTAAATCTACTTGATAGTGGACACCAATGGAGTACAGGTGTGTGTGGGGGATGGGATGCTCAACCTCAGAAGTCTGGTCAGACCGAATACATAATAAACAAGCAAAAAATTGGGGGAGCAAACCCTGAACATGTATATCTAAAGCCAGTGCAGCTATGGACCAAGCAACATGTATATTAATAAAGAATAGCGCACACATGCAAAAGAAATGACTATCAAATATGGAGACAATCCATAAATAAAAATGGGGATTTAGTCCCACCATATGGCCATATCGTACTCAAGCCCACCACTGCGTCAAAGTAACCCATTATCAGTGGGTCCTACACTATCCATAAAAAAGGGGTGAATCCAGCCTCTATTACCCTTGGAGACAACACTCCTTGCTGGAAGAGATGTGCTAATGCACTACAGGGGACTCCTCCTATATCTACTTGATAGTGGACACCAATGGAGTACAGGTGTGTGTGGGGGATGGGATGCTCAACCTCAGAAGTCTGGTCAGACCGAATACATAATAAACAAGCAATTCTTTCTTAATATACATGTTGCTTGGTCCATAGCTACACTGGCTTTAGATATACATGTTCAGGGTTTGCTCCCCCAATTTTTTGCTTGTTTATTATGTATTCGGTCTGACCAGACTTCTGAGGTTGAGCATCCCATCCCCCACACACACCTGTACTCCATTGGTGTCCACTATCAAGTAGATATAGGAGGAGTCCCCTGTAGTGCATTAGCACATCTCTTCCAGCAAGGAGTGTTGTCTCCAAGGGTAAGAGAGGCTGGATTCACCCCTTTTTTATGGATAGTGTAGGACCCACTGATAATGGGGTACTTTGACGCAGTGGTGGGCTTGAGCACGATATGGCCATATGGTGGGACTAAATCCCCATTTTTATTTATGGATTGTCTCCATATTTGATAGTCATTTCTTTTGCATGTGTGCGCTATTCTTTCTTAAAGCGGAGTTCCGGGCACAAAATTCAATTTCTAATAATTACTGCATTGTATTCCTTACCCTCCGCTGAGTCAGAATTGGATATTCCCATAGTTTTTTTTTTTTCACTTACCTGTTTACAGAGGTTTGTATACTCACCTTTCAAAGGACTTCCTCCCTCCTGCGCCTCGGCTCTCCTCGTCACTTCCGTGCCGCAATGCGTCCTGGGAGCTCTTCCTCGGCGCTCCCATGATGCACTTTGCAGTCACATGGGCGGCTGACCACTGTTCTCATTTCTTGACTCACAGGCCTACGCCCACTGGAATCAGGAAGAAGGGAAGACATTTCCCCACAACGGACTCGGCAATCCACAACAAAGATGGCGCCGCACATCAGAAATTATATAAAGTAAGATTTTATTCTTGCAAACTCATTATTTCACCATTCTAACCAGGATTAGCGGATGTATCGATGTGTAAGGGTGATTGTTAGGGGGAGATTGAAAAAAAAAAACGATTCTATGTCCGGAACTCCGCTTTAATATAACACTTTTAGAGACTGACCTCTCTGCTCAGTAATGTGACACATATATGTCAGAGTCCTTTTACCCAGAAAAATCTGCTTTAATTACTGTGCCACAAACTGAGAATCTAACAAACACGAACAAACCTCAAAACACTAATTTAAAAAAACAAAACAAAAAAAAACTCTTCCATTACATATACAATACTTTTCTGCACATAAACTAACAAAAGAACACCAGGAGTATATATTGTAATGTATTTACAGTGCCTTGCGAAAGTATTTGGCCCCCTTGAACTTTTCGACCTTTTGCCACATTTCAGGCTTCAAACATAAAGATATAAAACTGTAATTTTTTGTGAAGAATCAACAACAAGTGGGACACAATCATGAAGTGGAACGAAAGTTATTTGATATTTCAAACTTTTTTAACAAATAAAAAACTGAAAAATTGGGCGTGCAAAATTATTCAGCCTCCTTAAGTTAATACTTTGTAGCGCCACCTTTTGCTGCGATTACAGCTGTTAGTCGCTTGGGGTATGTCTCTATCAGTTTTGCACATTGAGAGACTGAAATTTTTGCCCATTCCTCCTTGCAAAACAGCTCGAGCTCAGTGAGGTTGGATGGAGAGCGTTTGTGAACAGCAGTTTTCAGTTCTTTCCACAGATTCTCGATTAGATTCAGGTCTGGACTTTGATTTGGCCATTCTAACACCTGGATATGTTTATTTGTGAACCATTCCATTGTAGATTTTGCTTTATATTTTGGATCATTGTCTTGTTGGAAGACAAATCTCCTTCCCAGTCTCAGGTCTTTTGCAGACTCCATCAGGTTTTCTTCCAGAATGGTCCTGTATTTGGCTCCATCCATCTTCCCATCAATTTTAACCATCTTCCCTGTCCCTGCTGAAGAAAAGCAGGCCCAAACCATGATGCTGCCACCACCATGTTTGACAGTGGGGATAGTGTGCTTAGGGTGATGAGCTGTGTTGCTTTTACGCCAAACATAACGTTTTGCATTGTTGCCAAATAGTTTGATTTTGGTTTCATCTGACCAGAGCACCTTCTTCCATGTTTGGTGTGTCTCTCAGGTGGCTTGTGGCAAACTTTAAACAACACTTTTTATGGATATCTTTAAGAAATGGCTTTCTTCTTGCCACTCTTCCATAAAGGCCAGATTTGTGCAGTATACGACTGATTGTTGTCCTATGGACAGAGTCTCCCACCTCAGCTGTAGATCTCTGCAGTTCATCCAGAGTGATCATGGGCCTCTTGGCTGCATCTCTGATCAGTCTTCTCCTTGTATGAGCTGAAAGTTTAGAGAGACGGCCAGGTCTTCGTAGATTTGCAGTGGTCTGATACTCCTTCCATTTCAATATTATCGCTTGCACAGTGCTCCTTGGGATGTTTAAAGCTCGGAAAATCTTTTTGTATCCAAACCCGGCTTTAACCTTCTCCACAACAGTATCTTGGACCTGCCTGGTGTGTTCCTTGTTCTTCATGATGCTCTCTGTGCTTTAAACGGACCTCTGAGACTATCACAGTGCAGGTGCATTTATACGGAGACTTGATGACACACAGGTAGATTCTATTTATCATCATTAGTCATTTAGGTCAACATTGGATCATTCAGAGATCCTCACTGAACTTCTGGAGAGAGTTTGCTGCACTGAAAGTAAACGGGCTGAATAATTTTGCATGCCCAATTTTTCCGTTTTTTATTTGTTAACAAAGTTTGAAATATCAAAAAAAATGTCGTTCCACTTCATGCTTGTGTCCCACTTGTTGTTGATTCTTTACAAACAATTACAGTTTTATATCTTTATATTTGAAGCCTGAAATGTGGCAAAAGGTCGAAAAGTTCAAGGGTGCCCAATACTTTCGCAAGGCAGTGTATATACAAGGGTCAGGAATATGTCACATGCAGCCCAGCGAGTGCAAGGTCATGTGTATAAAATGAACAGCATAACATCTATTGTGCAAGGCACAGAAGTGCAGGCGTCAGTAGTGTGTAATGCACAGAGTGCAGAGCACAAGGGTGTATAACATACAGAGTGCAGGACTCAGGAGAGCAGAACACGTAGAGTGCAAAGCTCAAGAGTGCTTTTAAAATTCATATAAAATAAAAAAGAATTTGTGTATATATGTCTAATAAAACCCCAACAGTAGCAACATTTTATGTTCTACCAAAGTTGCATGAAAACCAACATTCACCACCAGGTTGATCCCATTGTTTCTGGTAACCAGAATCTGACAGAGAATATTAGATGTGGTAACACATCCTCAGACACTTTTTAAGTACATTACGATCCTATATCCAAAAAAGGATGTATTTCAGCAGAGAAATGAAAAGAAATAAATTAAACGTTTTGGATCTGATAATGTAAAGGAATGGACAATATATTATACAAACTAAGATTTTTAGGAAACCAACTGTTACTACATTTGGGTAATATCATATATCACTTTAAAGTGAGCAGTTTGTACAGGTGAAAAGAAATTGTTCAACAAAAGTGGATTTTGAGGGTGAGCGTAATTTGCTATTGAATCATTTCAGAAGGAGGGGTAACCCTGAAAAAGTACGAAAGAGAGCTATTTACAGAGTAAAAACTACAAAAAAAAAAAAAAAAAAATACAACTAACAACTAATGTAAGTGAAGAGAGGAATAAGGAATTAATCAAATAATAGTAAGTAATAATTGATTACTCAGCACAACTGAGTAGTATCTTTGGTATTTTTTCAAAATACTTGATACAAGATAGAGATCTTAAAGAATGTCTTGGTGACAGATCTCCGATAAACTACCGCAAAGTGAAAAACCTTGTGGAGGGTTTTTCTCAGCTAAGCACACCCTTCTGCCTCCATGCATGGGCTAAGGGCAGATGGATTCTAGGAAGTAAATGTTATGAATTATCTGCCCTCACTCAAGATGGCCACAACTAGGAAGGTTAGGGTTTTTTTTCAAAGCAATTACTCAGCAAAATAAAGCATGATGACATGGATGGATGGGTGTGTTTGCTTTTAATATTAAAAAACAATTAAATAGCATTTTTGTTTATGGTGCTCAGATGCAGTGTATTTCCATCTTAAGGCCTTGTACACACGATCAGAATATCATACAAAAATACCACTTTCGGGGACAAATAGAGAACTAGCTCCCGGCCTCGTCACATATATAATGTAATTCTCAGGGTAATGATTGAGGAATAAAGGACAGAACAGGGAAAACGGGCAGCAATCAATGAATTTGTTATTTCTAGTAGTATAGTACTTTGGTTTACTTAACTGTTCTCTGTTTGTTTGTTCCCTAAAGGGGCTTTATTTGAGCCTCTTAGCTATGCGAAACAGAGCTCGGTCACATATTGTGCCCACTTGGGGACTCAACCCCTGTATTGGGGTTACATACCTACACCATTATAGGAAACTACAGTTATGCTTTTTAGCATCCCTCTTGTACTGGCGGTTTCCATTGTATGATTACTGCACCATCTTATGTACAATGGGTGCAATGCTCTGTAATGTATTATAATTAGCTTTCAATAAAAATGTATTGTTAAAAAAAAAAAAGAAAAGATATACTGCTTTCAAAGTGATCATATCATAATCTGATCGTTAGTACACAGCTGTCATCCCAAAATGTTCTGAAGTGACAAATATAAAAATTTGTGTGTTACCAGATTGTACAATTTTCATTTAATCAGTGCAGTTTTTGTCCAAATATACAATACAAATACATTACATTATTTCCGAATTTTAATTATGTCATACAATACTTTTTTTACTTTAGTAACCTATTCGTTTTCAATATGGAGACTAGCATAAAAAAAAAACAAACAAACATGGACTATCATTCGTCTGATAATCTCATTGTGTGTACTAGGCTTTAGGATACTCTTTATTAGAGGGACAAAAAGCTTTTTATTTGAGGAAGATAGAGATCCTAAAGGGAAACACCATTAATAATTTGCTGTCTTGGCTGACATTTGGCCTGTCAGCCAAGACAGCCAGTTTGACAGAAGGCATTTTAACCACTTAACGACCGCCCACCGCAGATATACTGCGGCAGGCAGCGGCTGCTGGGCAAAGTGACGTATGGGTACGTCACTCGCTCAGCTGCCTGTGGGGGGCGAGCACGCGCCGCCGGAGGCGCGCTCCCGCCCCTGCTCGTTCACTGAGATCCCCGCGCGAGTGACCAGAGGCTCCGATGTCCGCCGGCCACTCGCAATCTCCCGCTGGAGAGGGAGAAAGGCAAGCGGCTGATGTAAACACAGCCGTCTGTCATTCTCCCTGGTGTAACTGCAGAGACTGTACGATCCTGCTATGTAGGATCGTATGTCTCTGTGGTTACATCACAAGCCACGCCCCCCCACAGTTAGAATCACGCCCCTAGGGATACATTTAACCCACTGTTTACCAATAAAGTTAACCCCTTCCCTGCCAGTGTCATTTTTACAGTAACAGTGCATATGTATAGCACTGATTACTGTAGTAATGTCACTGGTACGCCCAAAAGTGTCAAAAATGTCAGTCAAGGGTCCGATCTGTCTGCCGCAATGTCGCAGTCCCGCAAAAAAAAAATCGCAGATCGCCGCCATTACTAGTTAAAAAAAATGACATAAATCTTTCCCGTAGTTAGTAAACGCAATAACTTTTGCCCAAACCAATCAAAATACGCTTATTGCGTTTTTGTTTTACCAAAAATATGTAGCAGAAAACAAATTGGCCTAAAATGTTAAAAAATGTTGATTTTTACATTTTTTTGGGGGGAATTTCATATAAAAAATGTGAATAATATTATTTTTTCAGAATTGTCGCTATTTTTGTTTATAGCGCAAAAAGTAAAAATCGCACAGGTGATCAAATACCACCAAAAGAAATCTCTGTTTGTGGGAAAAAAAGGACGTCAATTTCATTTGGGTACAGCATCGCACGACCTCGCAATTGTCCGTTAAATTCACACAGTGCCGAATCACAAAATAGGCCCTGGTCTTTGAGGAGCCAAATCCTCCGGCACGTAAGTGGTTAAGAACCGGCTTTAATTAAGCAGGCATGCTGGAAAAGTAGTAACCGACCAGTGCTTGCCAATGGCTGGGAGCACTGATCACCGTGTTCTGTTGGGGGGGGGGGGCGTCCCCCTGTCAGAACACAATAGCATAGCAGAGGCAAAAAAAAAAAAAACTGACAGATCGCTGTAATAAAACAAGCGATGTTAGTACAGCAATCTGTCCGTTCTTTTGGTTCAGCCTGCTGGGTTGAATGACGGACCGTATGTGTAAAAGGGGCCTTAGGCTGGCCACAATAAAGGCCATTCTAAAATAGGCAGTTTTATTGGGGGGGGGGGGGGGTCCGGGGGGTCCGAAAACCGGTCAGTATATGGTGTGACCACTATTTGCCTCACGCTGTGCAACACATCTCCTTCGCATAGAGTTGATCAGGTTGTTGACTGTGGTCTGTGGAATGTTGGTCCACTCCTCTTCAATGGCTGTGCGAAGTTGCTGGATATTAGCAGGACCTGGAACACACTGTCGTATACGACGATCCAGAGCATCCCAAACATGCTTAATGGGTGAGTATGCTGGCCATGCAAGAACTGGAATGTTTTCAGCTTCCAGCAATTGTGTATAGATCCTTGCAACATGAGGTGATGGTCATGGGTGAATGGCACAACAATGGGCCTCAGGATCTCATCACAGTATCTCTGTGCATTCAAAATGCCATCAATTCGAAGAATGCATATACTGTGTGTTAGAAATATCTTATGTTATTTAAATATATGTATATATATATATATATATATATATATATAGTTACAAGCAAGTGATTGTTTTAGCTTTGGTGAGTGTGCATGGATGGAGCAAGTGTGTACACATCATACTGCATTAACACTGCACTGGTGGAACCCTCCCTATATGTGTGTTTTTCACTAATTGTGATGTACTGCACCATGATCTTTTCCCTTTCATCTCTTTGCATATACAGATTCTACATCTGAGGACTGTATGCTTGTTTAACCTCAGACGGACTCTTTATTGGAGGTGTTTCTATTTTGACATATCCTTTGATCCTGGGACTGATGGACTTTGTGACGAGACCAATCTCGCCACTGGGCATTGGAGAAGCCTGGTTGCTCGCCTCCTGCAATGTGACTATGGACCCTCTCATCAGCCCATGCTAAACGTAAACCCCATGGCGATTTGACTGTTTGTGGCATCTGAGCACTGTTTGGATATGTTGAGCGCTCAGATCCAGGCTATCTGGGGATGGATTGAATGTGGGGGTTCTGTTCAGTAGACTGGGAGTTATGCATTTTTGTGTCTTTTTGTGTTTCTTTAACCATGTGGCTAATGGAGTCTTGCCTCTATCCTGGAAGCTAAACCTTATTCCTGTACACTGTAAGGCACAGGAAGTGCACTCCTAATATGGTCATTCCAGGAAGTTCAATGTGGAGACGGGCTGTCTAAACAATGTTGCTTTTGGTCTGAGGTGGCTTTCCATTCACCTATTGTCGGGTGTGCTAATGACCTCACCTATAATAAATAAAAGGTATTAACCGCGCTAATGGAAAGAAAACAGCAGCGACTTCAAGTGTGACCACACCCTAAACAGAATCTCTATAATAAGTCGCGCTAGCTTGAATAATGGAAGATGTAGTCCATAAAGTCCACATGTATCAGGATCACAGTATTCAAACAGGCTCCCTATGGGTATACGCTTACCAGAAATGGTAAATCAAAAGGCAGGTTCTCTGGGATATACACTCGTCCCCTTGATAGCAGACTGAAGCCAATAATCTCGCGTTGATACAACGGTATTGGATAAAAAATATAAAAATGCAATAGCGTAAAACCCAACACAAATGGAAAAACTTAAACACCAATGTTAGTGAAAAAAAAATGGATAAAAAGTGTGTATAACACCACCAGTGTAAAAATAAAAAAATTCAAGAAAAATAAATTCCCAATAGGTGGGACACATAAACCGTTATATTTATTAAAAATTAGAATTAAGAATAAAACTTACAATGACGAAGGAAATGTAGAGCATAAATGTTAAGGCCGCCGGCCAGACGGTCTCCGCTCGTCCGCACTTCCTGGTCGCAATCAGATGACGTCAGTACGCCGTGTCCTTACGACGTTTCGTCAAAGATGACGTTTTCAGTGCGGACGAGCGGAGACCGTCCGGCCGGCGGCCTTAACATTTATGCTCTACATTTCCTTCGTCATTGTAAGTTTTATTCTTTTTAATTTTAAATAAATATAACAGTTTTACACTATGGAAGCCTTCTCTTTCATTTGGTGGTAATCTGCCTGGCCTTTGGAGTTACCCGTCCAGGATTCCACTACAGGTTCCCTGAAGTTCATCATTCCTACAGGCGATTTGATTATTTCCCTATGGTAAGAGGCAAATCCCACTGGTGAAGGCTGACATCCTATCTTGCTTGATTGCTTGGCTTATTCAATTTGGCTCTATCTGATTATTTTCTGGTAAGAGGCGAACTTTAATGGTGGTGGTTGTTTACACAGAGGACACTTTAAGATTTCCCATTCACTTTGGCGTTATTCTTCTTTTTATTGTGGTAAGAGGCAACGCCAGCTGTTATAGGATTGCACCTCACCCTCATGCTTGCACTTATTTCCTGTTATTTTTGGTAAGGGGTACCTTTATGTGTCCCACCTATTGGGAATTTATTTTTCTTGAATTTTTTGATTTTTACACTGGTGGAGTTATACACACTTTTTATCCAGTTTTTTTTCACTCACATTGGTGTTTAAGTTTTTCCATTTGTGTTGGGTTTTACGCTATTGCGTTTTTATATTTTTTATCCAATACCGTTGTATCAACGCAAGATTATTGGCTTCAGTCTGCTATCAAGGGGACGAGTGTATATCCCAGAGAACCTGCCTTTTGATTTACCATTTCTGGTAAGCGTATACCCATAGGGAGCCTGTTTGAATACTGTGATCCTGATACATGTGGACTTTATGGACTTCATCTTCCATTATTCAAGCTAGCGCGACTTATTATAGAGATAATGACCTCACCTGTTGTCTGCTAAGGGATGTATTGACACCCAGAGAAATGTGTATTGAGGGCTCGTTAGGGAACCATTGTTCTGTGTCTGACTATTGTGTACATTGATTGCCCCCTGGGGCTTCTGTCTCCTTGCACATGGCAGTCCTTCTGGTCAAGCTATCTGACCAATCACTGCTGACTCATTTTCAAGCCCTCATTTGCATGGCTGGAGAGGACCTTATGGGGAACTGCAGGTACTTTACAATTGACCAATAGGAAAGCTGTTGTTGGGGGCAGGATGTTCCAAATTCTGTATAAAAGTGTGCTGTGTTCTTCCAATAAATGTTGTTCCTGTTTTAACCTCAACGCAGAGCCTTGTCTCGTTATTGGGGGGATTTATTGTATGCTGTTCCAGTTTGACTGCTAGGAGTGTAAACCCTTCATATGGTTTTTCCTATTCAGCTGTATGCAGCATTCATAAGGTTCCAGCTACACTGTTTGCATCAGTCCTTGGTTTCCAGTTCGGGAGTTTGGTGTCCTGCAAGTAGCTTTGCCTGTAGCTCTGGAAGGGGAAGATCTCCTAAACGGTTTTAGCCCTTTTGTGTCCGGGGTGCCGTTACAGACTTTTTTACTTAAAATTTCACTAAACGCAATATACTTTTGACTTTTTATGGACAACTTTGTGTAAAAAAAAAAAAAAAAAAAGTTTCATTTTATTTCCTGCATTTTCCAAAAACATGTGGAAAAAAATTGAATTTTCAAAAGACTCATTATGCCTCTTAGAGAATACCCTGGAGTGTTTGCTTTCCAAAATGTGGTCACTTGTGGGTGTTTCCACTGTCCTGGTGTTTTTGGGCTTCCTAAAAGGAGTTAGGTGGTCATGAAATTAGATGTGTAATTTATGCTCCTTAAAAGCCCCCAAAAAAACTCCTTGGATTTTGGGGCCCTCTATGTATCTTAGCTGTGAAAAAGTCTCATATGTGTGGTATCCCCATACTTGGGAGTCATAGCAGAATGTGTTTTGAGGTGTAAATATAAATATGCCTATGCTGTGTGAGACATAACTTATTAAAATGACAACTTTGTGATAACACATTTTACTTAATTTCTTCATTTTCTGAAAAACTGTGGTAAAAAAAAAGCACCATGCCACTTAGTAACTTACTACCTTGGACTAGGGGTTATTTTGGGGGTATTTGTATTGTCCTGGAATTTTAAGGTCTCAAGAAATCAGATAGTCGGTACATTGTGATTGATTAATTTTCAAGTACATATGCCATAGTTTGTATACTCTAGAACTTTTACACTGATTAAATAATATACATTGATTTGGGATATTTTTACCAAAGAAATGTATCAGAATACACCTCGGCCTAAATTCATGAAGAAAGGTTGTTTATTTGCAAAATGTTATAACAGAAAAACATTTTTTTCAAAATGTTTGGAGTTTTTTTATTTTTTTTATAGCAAAAAAAAAGCAAAACAAAACCCAGTGGTGAATAAATGGCACCAAGTTCTGTCTCAAAAAAATTGTAAAAAGTTGTAATTGTCATTCAAAGTGTAATGGCACTGAAAGCTGAAAATTGGCATAGGTAAAAAGGGAGTAAAAGCATTTGGTATTGAGGTGGTTAATAACTATACAGTATATCCAAGTATATGTGCACAATTCCACCAGGACTCATGTTGGGCCCTTTGCTGTTAATACTTGTTGGTATTGTTGTATGTACTCTTTTTTATACTGGCGTGCATCTATACACTGTACCTATGGGTAATAATATATGCTGGCTGCAACAGTTCCTCTGCTCCCAATTACTTTGATTAGATTACTGGTTAATTTCCCAGGAAGGCAACCGCTCTGTTCATAGATGTAAAAAAAAAGTAAAACAAAATAGCTGGCAAACTTGGTTTGTTCTGCTACGTCCAGGGGTGACAACTCCCTCCTAGTTTTACTATTAAATTGTCACCCTGTCACTCATGTTCATAGTGAAGACTACAGTTGACACACCTTGCAGGCATGGTCCACCATTGTGGCCTTGCAGGTACAAACAAGAAGTGTAATTTTATTTGGGCTCCACCATCCCACCAATAGCACATACTCACATATTCCAAGACTCAAAGCAAAGAAAAATACCTAGTACATTCTTTAAGGTGAAGTATGTGACTCGTTTTTCTTTCTCCTGGAAGCCCTGGAAGCTTGGTATCCAGCCACTTAGAAACCCAGTGCTGCCACATGGGGGCTTGGAGAGAATCATAAGACCTGCGTCAGTTGTGACTTCATTTCCAGGGAAGAATGGAGTAGTGGGGGAGATAAGGAAGGTTAGGTTTAGCTTTAAAGGTAAATTGTTGATTTCTGCATGGCCACAACATAGGTTATTTTAAAGGCATTGTCAGAAAGCAAGAGAACAGATTAGATAATATACAGTATTACTGTAGTCAATTCAGTAAAGATTATCTCTAAATGGATTTGTCACTAAAATATTCTTTACTGAATTTTCATATTCTTTTCTAAGTTTGAATTTGTAACTTGAAAGTAGAAGGAAACCTTGAGGAGTGTTGCAAAGGCAAGAGATTTTAGTTCACTCTAGAAAAGGTTTTTGGCATAAATAGCTAAATCCCTTTATGTAACAATAGGCGCAACAACTATTGTAATATTTTTCATTGAACTGCTAGTTTGAAAGTCAAAGTATTCAATTATGGCTGAACTGGAAGGATATTAGAATACAAACAAAGAATCAAACCCACAAAAGGAACACATTAAGTCTTTCAAAACAAAAACCCTAATACATGATGGAAGATTACATGGATTATATCTACACAATATACAGGTTTTTACAAATTGTTACTTTAGAAGGACTGAAATAACACTAGTCTACTCAGCAGACTTTCAGTTCAAGCAAGAATAGGATGAGGTAACAAGTAAACAGAATCCTCTATACAAATAGAAGTGTGAAAAAGTATGAATCACATAGTTTGCAAAAGACATTTTAGTCTTAAAAATAGACCAGTTTACTGTGAAAGATACAGTACATACAGTGCTGAGCATAAATGAGTACACCCCAACAGATTTGTCAGAAAACCTTTCCTTTCTGCATCAACATTTTCTATGGGATTCTATACTACAAAATACTCCCACAAATCCTGGCCATTGACTGCAACCAAGATTTAATAATTTGCAAACACAAAAAATTATTTTTCCTAGCAAATGCATTCAAGACCATGTTGCAAAAATGAATAAACTCCAATGAAAGTCTTAGGAGAAAAGCTAATTTTTAGACAACAAAATCCTAATTAACAATAATTAAAATTCAAGAGATTAAAAATATTTATTAAACAGGTGTCCAGCAGACAGTTAATTATAAAAGGGCATTTCGTAAAAAAAAAAACCCTTCCTATTTTATGCTGTCGGGAATGGCACCGCATGGAGGAGAAATGTCAGAAGGCCTAAGAAAGAAAAAAATTTCTTTACAAGAAGATCAGCAAAGCTTTACGTATCAGTCAGAATACTGTAGCAAAAGTGATACAAAAAATTAACAAAGATGAAACTGCAACCATCTCACAGAGACGTCCAGGCCATCTATGGGAGTTACCACCTCGACAATAGCTTCTGATGAAGAAAATTTGCCAACCAAGTTCACTGCAGTTAACTAAAGAAGTAGAAAGCCAAACTGGGGTGATTGTTTCCCGTGACAGAATACAGTGCAGATGAATGGCATGCATGGGTGTCCATGAAGGAAGCCTCTCCTAAAGCCCATGCACATAAAAGCCCCCCTAGAATTTGCCAGGGTTCATGCTAAAAAGGAGGAACACTACTGAGACTCTGGAGTAATGAGACCAAGCTAAATGTTTTTGGAACTGATGGCTTCAAAACTGTATGGCGTTCCAAAGGGGAGGAGTACAAAGAAAAATGCATGGTGCCTACAGTGAAACATGGTGGTGGCAGTGCCCTTTTGTGGGGCTGCTTGAGTGCTGCTAGTGTCGGGGAGCTGCATTTCATTGATGGTATCATGAATTCACAGATGTTCTGCTCTATATTGAAAGAGAAGATGCTACTATCCCTCTGTGCCCTTTGTCCTCGTGCACTTTTCCAACATGACAATGATCCAAAACACACATCTAAGGCCACTGTTGCATTTCTGAAGAAGAACAGGGTGAAAGTAATTCAGTGGCCAAGTACTGTATGTCTCCTGATCTGATCCCAAATAAACATCTATGGGGAATTCTGAGAAGACAAGTTGAGCATCACTCTCCATCCATGCTCTTGTAGGTCTTGAAGAATGTAAAAAGATAGATGTTGCAATATGTCGCCAGCATGTTCATTTCATGCCTGAAGACTTGGTGCTGTCCTTACAAATCCTGGAGATCATTCAAAATACAAATTGAAGACTTTGTAATCTAGTTTATAATATTAATCTTACTTTCATGTAATGAGCTAAACAAATGTTCTATAAAACTCAGGTTTGTCAACATTTTGGAAATTGTTATTGTGTTCCTTGAGATATTGATTAAAATCTTACTTTTCAAAAAAGGTCTACTCATTTATGCTGAGCACTGTACGTGTTGCCCTTGTGGCTAATCAGTGGAAATTTTCTTTGATTTTGCCTTTTAAAGTATATCTCTAGGCAGAAAATTTTTATAGTTATTGGGTCACTAAAATATGCTTTTTATTCTGCCTTACTGATTTTTCATATTTTTATCTGAATTTAAATTTGCGGCTTCAAAGTGGAAGAAAAACCAGAGGAGTTTTGCAAAGGAAATAGATTTTAGTTCACTCTAGAAAAGGTTTTTGGCATAAATAGTTATATCCATAAAGAAGGAAGGACAATTGAGTCCTTGTGGAATTGCGCACAGATCCCTGGGTATGTATAGGTAGCAATAGCGATGCCTCCAAATTAATGTTGCAGTGGAGTCCAGGTGCTGGGGCCACTGAGAATGCACCATCTGTCTTGGTGTTGGAGACCTGAAGACAAGACCAGTGATCAAGGGGATATCCTCAAATTGTTGTTTTACAAACCTGGAATGGGACTTCTCAATGACAGGAACTTTGGTCTGGCACTGGAACTATGAGACAGCCTATCTGCCCTGAGCTTTAGTCTCTCCCTAGTGGCTTATAATAGTTTTTTTCTGGTAGTAGCAACTCCATGGACTCGATGTGGCTTAGTTCCCTCTCAGTCTAATTTCTGGAAACTCCCTTTTATAAAAATATCAAAGTCCTCCAATCTGGGTTTTTTTTTAGCAGGGATATGAAGTGATGTACATAAATAACTCTATGACAGTAAGAAACACAGCCAAATACAATTACAGACAGTCGGGGACAGCAGATTCTTACAAACGTAAATTTTTATGTTGCAAAACTAATATTCACTTTAGTGTTAAAACTTTGCCAGCATTTGCCTAAAATATGTCTTTTGAAATGAACTCCAATAAAACATACTGCAAATGCTAGTTCTAGACAGTGCAGAAGGAAATAGACCTTTAAATGGTCATGAATACAAGTAATACCCTTATTGCCTGCACTGCCTAGAAGCCTCCTCAAATCGCATCAACCATTTACTAAATCATTAGAAAATTCTATGCTGGTACACACAAACATTTAATGAAGTACTGTAGATGTCACAACATACACAAGTCTTATCTCTGCATTGTTCAACAACAAAAAAGAATATCACTATCCTCCTAGGCACATTAAAAATCCTTGCCATATTCTGACAAAGACCCAGCATACTTTCACCCAATGTCAAGTACAATATGGATACATAGTTCAGTGTATTTCTGCATATGATGGCATGATGTCATCAAGGCAAACGTAATGATGACATTATCCAATATTTCCATTGCCTTGTGAGCCCAGGGTCCTCATCAAGGGAAACTCCAATCAAAAATGAAAATGTTCCTATTAATAGTATTTTTTAATATCTTTATCTTTGATATTATTCCTTTTCTGGCTAGCTGCTTGGGTAACATAGAACATCTTATCTAAACTAGATAATCAGCTTCTTCCTGTTCTTCACCGACAATGCTATCTCCCTTTATCTGAATTTGCTCATCTGTCTTTTATGCCTCGTACACACGTGCAGATTGTCGGCCGAACGATCAGCCGTCTTTTGTCCAAGGTCTGTCATGTCTGTTGAAAACTGCAAAAGACTGCACACGAATATTGTCAGCCAACAACAGCCGACTGCAGAAGTGATGTCATGTGATGGTTCACTTTCCTTGTCTTTTTTCTTTTCTGAGCATGCCCAGTCTTGCAAATCTGCTGTCTGTCGGCTGAATTCTGTACTGACTGGTGAACAATCGGCCGTTCTGGTGTCGGCATACAAAAATATTAATGCTTGCACGACAGATTCTGTTCGGCCGAAAGTGCGCTGTCGGCTGTCGGAAGCATCATACTAACAAGCCGAAAATCGGCCGATCGGTCGTCGGCCGAATCTTTTCAGCCGACAATCTGCACGTGTGTACGAGGCATTACTTTCTGAAAAGATTGTCGGCCTTTATTAGACACACATGCCTAGATCTGCCCAGCCCCAACCCCATCCCTCCTATCCCTCACCATGATCTCCTCCTGTCTTCATAGCCTCGTTTAGGCTTGCAGCTTCACCTGAGAGAGAGGGAGAGGGAGAGGGAGAAAAAGAGAGGGGGAGAGAGAGAGAGATGGGGGGGGGGGGTGGGGGGTCATGTGACTGGCACAAAATATGAAAGAAATAAGGTAAAAAGGAACATTTTTGAAAGTTTAGGATACAAATTGATTTCTGTTACTCATTACATGTGAGTAATGAGTTAGGCTAGAGTGCGACTTTGATGTGACTTTGAGTGCAGCTTTGATCCAACTTTGCACTCTCTGGATCAAAGTCACATCAAAATTTGCATCAAAGTAGTGCAGGTACCTTTTCAAAGTCGCTGATTTTCAAAGTTGCGAAGATGGGAACGGGTGCCATTGAAACCAATCGGCTGTGACATGTCATGCGACTTTGTGTGTTCAAAGTCACATGACATGTCACACTAGTGGATACAGAGCTTTAGTCTACGTTTCCACTATTACGATTTACAATGCGACTTTGATGCAACTTTTATCCAACTTTACACTTTCTGGATCAAAGTCGCATCAAAAGTTGCATCAAAGTAGTGCGGGTACCTTTTCAAAGTCGCTGTAACGGAACCGCGACCCACACTGTGTTTGAGGGCTTCCGCCAGTATAAGGCTTCCTCCAGTCTTGACCATAGATATCAGATTTTCTAGCCGCCCCCATACAAAGCTAGCCGAGAACTTAGCTTGTACAAGTTCTGGAACCTTCTCCTTTATTGAACAATTCATACAGAATATATACAGCATGGACATCCCCCTGCTGATAAGATTACCCCATCAGGTCAGGGGGGTTGCCTGATTACATTATCATATGCAGATGAAATTGTATACAAAAATAGAATTAACCTGAACTAATTATCTAGACAGAAACAATATGTGAGTTCATTAACAATTACAATGGGACAGACAGGCTTAATATAATACACATCACACTTTAAGACAATAGGAAGAGACCGCCAGTAACAGACTGTCCGTATCCGACATTGAAGAACAATACACATCATCATAAGTGTAAACACATAACCCATTGTAGATAACAGGTTAGTATATCAGCATACTCAACAATGTGTGGAAGACAGGTGGTTAAGCTAATGATATTAGCATCTGCTATGAGTCTTACTATCTTGGGGAGACATGGACTTTAATCCAAAGTAACATTACTGCAAGGGCCCTACCTATAGTGTCTATCTTTTAGTCCCAGTGATGGTGAGTACCGTCACATATCTTCCCCCCCAAAGGTAGACTAACCAGGTACCAGACCTCCAAGCGGTAACAAGTCCCAAAGAGTCAATCCATCCTGACAGCCTCCTTGACAAAGTTCCACATAGTTTATAAGTTTGTCCTGGCAGGACGCATGGAGATCTCATAGCCGATCAGTCTGTGGATGTCTGGTTTGGGCAGGCCAGACTGGGCTTCTTGGTCCCATTGTGTCCCTAATAGACACAGCGTGACTTACACATAAGAGAGGCCTAGGAGGCTGAGAGAGGGATTTCCCAACCTCTCTAATGTAAGCTGTGTTCCATGGGCCCCCCAACCAAAGTGACTCTCACATCTCTCCCCTTTTGGAAGGAGACTAACACAGGAGGGGACCCCAAATAGGTTGCCTTTGAAGTTAGTTTGTAGTTCCAGTCCCCCAATGTCTGTACCCACACAGTACCCAAACAAATTGTCACAAACAGAGCATTACTCACCCAACCAACCTCTGCCTCTGTCGTAGAACATACCCGCTGCGGGAGAGAAGCGTGGACTGGCCCTTATCCCTGGAGTCCTTTCAACCGCTGGAGAGAAGACAGGGTGGCTGGGCTTAATCTACTACACTGTTGGGGACCTGGGCCGACTGCCCAGCATCCCTGTGATATAGAGGCGCATCCACTACCACAGGGACTCCATCTTTGGTTAGTTGAGGGCAGAGGCCAGCTGCACTCTGCTCTGTTGCTAGCTCTTCTGCTGGGTTGGTGTCATCATTCCGGGGTGCTCTCTGCTGCTTGGAAGGGGAGTCAGCTGCTCCATCTTCCTTACCCTCATCTGGCTGTTGGGACAACCTTTCTCTGGTACCGTTTCCCAGGTGCACAGATCCTGGCTGGGGAGGGAAGACAGTTTCCTCCGCTCTGACTAGCTGTTGGGGAGGAAGGACAACAACCTGCTCTCCCATCTCACCCTGGGCCTCCGGAACTGCCACAGATGTGGGGCAGAGATCTTGGACCCTGTGTCCAGTTGTCAGCGCTTCAGCTGGAGAAGTTTCTTGTACCTCCACAGATGCTTCTGGCAGGAAATCCCATGTCCCTGTGTCTCACAGGGAGGCTGAAGATGCTGTTGGTGTTGGGCAGAGCTCAGTGATGTTAGGCTGTGATGCCAGCTGTCCCGCAGGGAAGAAAACTGAAAATTCAGTGGCTTTGCACACATCTTCCTGTGTCACCAATTGTTGCAGGCTGAGGTCAGCAGCGCTAGGCCTGGATGCCTGCTCTTCTTCTGTAGGCTTCCTGGATTGTTCTTCCTCAGCAGAAAAATCTATTAAATCCCCAGTCTCTGGAATTGCTGAAAGTCCAGGGCACAGGCTGGTGGCCCTTGGGTTCAGTGCCAATACTTTGGCAGGTGACTTATAATCAAGAACATCCTTCGATGAAAAGTCAATTAAATCTGTGATCTGTGATTGGGGAATGAAGATGGCTTCCTCTTCTCCCATACCTTTAAACTGCAGCTGGGAAGATAAGCTGGCTGCTTCATCTCCTGTACCTTTATCCATCTGCTGGACAGATGCATTCCTCCATCCAAGCTCGTCCTGTGCAGAAACAGGTTTATCAACATGAGTCAACACTTTCTGCATCCGCCGTGAGACCTCCGCATCCCAAACCGTGGGTGCAGGTGAGCAAAGCACACTATTACTGTGCCACATTGCCTACTCTTCAACCAGAATTTCCGGACAGTCAGCTGGTACTTCTGGATATTCCCAGGCAAGGGGAGCCCAGCCCTGGTGCTGAGCATAGTCTAGCAGCCGTCTGTAGGCGATCTCCAGCTCCCATTCCTGAACGGCAAGAAACTCCATATCTTCCAGTGCCCAGAACACTTCCGAGATGTTCAGGATCTCTTCTCTGTAATGCATAATTTCCTCTAACCACCACTCCAAATCACTTCCAAAGTTGGGGTCCTTGGACAGCCTCTTCAATAACAGCCCCAGGCAGTCGTAGCAAAAGCCTTTAGTTAGGCTGTCGTACGCTGTCCATGGGCCCACTTGGGTTACATACCAGTGGAGGGCTCTGTAGCTCTCATCCAACCTCATCTCCACCTGGACCAGCCTGCTTAACTCAGCTATCCATTCCTTGCACAGTTGTTTCCCCAAAAACACCATTCGAACTTCGTACTGCGACCAGTACCTTTCCTGAAAGGAGGGGAGGATTTTCCCCTGGTGTCGCTACTCACGGGCTCGCGCTTCCTCCCAGAGTTTCAAGCAGATTGAATCAGACCATGCTAGCAGGACATTCTCTTCAGAAAGCGTCCCACCGCTTGCCACCAATGTAACGGAACCGTGACCCACACTGCATTTGTGGGCTTCCGTCAGTATATGGCTTCCTCCAGTCTTGACCATAGATATCAGATTTTCTAGCTGCCCCCCATACAAAGCTAGCCGACAACTTAGCTTGTACAAGTTCTGGAACCTTCTCCTTTATTGAACAACTCACACAGAATATATACAGCATGGACATCCCCCTCCTGATCAAATTACCCCATCAGGTCATGGGCTGCCTGATTACATTATCATATGCAGATAAAATTGTATACAGAAATAGAATTACCCTGAACTAATTATCTAGCCATCTGGACAGAAACAATATGTGAGTTCATTATCAATTAACAATTGATAGTTTCAAAAAACTATTAGATGGGCACCTTGGAGACCACAAGATACAGGGGTACACAATGTACGGTTAAAAGCAAACACACACACATCATAGGTTGAACTGGATGGACTGATGTCTTTTTTCAACCTCACTAACTATGTAACTATGTAACTATGTAAATTAACAATGGGACAGACAGGCTTAACAGAATACACATCACACATTAATACACAGACAATAGGAAGAGACCGCCAAAACAGACTGTCCAGCTTGGACATTGAAGTACAATACACATTATCATAAGTGTAAACACGGAACCCATTGTAGATAACAGGTGAGTATATCAGTATACTCAACAAAATGTGGAAGACAGGTGGTTGAGATGTTGATATTATTATCTGATATGAGTTTTACTGTCATGGGGAGACATGGACTTGAATCCGAAGTAACATTACTCCAAGGGCCCCACATATAGTGTATGTCTTTCATTCCCAATGACAAGTCTTACTAGTGGAAACTGAGACTTAGTGTGGTTGCCTATACTATAATCATTATATACTATAAGCTGAGACCCCAGAGCACTTCCAGCTAAACTGACAGTCCCCCCCCCCCTCCTCCCTGTGTCCAGCTTCCTTCTCTTATGGTAGTCTTCATTCAAAGCCCAGCACAGCTTTACTGTCTATGTGCACTACACCCCCCCCCCCCCATGCCCTATGTTAATAATTTTTTCATTTTCTCATGAATTAGGATATACAATGCATCCTTACTGATGAAAGAACACTGGGCAGGAACCTATGATCAGCTCCTCCATCAGTATTCTCCAACTGGCTACACAGGAACAGTATCCCTCCCTGGAAGTGATGTCACTGGCTTTAAGTAACCACATCCACTTGCTGCTCTTGGACTCAGCAGGAGGAGGAATTAAAGTAATGTGACAGCACTGAAAACTGCAAAATAAAGGGAGAAACACTGTTTTTTTTTATTTTTGACACATAAGGCTGAACTCTGCTCACATTAATGATTGCAGGGGAGAATTTAAGGTGTTAGGCTGGGCTTCTGCTTTAAGGTATTCTCCTCTGTTTTCTACAAAGTAAACTCACTGTACTCAACCCAGGTAGTCCATAAAGACAGTGAACGGTTTTGGCTTCTGTCCACTGTATCAGTAAGTGTGCAAAAAAATGCCGGCACGCAATCCCAGGATGGTTTAAAAGTCTTTATTATTCCATGCATTTCCACAGCACTTGTGTTTTTCAGCACACTGGGACCTTAGTCATAGTAAGTTAGACAACATACCACTACCTCTATATGAAAACTCCACCTCTATCATGTGCAATTGAGCTCAGATGCATATGCAATACCATCAGTGTCACAAAGGCAATAACAAAAAAAGAATAGAAATAAAAGAAAAAAAAGAGAAAGAAAAACAAGAGAAAAAGAAGGATTTGGTATGGGTCACTTTAGATGTACAAGCTCTGTACTCCTCCATTCCCCACCATTTAGCCCTACAATCAGCCAGAGAACGTCTGGAGAAATACAATACCTATCATATGGAACAAAAGGAGTTTTTGATTATGGCTATTGATGTTTTGCCCAACATATATTTTTTATTTTGATGGCACATATTATCTCCAGCTAAATGAGGCATCCACGGGGCAAACTTTTCTCCCTCCCTGGCAAATATTTATATGGGCACATGGGAGGAATGTAGTATAACTATTTTTTATTGGTATGGTCACTATATCGACAACCTTCTGTTGGTTTGGAGAGGCAACATAAAACAGGTATCATGCTTTTTGGATTATTTAAATCATAATGATTTTAATTTATGTTTCACAAATGAATGTCACAAAGACAGTATCAACTACCTGGATGTTACCCGAAGGTATTTCCATTTTGTGGTCTGTTAGTACCAAAGCATACCAAAAACCATGTGCTCCTCCCCATGCCTCAAAGGCAGTTCTGGTTGGCGAGTATTTGCGAGCAAAAAAATGGATTTTTGTAAAATCTTACCGTAAAATCCTTTTCTCTTAGCTCATTGACAGACGTAGTCCTCGGTGATACACCACCTTCGGGTTATGTTGCCTCCACAGGAGCAGGACTAGACAGGAAATTAAAAAGCTCTGGCCACACCCTAGGGGCAGTCCCAGAGGGTATATCCTCTCTCTCTCTCTGCCTCAGCAAATCAGTTATGTGAAAAAGCAGTCTTTAGAGATTTTAACCCAACCCAACTCAAAAACAGAGGGGCGGGGACTACGTCTGTCAATGAGCTAAGAGAAAAGGATTTTACGGTAAGATTTTACAAAAATCCATTTTTCTCTAGCGCTCATTGACAGACGTAGTCCTCGGTGATACACCACCTTCGGGACGTCCCAGAGCAGTATCACAAATGAGGGGTGGGAAAATGAAATCAAATCCCAATCTAGAAGGCCCAACCGGTGCCAACTAGAAGTTTACAATGCTCATCCTTAATGATGAGACTCAACAAAAAAAAGAGAAAATTTTTTTTTTTTTTTTTTTTCCAAACAGAAAAAAAAAAACCCTCGAGGTAGACCACCGGTCTCCTCAAATTGCGGCCTGCAAAACCTTGCGGCCAAATGAGGCATCCGCCGATGCCGTCACATCAATTTTATAGAATTTTGTAAAGGTATGTACCGACGACCAGGTGGCCGCCTTACATACCTGGACCACTGACGCCTGATGGCGAAAGGCCCAGGAAGTACTGAGCGCTCGAGTGGAGTGCGCCCTAACAGGGAACGGAGGACTCTGACCCTTAATAGAATAAGCCTGTACCACCGTTTGTCTAATCCATTTGGCAATGGTCGCGGCAGATGCAGGCAAACCCTTTCTGGGGCCATCCGTGATCACAAAAAGTGAATCCGTCTTACGGAATGATTCCGTAGCTTTCAGGTATACCCTGATTGCCCGAACCACATCTAAGGAATGCAACGCATGTTCCCGATGATGCTTGGGCTGAGGACACAAGGAAGGTAGTACAATATCTTCATTCAGATGAAATTCTGAAACCACCTTAGGAAGAAAAGATGGCTTAGGATGAAGTACTACCTTATCCCTATGAATCACTAGGTATGGGGACTGGCATGATAATGCAGCCAGTTCTGACACCCTGCGAGCAGAAGTAATAGCCACCAAGAAAGCCACCTTCTGGGATAAAGTAAGCAAGGGAATCTCCCTGATGTTTTCAAAGGGAGGTTTCTCTAGAACCGACAAAACCAAATTAAGATCCCAGGGCGGTAAGGGCGCGCGGACTGGAGGAGCCAGGTGCCGCACCCCCTGGATGAGATTCCGCACCAAGGACTTGGTAGCTAAAGGTTTCTGAAAGAAGATTGCTAATGCTGAAACTTGACCCTTGATGGAGCTCAAGGCTAGCTTCTGCTCAACCCCTTGTTGCAAAAAGGCCAATATTCGAGTCACCGAATAGGTACGTGGAGGAAATCCTAAAGATTCGCACCACGCAATATAAGTCTTCCATGTGTGATAATAGACCTTGCTGGAAGTCGCTTTCCTTGCTTTAATAAGGGTAGGAATGACTGAAGTAGACAAACCTCTGTCCTTCAGTACTTGGGTCTCAATGGCCAGGCCATTAAACCCAGCGACTGTAAAGCATGATGGTAAATTGGTCCTTGAGACCACAGACACTCCCTGAGACGAAGTTCCCACGGAACGTCTGCGACTAGCATGTCCAAGTCGGCCAGGCCGGCTTGAGGAGGCCAGCCTAGAATTTCTAGGACCACTGGCGCTGATAGAATCTGAACCAGGCGTCCCTAGAGGTATCTGGCCCCGACCATCCGAGAAAGTCTGGTCGTCTTCTGTTCCCACACATTTATCAGATACCTGATTGTTATCAGGAAGGGTGATCTTTTCTGGTTGAACCTCAGGGACCGAAGTCACCCGACTAGAGGCTACTTGGCCTATCTGGTCAACCAGATCCGATTCCTGTGAGGTATAGGGACTAATCTTAGGAAAAGGTAAAGGAAAAGATCTATTCAGGGAACGGTAACTACCGCTTCCTGTAGTACTTAAATGTTGGAAGGGAAGAGTCGCACCGGTAGTAGTGGTTGAAGCTCGATCTAATGTCCTGAATACCGGTGAAAACGTCCCCCCACCCTGAAACCGGGTGGGGGCGCACCTTCAGGCTGTGTACTCCTTTGCTTCGGGTTTGGCTGGGTTGGTCCTCTGCTTGTCCGACCAGCCCTTCTTGAACCCTCCTGGAGGAGTCTTGCCTTTCCCGCTAGTACCAGCCGGGCGCCCTTTATGGGCGGTAAAGAAAGGTCCATGCTTGTTGCGAGGTCCCTTAGCTTTAGCAGCCTGTGGCAAAAAAGTGCTCTTGCCCCCAGTGGCATCCTTAATGATTTCATCTAGGTTGGCCCCAAATAGACGATTCCCCTGAAAAGGGAGATTTGTCAAGGTCTTTTTGGAACCTAGGTCAGCTGACCAGCATTTTAACCACAGCACACGTCTGAGGATCACCGCTGACATAGATGCATGCCTTAATAAGGGAGTAGTGTCCAAGGCTGCGTCACAGATAAACTGTAGCCCTTGTATAATCTGTTCCATCAAATCAGATGTCTCCTGGGGAATATCTTTTCCCCTAAGGTCTTGGCGTACCATTTTCGCCCATTCCGTAAGTGTCTGGGAAACTAGACCAATAACAATTACTGGTCTAAATGCTGATCCTATCAGAGAGAAGATGGTGCGGGACTCTGCTTCCATCTTTCGATCCACCGGATCCTTAAAGGACGAAGTGTCCTCCACTGGGATAACCGTGGCTTTATTCAGCCTGGAAATAGGTGGATCCACCACTGGTGGTACCGTCCATTTCTTAATGATGGATTCCTCAAACGGATAGCGTCTAGCAATACGCTTGGAAATAGTAAAGGTACGTTTAGAATGCTCCCATTCTCCTTTAATCTGATTACCGAAACATTTGGGTACAGGAAAAACCTTCACCGTTTTGATGGGCTTATTAGTACCAAAAGGAATCTCTGTTTCAGTTGCCTCTGCCGGTAAAGCCTCAAGTTTTAAGGTTTCCTGCACTGCCACAACTAGTGCGTCCACCAATGCTTCTTCCTGAATTATAGCAGGAGAAGAAGCGTCCTCCTCACTGTCTGAGGGGGCTTTACCTGGGATAACAGCCCTTGCAGAGGGACCTGCAACTGCAGTGACCATCTCTGAATCAGAGTCAGAGGTGTCAGATAGTATAGGGGTAGGCGGGGGTCGCTTCCTTGACCCCCGTCCCTGACAGGCCGCCTCCACCCGAGCCACCATAGACTCCAAAATTGCTGTAAATGACTCTACACTCTGTGCACCGGCGGGTCCCGTGGCCCCCTCGAGGGAAACAGGTGGGGGAATATGTGTGGCAGGGTCCATGAAAATTCCAGTCACTTCCTGGATAATATAATTCAAAAAAAAATTAAAAAACTTTTTTTTTTTTTTTTTTTTCAGACCCCCAGCGCCAAAAAAAGCCCCTTAGTGTTACCTGCTAGGGATCCCTATCGATCGAGAGAGAGAGAGATAGACCCCCAGGCTCACCACTTGATGCTCAGAGTTTAACTGCAACAGGTTACAGCGCTGTCTTGACAAACAGGAAGTCTTTTGGCTGGCTGCCCAGGAAGAAAGGAGGCGGCTCCGCCCCTCTTGCACGCCTTCCGGCGCCTCCCCTAGCTCCACGAGGTGTTTGGATCACCTCAAACATGGCCGCCCCCATGCTGGAGACACGAGGCTACGCCAAAATGGCGGCTCGTACGATCCAGCAAAAAAAATGGCGGCGGCCTGTACTGAATAGCGGTGTGCTGCAGGGCACACAACACTCTCTCTGCATGGGGATTTGGCGTGGTTGGCGGTACCGGCCCTGGCGGACCGCATGGCCATTCGGGAGGCCTGCTAATAGCTGGAGATCTGATTAGGAAGGCAGTCTACATGTCCGTGGCTTCTGACTGGTAGGTAGCTTATTCTTATCACCGTAAGATTCCCAGAATGCCACAGATTATAATCTTTTTAACATGTATACAATTAGATTGTTAGCTCCCAAACCAAGCCTCCTGGCTTTTTGCACATAAAATCACACTCAAAGTAGGAGGATCTGTGTCATTTATAGGATAGAGAGGGACTCTATCTTACCATACAGAGAGGGGCCCGCGTTCACCACAAGACCCGTCAGGGGAAAAGGGGGAACATACTACTCACCATACCGGAACCAGGCAGGCACCAACTCCTGACAGTACCCCTCTCCACCGGGGCGGGAGGGCTGTCGACCGATATGGACGCCGTGACTCATGGTCTTTGGCGTTTCAGCGAGACGTTTAACTCGCGGGGTCAGTCCTTTAATGGGACTTTGTCGCGGCCGACCCAGCGCGGAGCTATGGCCTGCACGCGCTCGTAGGCTGAACTGGGGTGACCACCGGATCTCAACATCCAGCCCGTCGCCCAGTTCAGCTTTCTTGCTTGAAGATCTCACAGAAACACTGGAGAAAAAAAGCTGTCTAAAAAATCCTTTAAGAAAAAAATCTTGCCAGGACCTAAGATCCCAGCAAGGTATCTAGGTCCTTACTCCTAACTAGACAGAAAATAACTGATTTGCTGAGGCAGAGAGAGAGAGGATATACCCTCTGGGACTGCCCCTAGGGTGTGGCCAGAGCTTTTTAATTTCCTGTCTAGTCCTGCTCCTGTGGAGGCAACATAACCCGAAGGTGGTGTATCACCGAGGACTACGTCTGTCAATGAGCGCTAGAGAAAAAAAGTTTTTCTTATTGAGAATGTAAACATTATGACTAGGTTAAGTGAACACTGTTACCCTGAAAATCTTATCACTAGAAGGTTTCACATGGTCACTAGTCCTTCCCAGGATTCACTATTTACAAGACCCACCATGGATGTTACCAAATGAAGGAGAAGGGACAGCAGACAGAGATGGTTCCTTTTTTCTTTTTATACTCTATTCCCTGGAAAGTAATTGGTAGATTGTAGCCATAATTAAAGTGGTTGTAAAGGCAGAAGGTTTTTTACCTTAAAGAGGAAGTAAAGCTTTCTCTGTAACTTATACTTATAGGTAGGCCTATGATAAGGCTTACCTATAGGTACTGTAAATATCTCCTAAACATGCACAGTTTAGGAGATATTTATTTTGCATGCAGCCAGTGACATCACTGGTGTCATGGTCTTACCTTCTTGCTGTTCTCCTTCGTTTGACATGTGCTGGCGGCCATCTTGGTTTCTGGGTTTCTTGTAGCCTCCCACTCTGCGGCTCCTCCTTCCCACTGGGAGGAGCTGGATGCCTAGCTCATATATATTGGAGGTCTGTGGCTTCAGTTCCTTGCTTGGTCCTCCTGTGTTCACATGCTTCTAAGACTGCTGCTGCTTCTGGTTCCTGATCCTGGCTTCGTCTGATTACCCTGCTGGTTCCTGATCCTGGCTTCGTCTGACTATCCTGCTGGTTCCTGATCCTGGCTTCGTCTGACTACCCTGCTGGTTCCTGATCCCGGCTTCGTCTGACTACCCTCCTGGCTCCTGACCTCTGGCTTCGCAAAGACTCTGCTTCGGTTTTGCCATCCGTTTGGACTTTTGCTTTACAGCTTGATTTTCAATAAAGCCTTCTTATTTTCACTTATCTGTTGTTGTACGTCTGGTTCATGGTTCCGTGACATTAGGACCAAGCCATGAATTCTGACGGTACAGGGCCATCCTCTACCCACGCTGGTTGCCAGACTTGATCAGCAGGATCACCTGTTGGGTCAGTTCGCCGTGGCGTTGCAAATCCTGCTTGAACGCACGGCTCATTTCGCTCCCGTTGCCGATGGGTCGGTTGTCGCTCCTGGGTCCGCTCCTACTGCCGCTCCGGTTGTTGCGCCAGAGTCTACCCCGACACCTGTTGTTGCGCCTGCGGTGTTTCGGGGTATGACCGGTTCTGCCCCCCTTCCACAGCGCTTTGGGGGAGAGCCAACTCAGTGCCGAGGTTTCCTCAACCAGGTGGGCATTTATTTTGAGTTGCTGCCACATGCCTTTCCTACTGAGAGATCAAAGCAGGGCTTCTTAATTTCGCTGCTCTCGGACAAGGCCTTGGCCTGGGCCAGCCCTTTATGGGAGAACAACAATCCGGTGGTTGCCGAGTTTTCCGGTTTTGTTGCTTCTCTTCGGAGGGTATTCGATGTGCCGGCTCGTGCTGCCTCTGCTGCGAAGCTCCTTATGTCCATCAGACAGGGTTCACGATCCGTAGCTGAATACGCCATTGAGTTTCGTACCCTGGCAGCAGAGGTGGGCTGGAATAATGAGGCTGGTCGCTGCTTTCTCTCATGGTCTCTCGGATGCCTTGAAGGATGAGGTTGCAGCTAAGGACCTACCAGTGGAGCTCGAGTCTCTTATTTCATTCCTGATTTTGATTGACACCAGACTCAGGGAGAGACCTTCCTTTAAGGAGAGTCTGCGGAGGCCTCCTAACAGATTGGCGCCTACCTTTGCTGTCCCACCCGTGCCTCCCTCTCCTCCCACGCCTCCTGGGGATGACTTGGCTGGGGATGAACCCATGCAGCTGGGCTTTGCTCGCCTGTCCGAGGGGGAGAGGGTACTCCGGAGACGCGAGGGCCGATGCATGTACTGTGGTCTCGGTGGGCATTTTCGGTTGGCATGTGCGAACCGTCCGGGAAACGCTCGCACCTGAGATCCTGTCGGGGGCAGATCTTGGGTGGAGTCTCCTCGTCCCCGGTTTCCCGTGTTGACAAACCACTGATCACTGTTGTCCTCTCCTGGGTCGGGGGCTCAGTGACGACCCAGGCGTTGGTGGACTCTGGTGCTGGTGGTTTGTTCATTGATAGTGTGTTCGCTGCCGCCAATTCCATTCCTCTGCAGGCCCGAGGTTCTCCACTGGCTCTTGAGGCGATAGACGGCAGACCCCTTCTGCCGCCACACGTGACTCATGAGACCCTTCCAGTGGGGATAGCCATTGGTGCCGTTCACAGAGAGTCGGTCTGCTTCCAGGTTATTTCGTCTCCACACTACTCGGTGGTCTTGGGGTACCCCTGGCTCCAGAAGCATAATCCGACTTTCGATTGGAGATCGGCCGAGATCCTCTCGTGGTCACCACAGTGTGGGGCTAGTTGCATCCATGGGCCTGTCAAGTTGCTGTGTACTTCCTCGGACTCTCTGTTGCCTCCTGAATACAAGGAGTACCGGGATGTATTCGATAAGGTGCGCGCGGTTGCCCTCCCTCCGCACCGCCCATACGATTGTGCCATCGAGTTACAACCTGGTGCCGTTCCTCCTCGTGGCAAGGTCTATCCACTGTCGGTAGCGGAGAATGAGGCCATGGAGGAGTACGTGAAGGAGGCGCTTTCACGCGGACACATTCGCAAATCCTCGTCCCCGGCAGGGGCTGGATTTTTCTTTGTGAAAAAGAAGGGCGGTGAGTTGAGGCCTTGCATCGATTACAGGGGTCTCAATCGCATCACGATCAAGAACGCTTACCCGATACCCTTGATTTCCGAGCTGTTCGATCGCCTTAAAGGGGCCACGGTCTTTACCAAACTCGACCTGAGGGCGGCATATAACCTCGTAAGGATCAAGGCGGGCGATGAGTGGAAGACCGCGTTTAACACCAGGACCGGTCATTATGAATCCTTGGTTATGCCCTTTGGGTTGTGCAATGCGCCCGCAGTCTTTCAGGAATTCATCAACTATGTTTTCCGTGACCTGTTGCAGCAGTGTGTGGTGGTCTATTTGGATGACATCTTGGTGTATTCTGAATCCATGGAGACCCACATTCTGGATGTCAGACGAGTGTTGCAACGGTTACGAGAGAACAAGCTGTTCGGTAAGCTTGAGAAATGCGAATTTCACCGATCCCAGGTAACCTTCTTAGGTTACATCATTTCCGCTGAGGGGTTCTCCATGGATCCTGAGAAGGTTTCGGCTGTCTTACAGTGGCCCCAGCCCAGTGGTCTTCGCTCCCTGCAGCGCTTTTTGGGCTTCGCCAATTATTATCGGAAGTTCATCAGGGACTTTTCCATGCTAGCCAAGCCTCTCACGGATCTGACCAGGAAGGGCAGTATTTCCCAGGTCTGGCCGCTCGAGGCCATCCGAGCTTTTGAGGCTCTAAAGTCCGCCTTTGTGTCGGCTCCGATTCTGTCGCATCCCAACCCTGGGTTGCCCTTTGTCCTCGAGGTGGACGCGTCTGAGACGGGAGTAGGCGCCCTTCTGTCTCAGCGTAGAACACCAGAGGGTCCTCTGCTTCCTTGTGGGTTTTACTCCCGGAAACTGTCTTCCGCGGAGTGCAACTATCAGATTGGTGACAGGGAGTTATTGGCCATCGTGCAGGCCCTTAAAGAATGGAGGCACTTGCTCGAGGGTTCGGTGGTTCCGGTCCTCATCCTGACGGACCACAAGAATCTGACCTACCTTTCTGAGGCCAAGAGATTGACACCACGTCAGGCCAGATGGGCTCTGTTCTTGTCACGTTTTAATTACGTGGTCTCCTACCTACCCGGTTCCAAGAACATCAGGGCGGATGCCTTATCACGGCAGTACTCCGACCTGTCCAGGGAGGAGTCGATTCCGACTTCGGTCATACCTCCGAATCAGATCCTGGCCGCCATTCGCACCAGCCTGACCTCTCCCCTGGGTGAGCAGATTTTGGCGGCTCAATCTGGTGCTCCCTCTGGGAGACCCAACGGCAGATGTTTTGTGCCTGAGGAGTTGCGCACTCGGTTGTTGCGAACCTACCATAACTCCAAGACCGCGGGGCATCCTGGAAAGAATCAGCTGTCCTGGGCTGTTTCACGTCTGTTCTGGTGGCCTTCCCTACGTTCCGACATCGCCGCATATGTAGCGGCATGCTCCGTTTGTGCCCAGAGTAAGTCCCCTCGGCACCTTCCGTTGGGCCTTCTGCAACCCATAGCCACCGGGGAGCGCCCATGGTCACACCTGGGGATGGATTTCATTGTGGACCTCCCTGCATCCCGAGGCCATACGGTCATTCTCATGATTGTGGATCGGTTTTCCGAAATGTGCCACTGTGTTCCTCTCAAGAAGTTACCCTCTGCACAGGAGTTGGCCTCGATTTTTGCCAGGGAGGTTTTCCGGTTGCACGGTTTGCCCAAGGAGATTGTGTCGGATCGGGGGAGTCAGTTTGTGTCCAGGTTCTGGCGCGCCTTTTGCTCCCAGTTGGGGATTCATCTCTCCTTCTCCTCGGCCTATCACCCTCAGTCCAATGGGGCCGCAGAACGATCCAATCAGGCCTTGGAGCAATTCCTTCGTTGCTATGTCTCCGATCACCAAGACAATTGGGTTGACCTCCTGCCTTGGGCTGAGTTTGCCAGGAACACGGCGGTGAACTCTTCCTCTGGGACGTCTCCCTTCATGGCCAATTATGGGTTCCAACCTGCCGTGTTACCGGAGGTATTCTCTCCCCAGGATATTCCGGCTGCGGAGGATCACCTTTCCGTCCTACGTGCTTCTTGGGTACAGATCCAGAAGTCCCTTGAGGTCTCTGCGCAGCGCCAGAAACTCCAGGCTGATCGCAGACGAGCGCCTGCTCCTTCCTACCAGGCCAGAGACCGTATATGGTTGTCCACCCGCAACCTCAACCTTCGAGTGCCCACTTCCAAGCTGGCGCCTCGCTTTGTTGGTCCCTTCCGAGTGCTTCGCAGGGTAAACCCGGTAGCCTATGCCCTTGCGCTTCCTCCTGGCATGCGGATCTCCAACGTGTTTCATGTCTCCCTGTTGAAGCCACTGGTGTGTAATCGTTTCACTTCCTCGGTTCCTCGGCCTCGTCCGGTCCAAGTGGGCAATCGTGAGGAGTATGAGGTGAGCAATATCCTGGACTCACGCCTGGTCCGCGGTCGGGTGCAGTTTTTGGTTCATTGGCGTGGTTATGGTCCAGAGGAGCGTTCCTGGGTTCCCTCCGCAGATGTCCATGCTCCTGCCTTGCTCCGTGCCTTCCACGCACGCTTCCCTCAGAAACCGTTCGTTACTCCGCGGAGGAGGGGCCCTTGAGGGGGAGGTACTGTCATGGTCTTACCTTCTTGCTGTTCTCCTTCGTTTGACATGTGCTGGCGGCCATCTTGGTTTCTGGGTTTCTTGTAGCCTCCCACTCTGCGGCTCCTCCTTCCCACTGGGAGGAGCTGGATGCCTAGCTCATATATATAGGAGGTCTGTGGCTTCAGTTCCTTGCTTGGTCCTCCTGTGTTCACATGCTTCTAAGACTGCTGCTGCTTCTGGTTCCTGATCCTGGCTTCGTCTGATTACCCTGCTGGTTCCTGATCCTGGCTTCGTCTGACTACCCTGCTGGTTCCTGATCCTGGCTTCGTCTGACTACCCTGCTGGTTCCTGATCCCAGCTTCGTCTGACTACCCTCCTGGCTCCTGACCTCTGGCTTCGCAAAGACTCTGCTTCGGTTTTGCCATCCGTTTGGACTTTTGCTTTACAGCTTGATTTTCAATAAAGCCTTCTTATTTTCACTTATCTGTTGTTGTACGTCTGGTTCATGGTTCCGTGACAACTGGCGCATGCGCTCTGAAGGAACGACCGCCCGTGCCATTCCTTCAGAGCTCTGTGCCGTGAATGGCGGCTTCCGAGCGCATGCACGGGAGTGACATCATCGAGGTTCCAGCTGATCAGATGTCCGGAGGAGTAAATCCAGGAGGAAGATGGGTGAACATGTCAGCGGTGGGCGGGCGCCACTGCGGGGGGTTCGCTCTAAGGTAAGTATTTAATAATTAGCTAGTATACAATGCATACTAGCTCATTGTGCTTTTTTCTTTCAGGTTTTTTTTTTTTTTTTTTTGGAGGTTTACACCCTCTTTTATGCATTCTCTGCATTAAGGTAAAAAAAAACCTTCTGAGTGAATCACCCCCCCAGCCCCTCCCCCTTTAATTACGTGAGTCTCATCTCGGTACATGAGGCTCTTCAGGGACTCTCTCTCTCCGTATTGGCTCACACAGCAGCAGGAGCTATTGGCTTCTACTGCTCTCAGTCACAGCCTGTGAGCCAATGAGGAAAGAGTGAGGGGTGGGGCTGAGCTGCGCTCTGTGTGTGTGAATGGAAAATGTCCATTTACAGGAGCAAGAGGCTTGCTATTGGGGGCATTTGACAGGTGGAGGAGCCGACCACCGGTGGGGGACCCAAAAAGAAGCAATAAAATTTCACGAAGTCACATATGACGAAACGCATCGGAGCCACGCATCTGCCATCCGCCATCATTCCTATCTTTTATGCTGTTTTTACATGGATGTCTGTAAGTTGCTCTAATCCCCTTTTTCAATAAATCTATTTGTAAGCAGTATTACACTATGTTTGTGTTATCTGGCTTACTTTCACATGTGGACATTATATTTGGAGATTCAGTCATCTGCGTCCAAGAGTTTATCGCTACCCTTTGAATAATATCTTTTGGGACAGCCATCTCTTGTGTGATCCATGAAGAACATTCAGCTGGTTTGACCCACTTGCTTTAAGGGACTTGGGTCCATACCTTCTGGTGAGCGCATTCAATATTCACTTTGTTGGTGTGGGAATCCTTTCCTGTTTTGGTCACTTGTACAAGTTTGGAGGGCTTCACATTCATGTTCTAATTTTCAACACTTGGGACTCACTACTATTTATTAACTTTTTTTCACAGTTTTATCACTTTTTGATACACTGTTATTGGACTGTATCAGTTATTTTAGTGCTGCACTTTTCTTTGTATAATTATCTGGACAACTATATGTCGGTTGATGTGCTGGCAGCTTTTGTTTATATGTCAGTTAGCACAGTAAGAGCTACATGATACATTGACCCAAAAATAAGTTTGGGGCTGCTCTGGGGGAAAAAATTGTACAGAGCAGGTAAGACATGTTTGGTATTTAAAAAAAACACAAGCCTTTAGCATTACTTTAAGGAAAACTTTATTTTCTGCCAGCAGCATACAGGAGACTTTTCAACAGGGCTGCCATTTCTTCAGTGGGAGGGCTCCCACTTTGGGGTCTCTCCTGTCACCTAGCTTCTTTATGACCTATAATAATCCAGGGAGGTGTTGGCTTTCGCTAACTGGTTCATATAGCTGCAGTATGAATACTTGTATTGTAGAATTCATGCTAAGATTAAACAGATTCAGTCTTTAGCAACAGGAGAGAGTTTCCCTATCAAACAGTGTCAAATGTAAAATGGTGTGACTGGAGGTCATTCAGTGGCCATTCCAGAAGAAATATAGATTGACAAAAGGAAGGATGGCGGGGATGTTAAAGGACAAAAACACACACGATTATAAAAAACACATGGAAAACACAGGCTCATAGTTAAAGCAGAGTTCCACTCAAAAGTGGAACTTCCGCTTATCTGTCTCCTCCCCCCCTCCAGTGCCACATTTGGCACCTTTCAGGGGTGAGGGGGGAGCGTGTACCTGTTTTGGACAGTTATCCTGTCCCCACTTCTGTCAGACCTCGCCGCGGCGAGGTACGTCAGAGGTTCGGCTCCCTCCTCCTTCCTCTGCTTCCAGGCCAATTACCAAGTGCAGCACACTTCGTGAATGTGCAGTAGGGACCTGACCGTGAAGCTGCAAGGCTTCACGGCTGGGTTCCCTTATCGCCAATGGCGGCAGCAGCAGCCGATGGAAACATTGGCTGCGGTGCCGACATCGCTGGATTCCAGGACAGGTAAGTGTCCTAATATTAAAAGTCAGCAGCTATAGTATGTGTAGCGGCTGACTTTACATTTTTGGAGGGGGGGAACTCTTTAATGAGGTTGTAACCTTCATTTACAAAAAAAAAAAAAAAGAGAGAGACAGAGACCCTGTTCCCTTATAGCAGGTTAAACAGCACAGTGCTTGTGCAGTCTAATCTGTCCCTCTCTATGCTGTAAAAAACTTGGTTGATCCTGCCTGTTCCTGTGTCCCCCTTAGTGAGCTGACCATGGTAATCATGGCTGTTGATCCATGATTACCATGGTCAGGTTACATGCCTTTGTTGGTAAAAATGGCGCTGCCACTATATTCCAGGTTAAAGGATATAAAACCATAAAACTCATAAAAGGTGAAAACCCAGACTGTGCCAAATATTAAAAGAACTAAAATCACATAAGAGCCAATATGGTAGTGTTGGGTTTTGTAAAAGTGCACAGTGCAATGTGGAAAGTATTCAGTGCTGGATTGAAAATTCTGAGAAAAATACTTAGACACAGTAAAATATGGTCCTTATGGGCTCTTATGTGATTTTAGTTCTTTTAATATTTGGCACGGTCTGGGTTTTCACCTTTCATGAGTTTTATGGTTTTATATCCTTTAACCTGGAATATAGTGGCAGCGCCATTTTTACCAACAAACCTTTACCCCTTTACATACATACTACCTCAGTGGTAGGTTGGTGGCAGCTCTAACCACAAAAAAACCCCAACTCCATAGTGCAGGTAAAATCTAATCTTTTTCACTATCTAGTGGTATTTATACCATCCTATCAGCTGCAATGGAGATTTTCAAATATATGAATAGTAGGGCAGTCAACTTGGAGGTTATTTTTGATCAGGAGACTGTCATAAATAGACAAGACATGGACAGCTCTTTTAAACAACTAAAGCCCCGTGCACACGCACCGATTGTCGGCCGACCGTTCGGCCGTCTTTTGTCCGGTGCTGTCGTGTAGGTTGAAAAGTGCTAAAGACTGCACACGAATTTTGTCGGCCAACAACAACCGACTGCAAAAGTGATGTCATGTGATGGTTAACTTTCCATGTGTTTTTTTTTATCTGAGCATGCCCAGTCTTGCTCATCTGCTTTTTGTCGGGCGAAATCTGTACTGACTGACGAACAATCGGCCGTTCTATGTTGGCCTACAAAAATGTTATAGCCTACACACCAGATTTTGTTGCAGTGGGTTGTCGGAAGCATCATACTAACAAGCCGTCAATCGATACGTGTGTACGGGCCTTTAGACACAATATGGAAAAGCAATTAAGGGTATGGTGGGATATAGCCACCCGTGATAAGTACGCACGTGAAAATATAACACCCAGGAGACTGAGGTGGGACATTGCGCCCAACGACAATATTAATGACCCACTGTACATGGAGGATTGGTTCAAATTCTTTAATAAATGTGAGAAGGACCTACTCTTGATGATCATAAAAAGAAGACAATTTAAATTGAAGAAAATTGAAGGGATCATAACATCACTTAAAGAACAACTAGAACCATTTGCGGATACTAGCGAATATAAAGATAAAGAAAAATCATTAAAGGAAGCCACACAAAAGTATGACAGAATGATTCAGGGTAAGAAAAAGAAAAAGTATAGAAGGGATGTGATGGACTATAAAAATAAAGAAGTCTACAAGTGGCAGACGGATGACATCTAGGGGGAACAAGCTGTCCATGTGGACCCCATCAGAATCCCCTCAAGGGATCCATCGGAAGAGCGAGATGAAGAGGAGGACACCTGGATTGAGGTCAGGACTCCTAGAAACACACAAAGGGACAATACTTACAGAAACACTGAACAAAGGCAAGGAAGGGAGGAACACAGACCCAACACATACAATCAACCAAGACCCAATAGAAGACCGAGGAATGATAGAGAGTATGTGGACACCTACAACAGATATTCACCCTTGGAAGACTACCAGGAATCATATTATGAAAACAGAGGCCCACCCCCACATGGAAGGGGTTTTTTTTCCCAGAGGCAACAGAGGGAGGCCACCGAGGGGAAGATGAGGCCCCTACAGACCCCAAGGACAGTGGGGATACCTGAGGGACAATGGGTGGCAACAGCCCTGGCAACAAGCCCCCCACGAGGAGAAAACAGGATGGGTCCTTGGCAACAAGGAGGACAAAATGGGAACAAGAAAGAAGACGCGCAGATTTATTTGATGCAGACCCTCCAACCCAAAGGCCTGAATAGAGACATAGACCTAAACTGTTTTATCACAGATTTTTAGACATTAGAGGCAGTACGCAGATGGTTCTTGAAGTTTTTTGAAAGTTTTTTGAACATTTTTTGAACATTTACTGCCAATCCTGACATTGTTATTCCTGACTTTATTGTCCCATATATTCAATCATTATTTTACCTCCCATTTTACCTCCTTTTTTACCTCTCAATTTTTACCTCCCAATTTTACCTCCCTATTTTTGTAATGGGACAGGTTACACAAATTCACTTTGTTCACTTTGCACTGAGCACTTTCCATATTACCTTGTATGATTTCTAACCCATTAATGGTTTTAGAACATTACCCACAACTTTCCCTTTTTTGACTTGCAGCCCTTCATGCAAGGTTTTAACTAACCTCTGCTATCTTACAAAGCACATAAAGTTGGTGCACATCTCCTCCTTTCTCTTTTATATGGTTTTATATTTTATATATAGTTTTCATGCTCAATTCCATTTGCATGAACTCATTTGTTTTACGTGTTTACACATGCATATGCGACCTGTTTTTAAACTAATTAAAATTTTTCATAATTAAGGGACTCTAGTCCCACATAAAGTGGCATATATTCAGGGAAGTTCACATGATGAATTTAAATAGGCCGTATCCATGATGTCCTATTTGACTCCGGGCATCTTACAGAGATAAGACCAGGGTGCATAAAAATGTCCGACGGCCGGCCCCTGTGGGTGGACCAATATGGCGATATAAAACAAATTGGCTACCAGGATACAATGGCCTATATAAACACCGGGAGTAGCGCAAGATGGCACGCTCCAGATGACGTAGTGGTGACGAAACGCGTAAGAGGGTCTTGCTACGTCAAACGTCACTTCCCGTAGCAGTGATTCCAGACTGTGGAAAGCGGAAGCACTAAGGTGACTGGACCCTGCACGCTGACAGTGAACTTCCCAAATGTGAGTGGATGTTTTTTGTCCTATGATTATCCAGTACATACTATGCAATGGGAGATCACTTTTGTTTATATTGAAAGCCTAACACACGCCTGTGAAGTATCAGAGTGGGGGACCCCTGGTGGGAATCCAGAGATTGGAACGCCATAGTAGTGCAACTTGATCCGTAGGCTAATCGTGCCATAAGTGCTTTACCTAGTGGGGGGCCATGGGTATTAGCACTTGCACCCACCAGCACGTATTGCCTTGTGAGCACACATCACCCACCCTATGTTACCTACCACATCACTGGCTGATAACCATCTGAGTGCCTAAATAAACTCATTTACCACAAGGCAGTCTCAACACTGGTTATTTTTAGCACTGTTTACTAAGCACTAATCACCTCAGTCACTTAACATACTATCATTTAGGTATCACCTTTGTTTTTTCTTTCCAAACATTACCCAGCACGCTGGCACTTTATAAATACACGGTCTGGTCCCTTGGCCCCATAAGGACCATATCTTACTGGGTCTAAGTATTTTTCTCAGAATTTTCAATCCAGCACTGAATACTTTTCACATTGCACCGTGCACTTTTGCAAAACCCAACACTACCATATTGGCTCTTATGTGATTTTAGTTCTTTTAATATTTGGCACAGTCTGGGTTTTCACCTTTTATGAGTTTTATGGTTTTATATCCTTTAACCTGGAATATAGTGGCAGCGCCGTTTTTACCAACAAACCTTTACCCCTTTACTTACATACTACCTCAGTGGTAGGTTGGTGGCAGCTCTAATCACAAAAATACCCCCAACTTCATAGCGCAGGTAAAATCTAATCTTTTTCAGGTTACGTGCCTTAGTCAACCCCGCTGCTCTCCTGCTGCCACTATTAGTAGCTGGCAGTAAAGTTAAATAAATATTAATGTCAGCCCTTCTGTTCTTCTAAGAGATCCTACACTGTATACATGTTTTTATAAAATTGTCCCTGTAAATACCTAATTTTAGTTAGTTTTTGTCTGGTCACGTGATCTCCAGCAACTTTCTTCTGCTGATCTAAGGGCTGCAGCCGGAGGGGCTTAGAGGAGTGCACAGCAGTCACCTGACTTTCCGATTGACGTCAGAGGGGGATCTAGGCTCCTCCCATTGTTGCCCTTAGATCGGGGAGGAGACAGGCCGACGATCACGTGACCGGCCAGAAACGATCTAAAATAAGGTATTTACAGACACAATTTTATACACAGTTTAGAATCGTTTAGTAGCACAGAGAGGCTGGCAGTAATATTATAATATTTGATTTTACAACCACTTTAAGATGTGAACAATAACTAAAGTCTAGGAAAGAGCTAGTTGACCATATGATGTAATTCAGAACCACCTAATATAGCATAAGCTAGGAATTAGCCGTAATCCAAATAGTGTAGTTTCACTGTTCAACGCATTTTGAGACTCAAGCCCTTCTTTAGGGACAGCCTCAGATTCTTGGCATTCAAAAACTGACACTCATTAATATCAATATCATTAATTCAACATGATGGAGGTAAAGTTTTTATATATAAGTAGTGGTATGTTGTCTAGCTTGCTAAGATTAAGGCCCCAGTGGGCTGAAATGTGTAAGCGCTGAGGCAAGACATGGAATTTTTTTCCAATGATTAAAAAAGATTTTCAAGCCATCACAAGATCGAGTGCTGGCTTTCATTTGCACATTCCTCCCTGTGTTACTTTTTTATGACCAAATATGCACACTACTGTAAAACCAACATGTCAACTTATTTCTAGCCTGTTGATAGGATTCAAGGACTTATAGATTCTCAGACTCTATGAATGCACAGAAAGAAATGTTCAAGTTAATGTAGTTTAAATTGAACTTGTGGACAGGCTATGTACAAATAAATATTTCAATATTTTTAACAAGCAGTAAATGAGCCCTCTTTGACCTTTGTAGCTATAGGCATGGTTGCACAATTTCTCCTTAAAGTTTACAAGGGTAATTAAGTTGTTCTTTCAATTAAGTTGTTCTCTCAGGAGCTCAGCTTCCTCTGCTTTACTTTCCCGAAGCATTTGCTTTGTGTTTACGTGTGAGATTTGAAGGCTGAAAAGCTGCTGAGTCACAGGTAACAAAAAATACCCTGCATAGACACAGGAAAAAAAGCTATTATATTGACAAATAATTGGCAAAAGGATGCACCGTAAAAATATGGTATTTTATTAATCACAATAGATACAATTAAGTTAACCCAGCTGGGAATACACCTAGTTCCTCTCAGTGCTGAATGCTACTGACAAAACAACTAGACAAAAATAACAACATAAATGACAAACACATCTGGACGCCTGGTGTAACTAACACACAGACACAATGCCCACAGCATCCATCTGTATCAATAAGTATGTAAACTATCTGGGCATTCCCTGTGTTTTAGTCCCCGGGAGCTCGAGCCGTGGGGTAGGGGTGAGGAGAACAGAGCTGGGGCTGAAATATTGCTATTTTGCTTTGTTTTCATATAGTTAGTTTTAGGATTACATGTGATCCTTTCTGCAGGCATTGTGTGATAGCTCAGTTGTAATAATGCCATACCGTGTTTCTTGTGGTATGAGGGTAGTCATGGCATTTGTGTTAGGGGATGAAATTGATCAGGAAATTCAATCAGCATTTTTAAAAAGATTCCACTTTACTTGTTAGTCAAGAGGAGGAAGTTAGGAACCGGTTCAAAGAACATAAAAAAATTACTAACTAAACATTCAAAAAGGAAATGGGATGTCTCCTTTTTATGGAGACATACATTGAACATAAAATAAAACAGAGGGAACTTCGTGATAAAGTCATTCCAGCTGAGCATCTACAAAATGAGAGGTTCCTCCCAAAATGGAAAGCGCTTTGTAGAACATGGACTGGGAGTTATGAGATTGATAGTAGAAGAGGAAAGGATACAGTTAACTGAATTATTTAAATGAAATAAGGAAAGCTCCAAGGGACTAGAACCCTTTAAAGGGACTGATGAATTTCAGAAACAAACTGAGTATCTTAAAAAAGAAATAGAGAAAACACAACAGAATCTTAAAGTGACAAAACAGTCCAAATTTACACATGATCTGGACGATTGGGAGAAAGGAGAAATATTTGACCTTACTATAAACCGCAATAGAAGTAGATCAATAAGACGTTTCTCCACCTCTAGATAACAATCTAAAGGTGATAATTCACAAAGTGACACCGATGAGGAAATGAACCCCGGGACTGTCACTTTTTTAGAACCAGTGTGGGTGGGGGGGGGGGGGTAGAAGAGAGTATTGATGTCCACCTCTGAACACAAGGTTCCATTTTAAACAGCAAGGTACAGAACAAACAAAAATTAAAAAGCCAAGATCAAAGACTATGGAAGGAGGGTACTCGAACAAGAAGCCAGAGGAACCAGAAGGATTAGAGGGATGACAAAGCCCAGTAACTGACATGAAGGTTATTAATCTATCGGACTTTCCATTGGCCCCACGCCATATTAAGCTTTTACAACACGGGATGTCTTTCTCCCCAACAAACGATATGGACGAGTTTACAGTTTATAAAGATATTGTGGTTTTTTTTTGCGATTTCTGTATTACAAAAAAATATTGGATAATCCTGATACATCAGTAGATGAAAATGACAAAAAGATGCTAGAGATCCCTAATTCCCTCTTAAAGGAAAGTGAGGAGACAGACATATGCAACCCCCCACGGTCATAGAGAAGCAAACTTTAGGATTAAATCAAACAAAATGCCACCATTAGGAAAAAATAAATGGCTGAACCTTTTTCTCGAGATGGTACAATTAGACCTAGAGTTGGTCGACATGACAAATTGTGGTCCTGATAACCTCTCAAAAGAGGAACGGAAAACAATAAAATAACTCAATGAGGCTAAAGGCATAGTTATTAAACTTAGTGGCAAAGGGGGAAATGTAGTCATAATGAATGAAAAGGCATACAAAAAGGCATATAAAAAAGAGGTTAAAAGGCTGCTAGGAGATAAGAGAACTTATGAAAAGTTAGAACAGAATACCTTTCCAAAAATAGTGGCAGAATTTAATAGAAAATGTAAAAATGCAAGAGAAGTAAACCTACTTAGCAAACATGAGTTAGATTACTTCTATATAAAAGATTTTAATGTACCTACATTTTACATCATTCCAAAGGTGCATAAATCTTTGGAAAATCCACCAGGGAGACAGATCGTATCAGCAATAAAAGACACAATGGAGAGAATGGGTAGATACCTAGACTCCCTCCTGAAAAATATGGTAACACATTTGAAATCATATGTCCAGGATACAAAGGATGTATTAGAAAAGATCTCTGATTTGAAAATAAGCACTGACATGTGGCTGGTTGGAATAGATGTGGAGTCTCTATATACTTCAATCCCACATATGTGGGGGTTAAGAGCAGAAGGACATTCCTGGAACAACATTACCCTGAATGTGGCCCCCAGAATACATTTCTGGAGGAAATTTGAAATTGGATTAAAGGGAGATTAATTACTTTCAATTTATGTTCCAGTACTACAAACAAGTTGAAGGCACATCTATGGAAGCATCATGGGCCCCGTCATACGCATGCCTCCACTTGGGACTTTGGGAGGAGGAAGTTGTATATGGATCACAATCATACTAAGACCACGTACATACATGGTTAAGATACATTGATGATGTATTAGTCCTTTGGAGCCTTTATTGAAGCATTGACCATCAATAATAGTAATATTCGCCTCACTTATGTCTTTGACAAAAAACAAATTTACTTTCTTGATCTGTGGATAGGAATAGAAGGGGATAATCTGGTTACACGCACATTCCGGAAGGAAACATCTGCCAATACCTTACTTAGGGCAGATAGTCACCACCATAAATGGTTAAAAGAAGGGATCCCGGGTGGCCAGTTTCTCCACATAAAAAGGAACTGTACTAAGCCAGCTGACTTTATACATGAAAGCGATGACCTCTACAAACGGTTTCGGGAAAGAGGTTATTCGCATAAACAACTTAGAAAAGCTAAAAAGATGATAACAGGATGAAAGAAAAGTGATCTCCTAAAAAGGAAAATAAAAAACTCTAAATGAGATAATCCCAATTTAACAAGAATAATAACACAGTTTGGAGTGCAATGGGATAAAGTACAAAAAATATTACAAAAACACTGGGGAATATTGACTAATATCCCTGATTTAGCAAATATAGTTGGCCCGACCCCTAGGTTAGTGGCACGGAGAGCTAAGAATCTGAGTTTAATAAAACAATCGATATATCATGGCAGTCACAATTCCCAAGAAGTAAAGGGATGTTCCTGTGTGGGAGATGCCAAGTGTGTCCTAATGTGGATAGAACCGACATCTTCAAGGACTTACTGGTGGGAAATGACTATCAGATAATGGACCCTATCAACTGTTCAACAACAAAAGTCATATACATTTTAACATGCCCATGTAAAAATATCTATATTGGCAAGACAAAGCACCAATTACCAATCCAAATAGGGTAGCACATGCGAGAAATTAGGGGGAAGAAATCCTGAAAAACCCTTGGCAAGACACTTTGCGCAATTCCATAATGGGGATTTAGAAGGCATGAAAGTAAAGGGGATTTATATGCTGAAGTTACTCCCTAGAAGAGGTTACTTCAACATGATACTATTGCAAAAAGAAAAATGATGGATGTACAGGCTGAAATCACACCTTTCATAGGTTGAATACTGAACTCAATTTGCAACCCTGAACAGATAACAGAAGAAGAAAAAAGGACCTTTGGTTGTTAGCATTGTCTGTGTCTACGTGTAAGTGAGACACAATCTTTTTTCCATGTCCTTCCCTCCTGTTTCTGTTCTTTCTTTCCCCCTTCCCCAACATAAAATTATTGCAAAAAATTCAACAATAAATGAAGAATAGAGTTGGGGGTCTCTAATAGATATAAAGACACCTTGATTTAGTTGTTATCAAATGATGATTACTCCCCCCCCCCCCTGCGCATTTGGGACACAGTAAAAAAAAAAAAAAAGACAGGATTGGTTCCTTTAAATTAAAATTGAAGCACTGAGTGGAACTAGGTGCCTTCCAAGCCGGATTAACTTAATTTTATCTACTGTGATTAATAAAATAATATATTATTTTTACGGTGTATCCCTTTGCCAATTATTTGTTAATATAATAGCTTATTTTCCTGTGTCTATGCAGGGTATTTTTTGTTGTATGCTTATTAAGCTATGTTGGCAGACACCATACAGGTGTAGGCAATGATGGGATAATCACCTTTAATTAGCCTGATCTTTTTTTTTTGTTTTCAGTGAGTCACAGGTAATATATTTGCTGTTTTTATCTTTTAAAGCTTAACTCCAGGTTTGGTTTTCATTGCTGAGTTACATTGGTCTAGAAAGTATTTGGTTTGTGTATAAAATCCATACCTTTGTGAACATTGTGGAAGCAGGAAATCACTTTAGAAGTTGGTACAACTACAATGATCACCACAGCCTTCCGGGTCCTGTGCCAAGTGAATTAGGTAGAGCAGTGAGACAGTAAAATGATGATCTCCTCCTCCTCCAATCAGAGAATGCCTTTTATTTCAAGCTGGACCAGTGTAACTATTTTTTTTTTTATTTTTTTTTTAACTATGCAAAGAAAGCCATACCTGAAATTGAGCTTTAGGCTCCATGCATACTAGATTATTTTTAAGCAGCTACTTTGAGCGTTTTTTTTTGCTGCCCCTAGAAGCAAATAGTGTCATCCTATGTGTCCATGCATATTAGGGTAGGCTATAAAAGTTGAGAAAAAAAACAATATGAGGGACCCCCCTAATCCATACCAGGCCCTTTTGGGTCTGGTACAGATTTAGAGGGGAACTCCACGCCAAAATTGTGGTCAGCAGATCACTTATGCCACGCAGGTCTCCTACACACTGTCAGTGTATCTGCTTGCCCGTACATCCTGTGGGGGTAAGCCTATACTCCCTGACAGGAAGACTCAATTAACTACCACAGCTTTTCACAGTGCTGTGGTAGCTCATTGAGAACTACAAGCAGACAGGTGCTAAGGATGTCGGGCTTGTAGCTTATTTAGACACACAGAGATGTGTGTATGAATGACATCACTGTGTGGGAGGAGCTTGTCCATGTACTGCTGCCACAGGGAGGGGGGGCAGTGGGTGGAACACGTAACATGTTCCCAAAGGTGAACTTATCCTTTAAAATAATCTAACTCAAATTTTGTCAAAACTTTTTTTTTTTTGTTTTTTGCTTTATTTTGTGTATAGTAGGAAATGGTCAAAAGGCATGTAGAGTCTTTTTTTTATTTTTTTGTTTGCTTGTTTGGATATGAGGGGAAGGCCTCTTTCACACGATCAGACGAACTGGGTCCGCCTGTCCATTTTTCAGATGGTCCTGATTGGGCCACCTATTGACCTCTATGAGGACGTGAATGTCAGCGGACATGTGTCCACTGACACCCGCCTGGCATCTGATCCGACAAGATCCGCTGAAAAGATACGTATGGCGATACATTCGCCATCTGTCCAGCGGGTCTGATTGGATGAAAATGGGTAGGCTGTCCATTTTCATCTTATTTCCCTATAAAGCAGAGTGGGACTTACAGGTCTGTCTCTGCAAAATGAGTGGAGACAGATCTGTCATCCGCCTGCTCAGCGGGGATTGGCGGAGTGATCCCCGCTGAGCAAGCGGAGTCCGTTAAAATGGATCCGCCCCATGTGAAAGGGGCTGAAATCCCTACAAAGTAAATATATCCCCTCACCTTCTGTTTCTGTGACAACTGTAACATGTGGGATTTCCCATCTTCTCAACATTTGGGATTTTCCACCACTTTTTATCCTGATGTCAATATTAACCAAGACAAACAGAAAGCTAATTTCCACACCAGGGATACACACATAAATTACAAAGTAGCATGGGCTCCAATCTGTCCACAGAAGTTGGTAAAAAGATTTGAATTTAGGTTACATTTTAAGTTACAGCCCCCCAAACATAATTTCTTCCCCATATGCAATGGAGTAAAAATACTGAAAGAACAGCAGAAAATGTGATAAATATAAATATAGGGTAGTAAAAGGGTAATAAGAATTAGCAGTTCCTAACCCATTAAAGGAGATTATAGTCACAGCATATACTTTCATTATATAACATCTGCAGCATTAATTAAAATAATGCCTAGTGATCTTGTCTGAGGGATCCTTGTTCAAGCCACTTCCTCCCAGTTAATAGGAGGAAGGAGGGAAGTGATTGGCGCTGCCTGGTGGGGTGCTTAGGGAATAAGATCTTACTATACTGATGGTAGGGTGTTGTGTGGAGATCTGTACAAAAACTGCTGATAGGATCTGTGCGTAATCTATTTAAATGATTTAGCGTAGCAAATATCAAAAACCTGTATAATTCAGGACAGGTTTATGTGCAAATAGACATCAGATAAAAACTTATTAAAATATATCAGCAAATCTATACCATAAATACAATCGTGCAAAAAAGTGCAAAGGTGAGTGGCAAATGTGAAGTGGTAAAAACAATATTACAATCATGAAGTTCAATAAATAATGTCCGGTAATAAATTAACACCCATAAAATAACAATCGGTAAATATGATCATAAGTGTACCAATAAATATAAGTGCGCAAATAAATAATATATATATGTATATAGCTACCAATGAATGAGTGAATGTGAAAGTGCAAAAGTGCAAATATCCTCTTAATATATAACCGTGCAGGAAAAATAGCAGTGTAAAAAATATAAAAGATGAAAAAAAATATATATATAGAATATAAAAAATTCAAAATATATATAAAAAATATATAAAAAATATAAAAAAATATATATATATAGCAGTATCAAAAAAGTGTCCGTATAATTTATCAAGTAAATAAGTCCAAACACATGTGCAGTCTCGGTGACTCTGGATCCAGAAAGAAGTCCTAAATAAGTGCGATCCGTATATGGTGGTAAAAGGTGCTCCTTTATCTGTGCCCAAAGTATGGTGGGTGGGCGGAAAGAAGAAATATTCCCCTGAGCCTGGGGTCCTGCGCTTACCAGATTCCCTTACCCCTACAGGGGTAAACAGCGGGTCGATTATTAGGGGATCGCTCCCACACACTGGCAATCAGGATATCCCCCGATCTTGGTTCCTCTCCTTATTGGTGTACAGGTGTCGGCTCAGTATGTGTATATAGGGGTCCAGTACAGTAACAGGGTATATGGGAGAAAAGGGAAGGAGCCTCCAATAGTGTAAAATTGTTTTGAAAAACGACTTTATTCAAATAAAAGACAAGTACTCACATAGTATAAAACCAAAAGGTATGCCCGTCTGGCATAGGAACCGCAACTTCCTCTTTCGCGGTACACACAAAGGGATAGCGTGCGTCCCAACCGCCGGATGTGCGTTCCAAGCCTCGGGTATGTTCGACGGAAATGACGTGGTCGCGCTCTCCCAGTTGTGCTCCCCATTTGGCCCTTAGACACATGCAGCTCGTGGAGATTACAAGCAGCTGTGCTGACACACATTGTGCAGGCATGGTCTACTTTTATCAGGAAACTGGTCTAGGGCAATGATTTGCAGCTGATGTTGGAGCAAGTGCATGTAGTCAGGAAGAAGTTGATTCAATACTTGTCTGTTTCCAAGCGAGTCCCTGGTTGACCCTCTCTCTTTCAGTACGTCTTTCACAAGACACTCATGTTGCTTTTTCAGCAACATTTTTTATTGCTAGACTTTAATTACTTCTAATAAAAATATTGAAATATAAATGGCTGGAGTTGAACAACAGCACTAAGATGAAAAGAAGGATTAAAAAAAAGAAAAATAAGCAAAAACAGCATTTTAGGGGAGGAAATATAGTAATTGTATATTATATAAAGTGCTTTAGGTTGAGAAACTACCCAGTTAGAGTTTAGATCAATGTTTCACAACCTTTTTTTCAGTCAAGGCTTTCAGTCAAGGCTTCCTTTAAAATTTTGTACAATGTCGAGGCACCCCATTCTAAAATGTGAAAAACTAAATTAAAAGTTTTACACATCACAGCAACATTCACACATGTATGACACCCAACATTAGAGGGGATTTATTCTTCCAAAGAAAAACACACCTTTGCACACTGGTATTCCAATGTTTCTCTTGTCCTCGCTCAGCTAATGTAATGCCAGTAATGATGGAGAGGGACAGGGGAGGGGAAAACAAGGATGCTGTGCAGGCGCCTGATGTCCTCCTTATTGACCGACAATGTTATTGGTTGTTAGGAAGCCCGCAAATAGAAGGTTGTTATGATGCACAATGAAATCCTGTGGCTTTCTGTAACTAAAAGGCAGGCTTGATCCACCCTCAGGTTTGTATCTAATTTTTGGACACTTTTTAGGCATTTTGCCAAGGCACCCCTGAAGAAACCTGCGGGCACCTTGGTTGAAAAAGGCTGCTTTAGATCTATGTTAAAGGTCCTGATTCAGGAATATCTGTGGGAGTACTGGGCACATCAATGACATGGCAAGGTATTGCACAGTGCACAGGTATTGCACAGTGAAACTAAAACAGTAAAATTTGAAAAGAAAATGCAAACCAGTCATCTTTCACTGTTTCTTGAATCCACAAGTCACTTACAATGGTGCCTCAGGCCACAATGTGAGGTTTTATTCCTATTATACTACAAGTATTTGTTGGAAGCCATGTCACCTCCACATGTGTGCCTACATTGGCACTGAAGTCAAATGAGCATTACACTAAGAATTTGGGGGATCATTACATAATGTCCTTGTAAATGTCATATGGGCATCAAGAGACATTTAATCTGTTTCTCAAGAGCCACATGTTTACATGTTTAATTATTCTATTGTGGAGCTTTTACATTAACACATTCTAGTCTAGTTTCATCGGGATTAAGTTCATACATTTGATTCCTTCGATATAATCCTGGGTGTGACTGTATCACAAATAAACTTTTTTCAGCCTTATCACTGATTACATTTCGTATCACCCCCTACTAAGCAAAAGTGTGATGCAAAGCCATGAGTCACTTTGAGAGAAGATTTTTGCTATGACCCAGCCTAAAGAAATAGACGTGGCTACGTACATTCCTGTTTTTTCACTAATCTCTTTGCACTAACTTTGGCTAGAAATGAAGAAAGGTTAGAAGAAACCAGAGAACATCCTTAAGTGCTATGCGAGAAAAAATCTACCTCCTGCTTAGATGCCTGAGGTGTATCAAACAAACACCATGCGTTATTTCAGAAACACAAACATTAATTCAGAAGAGATATGTAATTCAAGGAATTCCAGTAAGTTCATTCTTGGCAGGTACCTAACATGTAAACAAAGACTGCATACAATTCATATAGAGATTGTATATTTTGATTGTAAAATATATGTTGGGGTCAGATTAAAGTGACCCTGTCACTGCAGAGTCAAAGCAACAAAAATACATACAATACATGTTAAAAGAAAGAGCATTATACTTACATTATTAGAGGCACATGTCTTTAAATGCCACCCCATGGTGCTCCTCCAAAATGCAAGTATTCAGCCAGTCAGTTGAGGTTGAATACCCATTTTACCCCCCACATGCTGTGGCTCCTCCTAGTCACTTATATGTCCTGTAGTGAATTACAAAGTAAAAAAAAAGAAAAAGGGCACACCGACCTAGTGCATTGCCACTAAAAATGTATTAAAAATATTAAAAAGTATACTCTGGCCTCTCCAGAGTGTGGTTCAGCAGCAATTCTTTTTGGCTCTGAGGAAGGGGGCTCGCCCCTGAAATGCGTCAGCCGAGACACAGCAGCCTCATGCGGCACACTGCATATCATTCAGCACAGTGCGGTCCTTTGGCTACCTTGGAGACTATATGTGTATTATGTTGATGTGTGTTTATACACACCTGCTTTGTGAGTATAATGTATACTTTTTAATATTTTTAATACATTTTTAGTGGTAATGCACTAGGTCGGTACGCCCTTTTTCTTTTTTTTTTCGTTGTTTCCTAGTTGGTTTCGGAAACTCTTGATCCTGAAGGGGCAACAAGACCACAAGCTTTGTCCACTCAAGTTTGAAGTATCTCACTTCCCTCCGGCCTATGTTATACTCGAGCGCAGGAGAATTTTTCTACTACTTGGCATGTGAATTACAAAGTGTCAGAAGGAATCACTGCGAGTGGGGGGGGGGGGGGGGGGTGGGGGGGACAGTTATTTACACACCAGAAGTGTTGAATTTAGTGGGTAATCACCAGAGTGATCCAACAGGGATTAGTTGTAACTTCCTGTTTACTAGACAGGTGCAAAGTTAAAAGCAATAATACATGTATGTTTAAGTTTTTTTCAAATAATTATTTATATTGTACCTGTGTCATAGGAGAATCCTCAAGGTTATGTGTTGGGAGTTATTTCCTCTGTGCATCTCTGCTGTTCTTAAAATTGATGGTAGTCATGATACCCCTCAGACCTGACTCCGGATTCCACTAGTTGTCAGCTGGTTACCATGATTACGTTGCACCATTGAGAGACAGTATAAACATAATAAGACTTCTTTGGTGAGCATAAAGTCATGACCACATATTTATGTGATGTATGCATTTAAATATAAGATGTATAATGTATATTTTTTCTATTTTTGAAATCTTAAAGTTATAGATGAAAAATCAAGTTCCCTGAAGAAGCAGTGCTCTGCGAAACATGTTGGAACACATCTACACACCGTATTATGTCTATATTGGGTTGTACTGTCTCAGTTGAACCAAATATTTTATTGCATTGATGGTTTTTTAATGAATTGTAATATGAATAACATTTGTATAATTTTAACCATTGTTGGATTTTGTTCACCTCATTGACTGTAACACTTCCTCAAAAGTCCCCTGCCCCTCAGAGATATATTCTTATATATTCTCTATATGTTTTCTGGTTCAATGATGGCACTCATGATCTGGCTGCTGTTTGCTTTGTAAATGTTGGATATATTTATTCATTGTGTCCAGCAGAGATAGGCAAGTTGCCTCAAGGGTTAATGGTTAGGGTATACAATATAGTCTGATAAGGTGGTTATCTCACTCCTGATGAAGTCTTCAGTTTGAACCATGCTGAGTAGAACTCATGACCTCACCATTTATGTTGTATGAAGAAACTGACTTTCTGCTTAGAGTTTGAGAGGTGAAAGGATATGTTGCCACTGTGAGCTTCTGCTTCTTTTGAGCTCCAAACTGCTACTAGAAATACATATGCATTATAGGGGAGGACTGTGGAGCTGTTTTTCTTGTTGATGTTTATTACACTGCTGCCCAGTGTGACCTAACTATAATCTGGAGGCCATGTTATCTGGGTAGTGTCAGTTTTTTGGAGCTGTCACAGTGTGAGCCAGAGCACTAGGTGATTTGGATTGTTTTTTCATAATGTGAAGAACTTTGGAATTTTGACCTATACATCTAATTTATGGACTTTTCTCATTTGGATTATTTGTAATTATAGGATTGAGTTGTATATGTATGTACAGTAATTTATTTGTGTTTCTTTGCTCATTTATAGTGGCAGTGATTATTTATAAAAATATTCAGCACTATGCAAGTTGGTGTTTAAGTTGAGTCAAGAACAGAGAATCAAACTGAGAAACAATACTTCAGCAAAACAGTTTAGAACACAAACAGCTACTTTGGATTATCCTCAAAGACAGTGTCCCACACAGTGAAGTCCAGGGTGGCACTGGTAACACAGGTGAACAGCTGGAGGAATACAAAGCTCAAGGACAAAGGGCCATCCCATTTAAACTGGGATACTCTTGTAACAATTGGGGAGGCTTTCCCTACAGTTACTGGAAGTTCTGGAAAAGCAGTGTGCTACTGGGCTGCTGTCCAGTTGCAAGTTCGCTGACAGTAACATTAAGGCTGGGTTCACACTGGTGTGATGCGGGAACCACAGAGATTCCTGTATGGGTTCCCGTATCGCGTCTAACTCGCAGGCAGTTCACACTACTCCCTGTGAACCACTGCAGGTGTCAAAATAAAGTTAATGACACCCCCAAATCGGGTCACAGAACGCAGTGTGAACTGTGGAATCAGATGGAATCAGATTGCATGTTTCTGAACACCCATGCGATCCGATTCCAGTGCAGACCAAAAAAGGGTCCTGCACCATTTTGGTGCAAATGCAATGCGATTTCAGCCATACAAACTGTATGGCTGAATTTGCATTGCACAGATATCGCATTCGATGTGCACAGCAATGCAGTGTAAATCACACGCCATGTATGGCATCGTACCAGTGTGAACCCAGCCTCAATGTAAAGTTTTTGGATTGGTTTAAAGTAAAAAGAAATGAGATAAATGTAGAGGCTGGCAATGCTAACCTCTCTTGAAAATGCTTGTTACCTGGCTGCCATGCTGACCATCTGACTTCAGTATTACTAACCTAGGGCAGGCATTGTCAGGGACCCTTGCAGTGATCCCTTCTCTTCCTGCACTGCAAGGCTTAAATGCTAATTAACTCTAGGGGGTAGAGGAAAAGGTTGTTTTTTTTTTACTGTTGTCCTCACTCTGGCAGGCTTCAGAGCACTCCTCATCTCCCTAAAGCCCCGTACACACGTACCGATGGTCGGCTTACAAATGTTCCTCTTTTCTCCCCGGGATGTCGGTGTCTGCTGAAAAGTGCAAAGACAGCACAAGGACAGCACAAGAATTTTGTCCGCCGACTGCAGAAGTGATGTCATGTAATGGTTAACTTTCCCTGTGTTTTCTATTTTCTGAGCATGCCCAGTCTTGCAAATCTGCGGTCTGTCGGCCGAATTGTGTACTGACAGGCGAACAATCGTCCGTTCTGGTGTCGGCATACAAATATTTTCATGTTTGCACGAAAGACTTTTGTCCGCGGATTGTGCGCAGACATCTGTCGGAGGCACCATACTAACACGCGTACAATCGGCAGATCCTTCGTCCACCGACGTTTGTATGCCGACGATCGGTACGTGTGTACGGGCCTTAAGGATCTGGACTGTGGGTGGTCCCTCTGTCCCATCATATATATTGCAGGACTATTACTTCTCCTTGTATGTGAGGAAATGCATGACCTCAGCTTAGAGTGCCTTAGAGAGGAGGCTTTGGGGACACACAGATGGAAAGAGACTGCCAGAATGAGGGAAAAGATAAGTGATACAGCTTATTCCACTACCCCTAAACTGAATGAGAAGTTAACCCTTGTGTGTGGGGAGAGCTGAGCTTGGGCTTCTATCATTGTCTGGTTGAAAGCTTGTAGAAGCTTTCTTTCTACTCTGACTGTCCTATGAGGCTGAAGGACTCCTGGCTCTCTGTCTGGACAGTGCTGATTGGCCCTGTGCTGATCACATGCACCCTCCCAAGAGAAAAAAAAAAACCCTCTAGCAAAAAAACAAAACAAATTGAGAATGTGCAGAGTGCCCCCAAGTCCCTGTTCTATCAGGAGATGGTTTGGGGACTGTGGAAGAAGGGGAGGATCAGAGAAGACATGATCAAACTTTTTTTTTTACACAATGCAGAGGATTAACCCCTTAGGTTCTACAGTGAGTATACCAAAAGCATGCATTACTGCATATACAGACTGATTTTACTGCTGTGGGCTTAGAAACAGGGGCAAGGTAATTTACAAGAGTTGAAGTGTGCTGGGGTAGGAAAGGGGGAACACTTTTTTTTTTTTTTACTTGCTTTTGCGTGTAAAATATACCAGTTGTAGTAAATTTGAGAACTTGTTACTGAAAGCCATTGCACCCATACCCAAATTTTTTAAATAAATTTTGACTTGATAAACAAGTGATGTCTTGATATTCAAGTATCATCATATCACAACTGAGTATAAAAGAGAAGAGAGGTGCCTCAAAATGTAGCAATATGGTTACATTTAATGAAGGTACAATATTTAGGAACTCACATGGTTGATGATTAAAACAGGCACATCTAAGTATGCAGGCATCCGGGGTAAAGATAGACCATCCTCGGCACCGCCATCGACATCCATAGAAATGAAAATCTGGCACAAGATCGCTCCTTCTTATGACATTTTATTTTGCAATGAAGCAATTACAACATCTTGAAAATGCTTATGCGTTTTGGCTTAAGCCTTACTCAAAATACTATGAGGAACGCTTAAGCTGAAACGCGTTAGCATTTCAAAAATGTTGTAACTGCTTCAGTGCAAAATAAAATTTCATAAGAAGGAACGATCGTGTGCCGGCTTTTGATTTCTTTTGATTCATGTTGGACGGAATTAGCCATAGCACCGGCACACAGTTCATCATCCTTTTATTGCGGTAGAGCTTGGGTGAGTCCTTTTACCGCCATCAACGTCATCCTTTCCACGCTGCGCTCCATGAGTGTTTCAAGCCTCACTTTCGGATTGCTCTACTCCAGGGTAGTCTTCCCGATCATGATTGCAGACTGACATCGGTGAGAGCCGGTGGTGCAGAGGACGGTCTATGTGGACAGCTTTACCCCAGATGCCTGCATACCGTATTTTCCGGCCTATAAGACGACTTTTTAACGCAGGAAAATCTTCTCAAAAGTCAGGGGTTGTCTTATAGGGCATATTCTGAAACTTCGGAGCCGACTGAACTATGCGGGGTTCTCAAAAACGGCTGCGGTATGCCTGCTTGGATTGGCTCTCCCTGCCTGCCCAACCCTCCCTGTCTCAGAGACTATGGTATGCCCGGGGTATGGAAAAAGAGAGAGAGAGCGGCGATGTGACAAGAAAAACATGCCTCTTTCACCCGTCTGGCCCGCCCTTGTATCCTATTACTGTACCTCCTTCTCTGCGTCTCGCTCCTGAGGACTGCAGTAAAGCGGTGCAGGCGCGCATGTGCGAGATATGAGAGGCAGAGAAGAAGGTACGGTAATAGGATACAATGGTGGGCCAGACAAGTGAAAGAGGCATGTTTTTCTGGTCACATCGCCGCTCTCTCTCTCTCTATCTCTTTTTTCCATACCCCGGGCATACGGTATTTTTAATCATAGATAGCATCTAGGTGCTGGATCAAACTAAATAAACGTGGAAGGGCTGGTTGTGTACAGAAAGCAAAAATATCTTTGTGTTACAGACAGTATGCTGAATTGGTTATGAAAACTGAAAGTTCAAGTGACACAGTATCGTTTATGTCAAACATACATTCAAAAATTAAAAAACACTGTCACTGAGATCAGTGGCCATTTTTTATTTTGTTTCCTGAGTTAAAACTTGCCCATTATATTATCCTCTAACTATTGGGTCATGGATTACCATATTGAAATGAAATGTGATGTTTTTTTAATTTTTATTTGGTGTGCGTTGGAAGAGGGGTAGTATATCCCAAACTCTATGTTTTAACTGGAAAAGTAGGGGGTCGTCTTATACGCCTAGTCGTCTTATACGTCGGAAAATACGGTACTTAGATGTGTCTCTTTTAATCATCAACCATGTGAGTTTCTAAATGTTGAACCTTCATTAAATGTAACCATATTGCTACACTTAGAGGCGCCTCTCTTCTCTTTTATACTCTGTAGCTCCTGCTGGATTTTGCTTCTAATTCCCTTGTGGATCGACATTTTATGGTTACACAGCTGATCACATTGCTATACTCTTTTTATATGGACTATAGACTGAAGTACTTATGAATAAATGGTTGTGGAACGGATTATCTGAGTTTACATTATTTCTTATGGGGAAATTTGCTTTGATATAAGAGTGCTTTGGATTACAAGCATGTTTGTAGGAAGGAATTATGCTCGCAATCCATGGTTTTACTGTATATTCCACAGTGCATATATAACATATAGCCTACTCCAAAGAGCTCACTTTATAAGGCTAAAGGCATACCAGTATACCCTCGGCCCCAGGCTCTTCTGGTCTTAGACTATATAGGACACACTAGTCCCACCCACCATTCCCACCCAGGGAAGGGACCTATTAAAAGGGGCACTAAGTCTCACTTACAAACAAATGTGGAACTCCATGCTCAGCTGTTCCTGACTCTTCTGCTTTTGCCTCTGGTTTCTGGGAATTAAGACTTGTTGTTATGATTTACAAAGAAGAAACTAATTTATAACAGTAACAATTTCATGTGATCTGCCTGTTCTGTAGGCACACCAGAAAGGTGTGCTTGGAATTTTGCAGTATGTTGAGATACTGCCTTTTGCCCTTGCTATTTGAAAAAAACTCTCACCTATGGTCAAGCATGTGGTCATGTCCTGCAGCTAGAGACATTTAGAGATACAATATCCTATTTGCTATGATCTGTGAAAACTCTGTGTTTGCAGTATGGATAAACTTATCATGTAGCTTACAAGGGCTAATGTTGTCCAGCAAAAGATCAATACTAACTTAAAGTGTTACTAAACCCAGGACCCTGCATTTACTCTTCCTGGTCTCCCACAGTACACAGAACATGAAAATGCGAATGTTTTAGTAAACAAACTGCTAAATATCTTTTCTTATCAGCAGTCTTGTGACTTCTATCAGTGTCCAGCAGAGCACTAGTTAAAGCTTGTAGGAGGAGTTTTCATTCCTTCCTTATTGTCCTATGAGGCTGCAGGACCCCTGACCCTCTGTCTGGATAGTGCTGGTTGGCCGTGTGCTGATCTCACGCACTCTCCCAAGAAAAAAAACTCTCTAGTAATACACACCAAACTGAGCATGTGCAGCTTGCCCCCAAGGCTCTGTTCCATCAGGAGATGGTTTGGGGACTGTGGAAGAAGGGGAGGTCCAGAGAAGACAGCATCAAACAGCTTTTTTTTTTTTTTTTTTTACACAATGCAGAGGATTAACCCCTTAGATTCCACATTGAGTATACCAGACATGCTTCCCTTTCTTGTATATACTGTACAGACTGGTTTTACTGTTGTGGGTTTAGTAATACTTTAAAGGAGAATCTGGAACAACAGTAGAAGATTGGCAATAGGTTTTACATTTTCCCAGGTAACACTGGATGAGTGAAAGTTGGTAATTTTATGCAAAAAATGATTATGTTCTCCAGACCATGCCAATGAGTACAAGAAGTTGAAATCTGATTGTTTCCATCATCTAGGGGTCTCTATACAGCACAACTTTATATAGGTGTGTGTATCAAATGAAAAATGTATAAATAGTCTGAAGAAGGGAGTTATCATAAAATCTTGCATTTTTATTACATTTACAAGTTAGCCCATGGGTATCACCTAATCTAAAGCATCATTGAATCCAATACAAGAGAATTACATGTATCCTCAAGAAATTAAACACTACAAAAAAACAGTATATTCATTTCATTAAAAAAAAGGTCAACACAGAGGACAAGGTGGCACTCTTTACGTCTGGGAAAAGAGATTTAATCTCCAAATATGGAAAGGCTTCTTCAGAGTAAGAGCTGTGAAAATGTAGAATAGACTCCCTCAAGAGCTGGTTGTGTCCAGCTCATTAGATTGCTTTAAAAAATGCCTGGATTCTTTCCTAAATGTACATAATATAACTGGACACTAACATTTATAGGTAAAGTTGATCCAGAGAATATCCGATTGCCTCTCAGGGGATCAGGAAGGAATTATTTCCCCTTCTGGAGCAAATTAAATCATGCTTTAAAAAGGTATTTTTGCCTTCCTCTGGATCAACTGTGGGTATAGGATTGTGTATATAAGATTGTAAACTTTTTTTTTCTTTATTCATTGAACCAGATGCACTTGTGTCTTTTTTCAACCAGACTAACTATGTCAAGTGGGGAAAACGAAAGGAAGGAGGAGGGGATATCAGGGAACCTACTGCTGCTGCCTCGAAAGATGATAAAAAAGTAACATGAGACAGCTTCCAGAACTAAAGCAAGCTTGTGCACTGCTTCACAGCAAAAGGAAGATACACAGAATTGGCTGCTATTCCAATGCCACTCAGGATAAGGAAGTTTAGAAAAATGGCAGGATCAACCAGACAATCTCTGAGTGTCAGCCATGCTGAGTTGCTGACCTCCTGTGTTCATAATCCAGAAGAGCAGCTGCTCAATGTGGGACCAGAAAGCAAGTGTAGATCACTGGGGTAGAGGTGTCTACTTTATTGATTTCCACCTTTCAAGGACATCAGCCATGGTATTAGCATAATTATATTGCTCCCAGATGGGCCAGTGTAACTGTATAACATACCGATGCCTGGAATTATTCTTTAAAGTTTAGTTCCACTGGTGCAGCCAAGTTAACACCTACCTTATATGTGTTTCATGTTCTAATTCACTTAATTAATAACTTAAAAATCTTATATATTCAAAATTGATGATCATTTAGATGATCTTTTCTGATAACTCCAACACTGAAACATCCTACATATTACTTTGAAAAAAGGGGTTCATATGACTGGGGATGCAGTTGCCATCATTCCTATTATGATAACCACAATGAAAATCCTCTTTGTGTGGGATTTTAAAGGCAACCAATAAACTAATACAGTATATACAAATGTTACAGTCTTTATTTAATTGTTTTGTTTTTTTTTTTTTTTTTTCAAAAAAAGTGTTTATATATTTAAAAAAGTAATTTCCATAATAATTATCTGTCACAAGACACATTTCACATATCATAATAATCCATATATAACAAGTCTGGATACAGAAAGTGGTATTCCCCATCTACTTGCTGTTCATTTCCACCACTATGTAAGCATTGATGGTTCCAAAAGTTGGGGATAGCAAACGCATTTCGAAAAAAGTACATATAATCTTCAGGGATTTTATACCACTCTGCAACATAGAACAACTTTATTTAGAATCAATGCATTATTTCAATCTAAACAAAATGTCATTGTGTGCATTCAAAAACACTTACATAGTACGTTGTCTATTTTAGCTAAAGAGCTCTCTCATAATTAGAGATGTCCAAGAAAATACTGAGGTCTATACCTATGCCACACAAGGACTGCTATACCCTGTTCACACAACTTGAGATACCATCTCTTAAAGAAAAAGAAAATATGAAAAGACTACAGTATAGAAGCTGGACTATCCCTCTTTTGCATTAAAAAAAAAAAAAAAAAAGATATGAAGCGAGAGAGCAAAAATCAGTTATGGGATCCTTAAGAATAGGTCTCAAGGGGCCAAGTACTGTATATTGTAATTCCACATTAAGTTATTCACTCTATCTCAGAAAAAAATAGGGGTACTTACATATAAGCCAAGTCATGTACAAAAAATATGGGATTCTGACTGCATCTATAGGGCATATTAATGTCTGTCTATTAAGCCAAATTCATAAAGGTATTCCTTAAAGGCCATCAAATAAATATGACTGCCCTCTCTTCCTTTATGGAGCCATTACCTGCCCGCATGGCCAGGTGGGGAGGAAGGTCCCAGGCATCCCAATATATTGTGCATGCGCATCATAATGACGTCACATGCTGCTGCGTCATATCTGATCTCCATGATGACAACATCCAGAGACGGGCTGGTGCCCATATTGGAGACCAATGCCGTTGACACTGGAGTCTGGTGCTACCAGCGGCATTAAGCCCAGGAGCCAAGCCCGGCCACAGAACCACAGCGTGCATGCTCCCAACAGGATAGAAGACATTGAAACAGGCCCCTGTGATCACCAAAAAATTAAAGAAAAAAAAGAAAAATAACCAGGACAGAGAGGATGTTATTTTCAGGATATTATTTGATGAACCACTGAACAGGGTGTCTGACCTATGTGTATATACACACACATATGGATATGTGTATTTTAGTTTTGCCTAAGCAAAAGGCCTATAGAAAGAGTCTGAAGCTCTCATAGAGGCCAGTGGGAGATGTGGCATTTAGACACCCAATCCAGTGCATTTCACGCAGGAGCAGGGTCTTATTTGAGTCTCCCGCCCTCTCTGGATTATGTAACTGATCCAGGACCGTGAAATTGACTGCAAGCATTCTATATTTCTGAGTTTTGGCTATGTGTCTGCCCAAAGGTAAATATAGGTTTCCTATTCTCATACTGGACGTATGTTGACCGACGCGTTTGCCTAGATCTTGTCACATGTTGCCAACATAGAATGAGCCACACTTGCACTGCATCAAATAGACAACACCATTGGTTTTGCAGCCTGAATGTCATGACCTCACAGGACTCCGGTCCCATCTCTACACTTCCACTCTGGAGCTCCTGCTAATCTTTGGGCTGACAGCAGGATTGCACAAACCCACGTCAGCTGGCCATGCTCCCTCACGGGTACTGACCAATCTGAACTCATAGAAGGCACCACCTGACTTCAGCATGGCCAATTATGCTGAGGCACAGAGCAACCAATTGTGGGAGAGCTGGAGGAGGTAGGGGAAGCAATCTGTTGCTTGAATGCTGGACACACTTATCCTTGTCTCATGCTTGTGCATGAGAGAACTACGTAACATGTCAGTCACAGGAGCGGGGGTGTGGTGACACAAATGTTTCTCAAGTGTAGCCTTTTAACACTGCTAGAAAGCAGAGAGGATTTATTAATGCTGGGTTCACTGTTCTTTTCAAGACTGGGAACAGATCACTGCTTAACTGTACCAAGTAAACTGCTTAGATTTTACCTTTTTTTTTTTCAGGTTTCTAAACCACTTTAACCACTTCCCACAAATCGACATAGCCCTACGTCGGCTCAGAGAAGTGGTTGTACCGGAATGATGCCTGCAGCTAGAGGCATTAACAGTACCATTTTTTAGAGCCGGCAGTCGGCTTTCAGGTGATAACAATTGATGTGGCCCGGTAGCCGCTCGGCCGTTATCCCAGCGAGCTCTGACACCTACCCACCGGGAGACCCGAGCAACCAGCAGGCATGTCCGCCGGCTGGTTCGAGTCCCAAACAAAGCTGAATTCAGCTTTGATTTGGTCTCCGATGTAGTAACCCGCAAGTGACGTGATGACGTCATGGCCGGGTTACTCGGCGGTTAACCACTTTGCCGCTGCTCACTAGAGTTCTACTTCTGCAAAGTGGCTCTTGTAGGTCTGACGACGTAGTAACAGCGGGAGTCGGGCCGCTGCTCTTCCCCGATTGTCGGGGAATCGAGTCTGGAGATCCGCCCGCTTGTGTAAACAAAGCGGGCGGATCTCCTAAGTGACAGGCAGGGTCAGATTGCAGGGTTCAGCATAGCTGAACCTGTGATCTGTCCCTGTGTCACATAGTCACCTCCCCCCACACATGTCAGTAAGCACCAGGCATACATTAACCCCTCCATCTCCAATAAAATGAACCCCTTCCCTGCCATTTTTACAGTAACAGTGCATATTTATAGCACTGATTACTGTAGTAATGTCACTGGTAACCACAAAAGTGTCAAAAATGTCAGTCAAGGGTCTGATCTGTCCGCCGCAATGTTGCAGTCCCGCAAAAAAAAAAAATCGCAGATCGCCGCCACTACTCGTTAAAAAAAAAACACCAAAAACGACAGAAATCTTTCCCTTAGTTAGTAAACGCCACAACTTTTGCGCAAACCAATCAAAATACACCTATTGCAATTTTTTTTACCAAAAATATGTAGCAGAAAACAAATTGGCCAAAAATGATAAAAAAATTTAGATTTTTACATTTTTTTGGGGGGAATTTCATATAAAAAATTTGAAAAATATTGTAATTTTTTCAAAATTGTCGCTATTTTTTTGTTTAAAGCGCAAAAAGTAAAAATCGCACAGGTGATCAAATACCACCAAAAGAAAGCTCTGTTTGTGGGAAAAAAAGGACGTAAATTTTGTTTGGGTACGGCGTTGCATGACCGTGCAATTGTCAGTTAAAGTCGCACAGTGCCGAATCGCAAAAAGTGGCCCAGATGTAAGACAGCAAAATCCTCCGGTGGTAAAGTGGTTAAAGGCGCCAAATTTAAAAAACTGTCAGTATTCAAAAACGCCAATTTTGCATTTTGAATACATTGAAGTGCAGTGGAGGGGTCTAGGGTCTTTTAGACCCCTGATCCTTCTATAAAGAGAACCTGTTACTGCCTATTACTGTCACAAGGCATGTTTACATTGTTGGTAACAATAAAAGTGATCAGATTTTTTTTTTTCTTAAACTGTGGTAAAATAAAAAATTAAACCAAATAAATAGGAAAAAAAATTAAAAATTGTAAAGCGCCCCCGTCGTCAAGAGCTTGTGCAGGAAAGAAAATGCATATGTAAGTTGTGCCCAAAAATGAAAGTGGTGTTCAAACCACACGTGAGGTATAGCCATGATTGCCAGAGCGTGAGCAATAATTAAAAAAAAAAAAAAAGACCTCCTCTGTAACTCTAAACTGATAATCATTAGACATTTGAAAGTGTTGCCTATGGAGATTTTTATGTACCGTAGTTTGTCGCCATTCCGCGGGTGTGCGCAATTTTAAACCGTAACATGTTCGGTATCTATTTACTCGGCGTGATATCATCTTTCACAATATACAAAATAATGGGCTAACTTTACTATTTATTTTTTTTAAATGCAGTGAAATTTATTTTTTCCAATAAAATGTGCATATACTGCATGACAAAATGTATTGCAAATGACTGCCATTTTATTTTCCAGAGACTTTGCTAAAAAAAATATATATATAAAATTTGGGGGTTCTAAGTAATTTTCTAGCTAAAAATACAGATTTTAACTTGTAAACAACATGTGTCAGAAATGGGCTCGGTCCAGAATTGTTAAGTAACAGCTTACAAATTTAAGTATAATAGTTCAAAAACAAAAGATAAAGTATAAATATTATATATATTTTTTAAATGCATCTGCGATACTGTAACCAGGAAGACCCAAAAAATATGTGGCCAATTTGTTGGTTTGATAGCTGAAGTTCTAGAAAATTCTGTAATCTAAATGTATGTTTAGAATTCTGAAATTTTACAAAAAAAACAACTTTACAGACCAATGTGAGTACGTTCAAAGTGAATATGTGATTTTCAGATTGTTCAGAGATGTATATCTTATTGGCACAATATAAAGGAATGGGATCCCATTTAATAGGGTGTGCTAGAAGTGTTGCAATCTCAGCATATCCCACAGAGATCTTACTAAGTATAATAATATGTTAAATAAACAGTATTACAAAGAGTGTGTGCTTTCATTATTTACTCAACAGGCCATCACAAAGTAGAGATAATTGGATTCAGATTGGTAGAATTAAATATCTGATTTAATATGCTTTTTGTTCCTTTAACTGTCAGATCCAGACAGACATTGGAACACGACAAGTGTCTTGTTCCATCTAATGAATAGCTGAAAGGAGAAAGAGATTTCAAAACCTACGATATGAACTATTTGCAGCAGTACAGGTTAAATCAAGTTCGTTAGATTTAGCTGGAAATAAATTTGAAATAGTTCCAACTCCCTGCAATCTCTTAACAGTTGTGCAGCTTGTTGATGGATCAGGAAAATAAATGTATTTTACTGACGTGTTCTGACATCATCACAGAGTCTTAATACATTTCTGTTTACTTTAAAAAAAGTGGCATTCACACAGTTTTTCCAACATGTTCTACTTCTGATAGATGGACATGCATCATTATCATAGGTGTGTGCAGCCTACTGCATTAGGGTGTGCACCCCAAAGTTCAAACACACATGCCTTTCTCTGCAGCCTCAGCTGCACAGGGCAGTGAATGGGAAGTGCTCTGTACAGAGGCTACCTGTTCATTCAAACTGAAGCATAGGAAACACAATTTAATATGCTTCAGTTATGAATGAACACAGTGAGGGAGTATGTTCACTATGTTTATTTAGAAGAGGAAGGCACTGGTAAGTGACATTTACTAGCCCCTTCCCCCACTCTCCATACTGAAACATCCCCCACAGCAGCAGGGGGGAGAGGAGGGAAGCCAGCAGGACTGTGGGGTGGGGGAGAGGGAGGGCCAACCCGGTGGAAAGCCTGGGCAGTAGGGGGAATCCACATTGCATGTGGTGATTAGGGTGTGCCCAGGCACGCCTATGATCATTATCATTCCTTAGGCAAACCCTTTGGCCCCTTTCACTCCGGTGCACTTTTGCCACACTTTGCTTTGCATAAATCCTATGCAATTCTTAACACTGCAGGTGCACTGCACTGCACTTTGAAAAGTCCGACATGCTGCATGTTTTATGCAGTTTTTCAAAAGCACACCAGAAGGCACCTTCCATAACCATAAGTCATTCTTGTAAGAAATGCATCAAAAGTGCATCAATGTAAAAGGTCCCCAAATGACTTTAGAGCTGCACTGAAACAGTTGGTGCATTAATTCTATTTTTCCATGTATTGACCACCTTTTTAAAGTTGCCTTTCCTGCTTCTTACTATTTAATACATTATTTTGCCCCTCCCCCAACAAATTAGTAAAGCCATGTCTGTTATACAGGACATATCAGTGTAAGCTTCAGATAAAATAGGAAATGATAAGCTCCACTGTAAGCTCCAAACACACCTTTTATTCATCTTAAATTTTCTTTTCAATATGTTTATTGATGATTACCATGAAGTAAAAACAGAGACTATGATGGCCTGCAAGGCCCAAAAATATAAAAAGGACAAATGAATAGCAAGGAATCGTATTTATGAAGAACGACTCATATAACTATAACAAGACAGACACAGTCAAGTTTGAATTATGAGCTTAAAAAGGAAAATTTTCCCTCTATGGAAAAAAACATGGTAAGGCTAGTTAACTTTAGGCAAGCGAACGGGAAGGTAGTCAAGGCTCCAACAATCCGATGGGGGTCATCTTCGCCACCCAATGGGTACAAAGAGGAAAAGTATGAGGAAAACATACATGTAACACATATCAAATAACTACAGTCTTGTAGTATACATCATCACATATAAAGGCAGTCCCCGGGTTATAAATAAGATTCTGTAGGTTTGTTTTTAGGTTAAATTTGTAAGTTGGAACAGGTACATTTTTTTAAGAGTAGCTCCGACCAAAAAAATAGTTTGTATGATTTCTGGATAGCATAGGGAAGGGTTAACACCCCTGTAACAAGTGTTTTGCTGTCTATACCCCTGTTCAGAAGATTTCACCTCACTTTCTGTCCCTGTGACAACTGGATTTTGAAAATTTTGGGTTGTTGTGGAAACGAGGATTGGTGATGAAGCTTCAGTGGAGACATCCCATGATAACTCTTACAGAAGGGAATTTCCCTTCCTAAGGGTAGATTTCCTCTCACTTCCTGTTGTCTCCCTTCATTTGTAAGTATGAGTCATTTGCAAGTCGGATGTTTGTTAGTTTTTGGGGACTGCCTGTATATTGATTACTACTTTATATTTCCCATAAACTGATGGTTTTAAAATGTATATTGTTTAGCCTTAGCAGGGATACTAATGGATCCCAATATTACTCTTGCTTCTTTTTTGTTTTGTTTTCTGTTCTGCTTTTTAACCTAAGGCAGAGGTAAGTATGAGTGTCGGTTCACACTAATACGACTTGTCAGGCGACTTGGTCAGCCTGGCAAGTCGTGCACCGCCGAGTAGTAGTAGAGGACTGGTTCTAATAGGAGCGACACAAGTCGCTCCGACTTAGAAAAAGGGTCCTGTACTACTTCGGGGCGACCTGGAGGCAACTTGCATTGACATTTATTTTATGAAGTCCGTGCAAGTCGCACCAAAGTCGCGCTGCACGCGATTTCACAGGTCACCCCCTAAGTCGGAGCGACCTAGTGTGAACCGACACTTAAGGGAAAAGGGGTTCTAGAGAGATTCATACCAGGCTTAATGTTCTGGACAGTATTCTCTCCTGAGGAAAGGCCTTCAGAATTAAAATTAGACCCAATAGAACCATGTCTTATGGAATCGTTCACATTGATTTCTTATGGAGAGCATGAGGTCTTCCATGCACATTAAATTGTTTACTTTTGTAATCCATTGCCCTACTCCCTACTATAGGGGGGATGTACTTTTCCATTTGGCTGGTATACAGGCTCTGGCAGCATAAAAAGGGGATTACTAAGGAGTGTCAATATCTCTTTTTGGAAAGAGGACTTTGGTGCAAAGGTTAAGTCAGAGAATTGTCTCCTGTAGATAATTTAGTAAGTTTCAGAACCAAATCACATACATCGTGCCAGAAGAGCTAGAGCTGTGTGTAGGCAGGTGCAAATTATTTTCTCCAGTGCAGGTGGAGCTCAACCACAGTGACTCTGCAGCTAAATTGGCAGTCAGAAGGAACCTGGTTCATCTATGGTTTCCTGGGTCACTGGGGAAGTGATCCGGTTGGATAATGTGACTCTGGCAGCCATCTTGGGTCAGGCAGAGCCTAATTTAGATGGTGGAAGGTGGAGATTTGTTAATATCTTTGTAGTATTTTTGTCATATTATGTGATTAATATATTTTTGTAAATTTTTAACTGCTTTTCTATTTATTTGGTTACTACATCCCTGAAGCTCATTTATGTGATACTTTGGACTGTACCCCCTATCTGGTAACATATTTATTTTCTCTAGAGCCTATTTAAGGCCCTGCTTCCTGTGACTTGGCATGCTTTATGCGAGTGGATAGCTTAGAGATAGGTACCCCGTCTATTAGGGACTGTATTAGTAGAAGGGAAAGGTTCCTGACGAGGAGGGAAAGCATAAGGTCACATCTTTCCTGGACATCTTCCCAATTGGGCATGAAACAGCCAGGCCACATTCTGCCTCTCTCTACAGACGCTGTCACTCTGGTTGGAACCTGCTCTATTCAGATTGCTGTAGCCGTGAGTGCACCTGGTTGAGCAGTCTTCCCACCGGATTGTTGTGAACTGTCACTGTGCTTTTTTAATACAAGTTATTGTACCTGTGTGGAATTATTGCTGCCACATCATGCTGCACCCTACCTACATACATATATGCAGGAGTGTACCCTTCGACTCTAAACATCTCCAGCACTTGGGATTGGTGCCAGGAAACATCTGATGCAGTTTCCCAGGGACCTTGTACCATCTGGTACTTAGCTTAAATTAAGATACCTGGAACCTGCTGGAGATTGAGGAATTGTCAGCAAAGTGAAGTATATGTTCCCGTTGTTCTCCTGGGAATTGTTGGTTGAGATCCTTCCCCTTTTTTAACCAAGAATGGGGGGATATAATCTTACACTACTGTAATGAGTATGGTGTAAGCAATCGAAAAGCCATGTTGAAGAAGAGAAGAGTCTTTGTATAGAGTTTTGGGGAAATCTGGTTGTCTGGTCTGCAGGGCCTACCAAAGGGGGAGCGGGAGATTAACTATGGCCTGTAATAGTACCTGCGTTTAAATAGTAACTCTACTTCTGTGGGGGAAAAAAATCAGCAAATTAAGAAAAAAACAATATAGCATATACAATTGCGACACAAATCACATTGTAATTGAAAGTTATTAAAAAATACCTTTTCTTTTCACTCTGCAGCTGTTGTAATTTTCTGAAAATGCAATGCAATATGGCTACTTGGAGCTGTTCTGTACACAGAATGTGTACTGACCACACCCCAGAAACATAATTTCCTGCTTGTGTGATTGGCTCACCACTTTTCACAGAAGTCTGCCTAAGATACAAGTCAGATTTATGGCATCCCCTGAAACAAAAAATTAATTTTTGGTAAGATACTCCCAATAAGAACACGTCTAAAGGGATGCAGACCCAGCAGCTTTCCTCATTAGAGCCCTGCAGCTGCCACAACTGATAGATAATTATGAAACCCCTCCCATTTGACCCTCTCAGCACAGAGGAGCAAACAATGATTTATTCAGAACAAAAGGTATGAATCTAGTTTGTTAAAATCCTTGCAATATACATAGATCACCCAGAGGGGAATGTTTGTTTCTCAACAAAAGTGGAGTTACACTTTAAACCTTTTAGTGTTCACCATACTTATACATACAGAAAAATTGACACAGAATAAATGTATACAGTAAAATGATAATGTCAAATTGCACGAAGTTCCACATTTCAATATTTTTTTAAGTGGTTTGGAAAATTGTATCCAACAGGTGATTGTTCTCTGCCAGTAGAAAATACTTTTCTTGACATGTACTGTACTTTACTATTTAGAAGACCAATCATAGGTCCATTTGTAATTTAAATCAGTTTTATATAAAAAAAACTTGTATTTACAAATGATCTCCTTTTACAACAGGAGTCAATCTTTTAAGTTTGTAAATGGTTTCTGAGCTGCAAATTGTAGTTTATGGACTACTTACAATTTGTATTGGATTTTACATATACAGATAACTGTATTCAGTAAAGATACGTAATAGAGCACATTTGGGGGAAAAAAAAGCACTAAAACTAGAGAGTGCAAAATCTGGTGCAGCTGTGCATGGTAGCCAATCAGCTTCTAACTTCAGCTTGTTCAATTAAGCTTTGACCAAAAAAAAAAAAAAATGGAAACCAGTTTTAATACAGAGCTGCACCAGATTTTGCCCTCTCCAGCTTTAGTAAATTAAAGCAGTTATAAAGTCAGAAGGTTTTTTTATGTTAATGCATTCTATGCATTAAGCTAAAAAGCCTTCTGTGTGCAGCAGCCTCCCCAGCACTCCTTAATATTTGAAAAAAAGTTGTATCGGCGCAAACACCAACTAAACTAATAAAAGCTGCTGACACCAACAGGTTAATCTACATAACCACAAACCATAATAGAATATACAAATTAGTGCAGCGCTATATTCCCTACAAAACACAGATGAATAAATAAATGAGACAGGGCTATTCAAACAAGTCCATGCAGGAGGGGCCGTGCAGATGGAAGTGTTCTATGTCTATGACACAGGCATTAATCCATGAGACTTGGATTGTTTGGATTGTTTAAATCCATAAGACTTGATGTGAAGGCAAGCGTGTGCAAATCCACCACCAAGCAGACTGGCCTCTCACCTTAGTATTAGACCCCGGAGCTAACAGTGGGTCATATGCACTTTAAGATTTCCACACCAGGAAAGGAGAAACCCGGATGATTCAGAATAACTTCCAGTGGAATCCCTCGGATCCAGATGCAAAAAAGGCAATCCACTCACCCCTCAGTATATAGCTCAAACAAAAAACATACAAGGCGGCACATAGTGAAGTATTGTAAAACACCAATTTATTAAATAAATAAATAGTAGCGCCTCTTTCTTTAAAAGCACTGAACCCAGTGCTAGGTCAGATAACACGACTTGCCAAGAGATGCGGCTAGTACATCTGAGGACTCCGTGAGACAGCGGGTGATGTCACGACTCCTCCTACCCTCCATATTCCCCTTAATACTTACCTGAGCCCCATCTGTATCCAGCTGTGTCCACAAGTCCCTCGGCCATCCGGGACTCTTCCTCCTGATTGGCTGAGACACAGCAGCGGCGCCATTGGCTCCCGTGGCTGTCAATTAAAGTCAGTTAGCCAATCAGGAGAGAGAGAGGGGGCGGAGCGGGGTGGAACGGCAGCTCCATGTCTGAATGGACACACAGAGCTGCAGCTCGGCTCGGTTCGGGTGCCCCCCCCCCCCCCCATAGCAAGCTGCCTGCTGTGTGGACACTCGTCAGGAGAAAGGGGCCAGGAGCAGCAAAGAGGGACCCGAAAAGAGGAGGATCCAGACTGCCCTGTGCAAAACCAACTGCACAGAGGAGGTAAGTATAACATGTTTGTTTTTTTTTTTTTTTAAATGTCTTAGCATAGCAAAGTAGACTAGGGAAATCTTTAAAAGGCAGTGAATGTGGCATTCACCAGAAATTTACTGCAGGAAAATTAGTCACTGTATTTTAAAACACATGCACCAGGAAAAAATACGCCTGCATGTTTGGTAATTATTATATTCACTGCTTTATAAATATACCCTAGGCTTACCAACAAGACAAATATCAAATTACTCTAAAATATTTGATTATGTACCAATAGGATCAATGCACAGATTATAGACTTTCACAAACCATCTGATTTAGGATTTCAAACATAGTTAAATCTCTAGAAAGGTGCTTTCTAGTGTGTGAAGTCTATTGTATATTCCTTTGATTTAAACATTTTGGTGCTACAATGCATATAAAAATTGTGCTTTATAAATGCACAAAGCAGACTTATATACTGTATGTTTAGAACAGAAGAACTGTATTTTATTTTAGGGATTGCCTTTTATTTAAATACAAGATAAATATAAAATGTTACATGTCACTGAAACCTATTTGTACTTTTACAGGTACTTGGAAAACAAAACTAATCTCAGCACACCTGCAGACTTCTTTTCAAAAGGTGTTACTCTCATCCTTGTGCACACACAACGTGCTAGTGCCCTGATGTGTACAAGTTCTGGCCTGCCACAATATAACCTGTCCCTATTCACTGAGCTATCTCAATTGCGTAGTATTCCATAAGCTAGCAAATTCAAGGGGAACTTCTGTGTGTTTATTGGGATAGTGTCTTGGGTCACTGAACCAGGATTTGGCTCATAGCATCACAGGTGTAATCTAAAGAACAGCTAATCCTTATCTTGACATTTCTCCTGTATCAGGCAAGAAATCTTATTCAACTGCACAGCCACTTAAGGTACCCATACATGGCGAGAAATGGACAATTTTCAGCAAAATACCCTAAATCAGTTGACCATGTTCACCGAAATGTATGCACTTTAACTGTGAGATTTAAAAAAATATATATATTTGTTTAAAGCTCAATTGCACCCTTAGTATTTTAGTACTGTACATGATATGGCAATCTGTTACATTTTTACTGCTAGGTGCTGCAGCAAGGCTTAACATACGCTATGTGCATAAAAGAGGCAGCACGCAGCTCTCTCACACAAAACAGCAGCCTAGCTTTCAAGTGGTCCAACACCCCTTCAACCCCTTCCCTGAACACTGCTCCAATCAACAGCTCTGCTCAGAGCTCCTTTGATTAGAGCTGTATTGGCAGAAGAGGGGGTGTCAGACAGCTTAGGCAGGGGTATCCAAACTTTTATCAAAGAGGGCCAGATATGATAAAGTGAACATGCGTGAGGGTCGCCCATTTTGCCTGACATTCTTTGGACGATTTTATGCAAAGTTTATTGCAAACGGCATACTTTTCATTTCATCACATGGATGACAAATATAAACAGGTGTTAAATCATTCTGCCTTTCATATCTGAAGGCCAGATAAAAAAAGAAAATCCAGGAAGCTGAAATATATGTCAGGAACATTGCAAAGTACATTACATATTATTGGTAATAAAGGTTGTCTGTCAACTTTTAGGTAAAAAAATTATGAACAGGAAAATAACACCAAGTATACATGTGTCCAAATATATAGACAGGTGTGTGGCTTTCCTAATCAAGTCCAATCAGTATAATCAAACACAGCTGGACTCAAATGAAGGTGTAGAACCATCTCAAGGATGATCAGAAGAAATGGAAAGCACCCGAGTTAAATATATGAGTGTCACAGCAAAGGGTCTGAATACTTAGGACCGTGTGATATTTCAGTTTTTCTTTTTTAATAAATCTGCAACAATGTCAACAATTCTGTGTTTTTCTGTCAGTATGGGGTGCTATGTGTACATTCATGAGGAAGAAGAATGAACTTAAATGATTTTAGCAAATGGCTGCAATATAACAAAGAGTGAAAAATTTAAGGGGGTCTGAATACTTTCCGTACCCACTGTATATATAACTGATTTAGACCAACTGCCATTAACTGAGATTTTACAATGTATTCATCTCAATTTGGAGCATGCGTGCTCCCTAGTCAGTCACACAAGGGTTAACCACATATAAGTGTTATATGAACCCACAGATAATGATTCATGATGGCAGCAAAAAAAGTCATGAATGATACCAATATATTTTTTCCAAATTACCTGTGGGGCCGTATTAAAGCGACTTTGGACATGCTTGGCTTAGGAGCTAAGCCGCTGCTTTGTGTAGGAGAGCTGGGGTCTGACAATCCAATGTGCTGTCAACACGGAATTTTAACCCTTGCTGCAAAACTTTGTTTAAAAAAAAAAAAAAAAAAAAACAGGGCCAAATGTATTCATGTATATGCAGCCTGACAATATTATAGTACCGAATAGCAGGGGATCACTTGAGCTTCAATCAACCTGAATAAAAGCATGGATGTTGTCATGAGACCATTTCATTCACTGTGTTAGTCGAATAAAGAATAAGTAGAATTTTCTTACTAGTCACATCATTTGTCCAGTTATCATGATCCATGGCTGTAGATCATTTTATTTCTTGGGGAACAGCGGGGTTAAATCTTGAGAACCCAGGAGTATAAATAGACATTTCACTTTGCACATCACTGTAAATTGTGGTTGTGGCAAAATTGTGCAGGGGGGCAGGCTTAAAACTCACTCATTGTGCGGCGTCAATCACAGTAGACCGCACAATCACAGTAGGTGGAGTGCTAATTATCTTTAATATATATTGGAGTACAGTGCAGTGTGTCTGGGTCCTCGGTAGAAGTCCTATGCGACGAAACGCGTCAGAACGCAGGCACGCTGTCTCCTTGATGATCAAATTTGTCACGGCTGGAGTCCGGATCTCGCCAGAGACAAGCTGAAGGAGGACCCTTCAGCAGTGGTGAGCTGGCCAGTACGCCTTGATTATCATTTCTTAATGCTTGGAATATTTGTATTTGATGTAAGCATATTGGATTAGGGGGGTTACTTTGGTGTGTTTTGTTCAAATAAAAGACTGCAAGACAGTATTACATTATTGTGCCTCCTATTCCATCTTTATTTGGTACGGTCCGGTCCCTGAGGGATATCCGGTTGCAGTGGTCATCTGGTGGTAGCAGTGGTGTTCCTGACTTTCAAGGGTGCAAGCAACCTATGCTTACAGGCGCATGATCATTGTATTTCTGGTGAGTGCCCATTCCTAATGGGGGAACTGATGGTGTAGTGAAGGTGAACGCCGGATCAGAGTGTTGAGCACTGGAAGTACTGATGTTATAGTGGGAACCTGTTTTTCTTTAAACAAAGACTTTTTGTTGATATACAACTCATTTTATGAGGACTGCATGATTATCAATATGCAAGCACATATTGAGCGCTGCTAAATGTAATTTATGCTGAATATTTTCCACTTTTAGTATTTATTACATTTCTTAAAGATTGTTTTATTATTACAGTAGCTGCTATCAGCAAATCTTATGATATTTAATAATTTTAATTATTTCAACTGTACACAATATCTTTTATATCACTAAGCGCTGGGCGAGTGTTTGAAATTTTCTCTTTCAACCACTTTTTTATATAATATAATTTATAGTTCTGGTAATGTATACATTTTTGGTCATTATACTGCCATATTGTGGCTGTTTTGATTGTTGCACTTGCTTTCTGTCTTTCCCTTTTGTGTTCTCTCATGTCTCCTCCCATTGATGATGTATTTTGTGTTCCTGCTTCTTTATGCTTGTGGGAATAGAGATGGCCACTAAGGATGATCGAACTTTTGAAAAGTTTGGTTCGGCCAGAACATCCGAACTTCCCGAAAGTTCGGCCCGGATTTCAGAACCCCATTGAAATCAATGGGACCCGAACTTCGGTAATCAAAAAACACAATTTTTAAGCCCTAAAAAGTGCCTAGGGTTCTGGGTCATGCCCCATTAACTATTAATCACACAAAAAAAAAGTTCTTAAAAATTGTCATTTTTGATAAAAAAGCCAATTATTGAAAAAAAAAAAAAAAGAGAGATTTTTTGATTTTGACTTTGATTTAGTATCTGGGGGGGGGGGTCTAAAAGGTGTGCATGTGAAGTTTCAGCTCTGTAGCATGTCCAGAACCATGAAAAAAAAAAAAGATAATTTTTCAGTAGAACAGGGATGTGGGACCCTCCTTTAACACCTATATGATCTTTTTTTCTGGTTCTGGACATGCTACAGAGCTGAAACTTCACAGGTACACCTTTTAGACCCCCCAGACACAAAATCACACAAAAAAAGTTCTTAAAAATTGTCATTTTTGATAAAAAAGCCAATTATTGAAAAATTAAAAAAAAAAAAAAGAGATTTTTTTGATTTTTAGTTGGATTTAGTATCTGGGGGGTCTAAAAAGTGTACATGTGAAGTTTCAGCTCTGTAGCATGTCCAGAACCATAAAAAAAATCGTTTGCATTAGAAAACTTTCAGCTCAGGGGGTTGGCTTCGCTGCTGTAACACCTTGCCGGTTTAATAGCAGGCATTTTTTTGGGTTCTTTGCAGTCAAGAAAAACATCTGAACTTGTATATAGTGGTACTGTGCACAAGTTCTGATGTTTTGCCTGCCTCCAAAAACCCCCAAAAAATGCCAGCAAAAACACACCTGGGCATTTTTTTTTTACGCTAGCGTTTTTTTTGGCATTTTTTGGGGTTCTTTTGAGGCAGGCAAAACATCGGAACTTGTGTATAGTGGTGTATATACACACATCCATATATTTATATACACACCTAGACATATATAGGTGTGATAGTAGCAGAAATATATTACTGTAAATGATTTCATTAGCGCAAGCATTTATTTCTGCTACTATCACACCTATATACTGTATGTCTAGGGGTATATATAGAGACATATATGTGTATATATAGCCCCTATACACATGTTCAGATGTCATGTCTGACATCAAACATGTCCTCAAAAAAGCACTGGCAGTGGCAGCCCCTGCAGCATAAAAAATGCTTGGCTGGTGAGAAGCCATATGGGTGTGCCGAAGCAATTCAGAGAAATGATCATTTCTCTATAGCGGTCACCCTGCTATGGAAGGGTTTTGTCACCCTGCCATAGCAGTCACTGCCAGTTAACCCTACACTACACTACGGTCCCCTGACACTTAACACTTTCCCTACAGAAACTAAATTTTTGAAGCTAACTTAAGTGTAAAGGAGCACTCTAACTACACTAGATATCCCTTTCCTCACACTAATAAATAGCTAAATGACACTTTTCAAGTAAAATTAACAGAACTGCTTCCACTCTCTTCCATGTCCAGTATAACAATGCTAGGAATATGGCGGGGGCGATCTTATATACTGGGGGGCGTATTCACTAATTATTGGTCTAGGGGCCCCCTAGTCACTCCAATCACATTCCTAGCATTCTCCTGCCCCCTCAATTGGCTTTTGCTAATGGTTCTGGTCCAATCACGGGCTTTTAAAGCCCATTTCCTGAAGCATTGCATTTTGGTCGGTTCTGGTTGCCGAATTCCGAACTTTTTGGGCAAAACGTTCTAAATTCGGCCGAACCTCGAACACCCAATGTTCGGGCCGAACTGATGGTGGACCCGAACCGTTCGATCATCCCTAATGGCCACATCTGTCTAGGCCTTTATACAATCTGCTCGCATTCGGGAACACATTACCATGTTTTGACCTACAGATGCCATCTTCAATCATCTGCCACATTTTGTTGTCTGCTATACCTACTGCTTGCAATTAAACCTATGTGGATGGAAAGAAACAATGTCTGGGGAGTTCGGCTATCTGGTAACGATTGTCCGTAGTTATTGCATCTGCTTATACAGGCCAGGAATAGGTCTCAGCAAGAATAATGTCTACACAAGGCTCTGAGCACTCATTTATCGCTGAATCAACACAGATACTTCATGCCTCTGACCACACAGATGTACAAGGAGCAGATTCTGTAGATATCACAGACCAAAGTGTAAGACCCGAGCGAACAATAATAGCAACAAAGAAACTTAGAGAAAGCTACGAAACCACTAGAGATGAGTTCTCCAGTCATCATCAGACCTGTGGGACAGAACTACATACCGCATGTCAGTTTTTCCACGCTTCAATGATCATCTGGCTAAATTAGGAGACTCTATAGATCAGGTATTTACAGCGTACCAACGCTACCAGAAGCTATCTGCTAAATACACAGCTTTCTTAAAGGACTCTAATATAGAGGGCTCTGTAGCAGAACTGACTAAGACAGATGAACTAAACCAACAAAGGGATCTCTTAGTGTAAGATGCTAAGGATAAGGCAGAACTCCGCATCACTCAACTGCAAGAGACCAGATCTCATAAATCCCTATCTACTAAGCACACAGCACATTCATCTAGATCTTCTCACTCTAGAAGCTCAACATTAGGCAATAAGCTAATAGAGGCCCGTGCAAGTCGTGAAGCAAAAAAAGTGTGAAGTTCATTTGCCAGAAAAGAAGCTGAGATAGCAGCTCACCAAACAGAGATGACAGCTTGCCAGGCAGAGATGGAAGCTCAGAGCAAAGTCCCCAAGCTGAAATTGAAGCTCAGAGCAAAGCCCGCCAAGCTGAAATGGACGCTCAAAGCAAATCTCTTCAAGCGGAGATAGAAGCTCAGACCAAAGCTCACCAAGCAAAGGTGGAATCCCAAATAAAGACTCTGCAAATGGAAAAGGAGGAGGCAGCTTCTTAGCAAGGCTAAAGGTCCTTGAACAAGCAATGAGAGATAGTACTAATAAAGACTGTTCTATTCCAGTAGAAATGGAAGATCCCGTTGAACGCACCAGTGAATATGTGCTAAGGCATAGTGTTTGCAATGATACAGAATCATCTCCTGTACCAACTACTAACATTAATGTTTGGACTCTCAACACAGAGACCTCCAACCTTCAAAAGCCTGAGACTCTTCAAGTCCACAATGCACCTACACAGCAAACCACATCACCTTCTTTCAACGACAAGGTGACTCCAAGCGACAAGCCTCAGTTCAAGCAACAGCCAGCAGAAGCCTTAGGGACTAAGCTAAATACTCTTGCAATGCCACTTTATCTTGGTAAACCTCACCTTTATTCACCAGAGAACTTTCATGCCAAAGAGGTCCAACAAGTTACTTTGGCACCAAAGAGTGAGAGATCAGACCTATCTGACTTTGCCAGATATATGATTCACTGTGAGCTTTTTAACATTATCCTTTCAAGGTTCAATGCCTGTCAAGAGGACTACAGGGCTTGGAGATCAACCTTCAAAGCCGTTATTGTTGCTCTCAACCCTACTGCCAAGGAGGAACTTGATTTGCTTATAAAGTGGCTTGGACCAGAATCTGCAGGTCATGTTAAAAGACTGAGAGCAGTACATGTTGACTACCCAGACGCAAGTCTTGCTGCTGCATGGGCAAGACTTGAGCAAACCTATGGTAGCTCTGAAGCCATAGAAAGCGCTCTATTCAAAAGACTGCAAAACTTTCCAAAAATAGGTAGTAAAGATCATCGCAAGCTTCAAGGACTAAGTGACCTCCTCATGGAGTTAGAGTTGGCAAAGGCAGACCCTCGTCTATCGGGGCTAAGATTTCTGAACACTGCTCATGGCGTGAATCAAGTGGTGTCAAAACTGGCATACAACCTGCAGGAGAAATGGGCACAACAGGGCTCAAGCTATAAAAGAGACTATAATGTATCCTTTCCTCCATTCTCATTTTGTTGCAGGTTCATCAGTGAACAAGCCTGGATGAGAAATGATCCCAGCTTTAGCTTTTGTGAATCTAGCCTGCCTGCTTCATCATCATCAAGGTATGATAACAAAGCTAAACAGAGACTTAAATAGAGCTGTATCTACTAAAAAGACAGACATCTCCCCTCCCGTATCCTCTCTCACACACCAGAGTGGTACAGGTGATAGAGATAAAGATCCTAATCGTCAGTGCCCTATTCACAACAAACCTCATCCTCTAAAGAAATGTCATGGGCTTAGGGAAAAGACTGTCCAAGAACACAGGGAGATTCTTCAGAAACTTGGAATATGCTATAGGTGCTATGCTTCTTGTGACCATTTTGCTAAAGATTGTAAATTTGTCATCAAGTGCACAGACTGCAATAGTGACAAACACTTGACAGCTATGCATCCTGCACAACTTGCAGGAAATCCACAGCAGCCATCTACATTAAATCCTGCTTCAAATTATGGCAGGGAGCAACAAAGCCATGCTCCAGCCACAACAAATGGTTCATGTTCATGTACCGAATTCTGTAGAGAAAGATCAAGCTACAAATGCTGTGCCAAGGTATGTCTAGTCAAAATATATCCAAAGGATCAACCTGAGGAAGCTACCAGGATGTATGCCATAATAGATGAGCAGAGCAACAGATCCCTGGTTAAACCTAAATTCTTTGAGATCTTTGGCATAAAGGGACATGCAACATCGCGCGTCACTCTGCTCAAACTACACTAGGGAGAGGTTCCTGATGCTGCTGCGGAGGGAGAGATAGGAGATTATTGTAGGGGCAGGCTGGAGATTGCTTTAAGGGAAAGAATAGGAAGAATCTTCTTTAATCAGACAGCGATCTACATTGATTTTATTGTGTGGGGGTTCAGTGCACAATCTTTTTGCCCGGAGGGAGAGATAGGAGATTATTGTAGGGTCAGGCTGGAGATTGCTTTGAGGGAAAGAATAGGAAGAATCTTCTTTAATCAGACAGCGATCTACATTGATTGTATTGTGTGGGGGTGCAGTGCACAATCTTTATGCCCTGACCTGAGCCCAGTGAGGAGGAGAAAGGAGAAAAAAACACTTTTATCAGTCTGTTAGGTGGGTGGTGTCAGGTGTGTAGCAGCCATTTAATGCAAGCTCAGTGCATATGTGTCTGCTTAATCTGCATTTAAAAAAGAAAAATACTTTTTTACTTTGACATACAGTGTTTAGACAGACACAGCTTTTTATAATCTGCTCTTCAAAAAGCACCAATGTAAGGGAAAAATAATTAATTTTCAGTATTTAGGGAAAAAAAATATTTTTCAGTTTTTCATTCAAATGTTTTTTTTTTATTATTCAATAGCAGAATAGAACAACAACAGTACCCAACCTGTTAGGCGTGCGGTGTGTAGCGGCCATTTAATGCAAGCTCAGTGCATATGTGTCTGCTTAATCTGCATTTAAAAAAGAAAAAAACTTTTTTCCTTCATATTTTACTTTGACATACAGTGTTTAGACACAGCTTTTTCTAATCTTCTCTTCAAAAAGCACCAAATGTAAGGGAAAAAATAATAATTTTCAGTATTTAGGGAAAAAAATAATTTTTCAGTCTTTCATTCAAATGGGTTATTTTTTTATTCAATAGCGGAATAGAACAACAACAGTATCCAACCTGTTAGTCGTGCGGTGTGTAGCGGCCATTTAATGCAAGCTCAGTGTGTGTCTGCTTAATCTGCATTTAAAAAAGAAAAAACTTTTTTCCTTCATATTTTACCATGACTTACAGCGTTTAGACATTGCATTTCAAATCTGCTAATCAACAAGCACCAATTAAGGGGACAATTATTTTTCAGATTTTCATTCATACGTTACAGTAAGATACACCCTTTGCATACTGTTGTTGTATTCCACTTTGCAATAACAATCCATTTAGGGGAAAAAAAAAATTGCAGCTTAGTCTGCATATGGTAGAGTGAGATACACCCTTTGCATACTGTTGTTGTATTCCGCATTGCAATAAAAACCCATTTAGGGGGAAAAAAATTAATTGCGGCCTAGTCTGCATATGTTACAGTGAGATACACCCTTTGCATACTGTTGTTGTATTCCGCTATGCAATAAAAACCATTTAGGGGAAAAAAAATTGCAGCCTAGTCTGCATATGGTACAGAGAGCTACACCCTTTGCATACTGTTGTTGTATTCCGCTATGCAATAAAAACCATTTAGGGGAAAAAAAATTGTAGCCCAGTATGCATATGGTACAGAGAGCTACACCCTTTGCATACTGTTGTTGTATTCCACTTTGCAATAAAAACCCATTTAGGGGGAAAAAATTTAATTGCGGCCTAGTCTGCATATGTTACAGTGAGATACACCCTTTGCATACTGTTGTTGTATTCCGCTTTGCAATAAAACCATTTTAGGGGAAAGAATTTAATTGCAGCCTAGTCTGCATATGTTACAGTGAGATACATCCTTTGCATACTGTTGTTGTATTCCACTTCGCAATAAAAACCCATTTAGGGGATAAAAATTAAATTGCGGCCTAGTCTGCATTTGTTACAGTAAGATACACCCTTTGGATACTGCTGTTGTATTCCCCTTATCAATAAAAACCCATCTAGGGGAAGATCCAAAATTCGATAAATACAAAGAGAAGGTCAAATAAGGGATGTGGCCCCATGTCCATCAATCATTCAGCTCACCCCCTTGCAAATCAGCCAAGCAGTCTGAGCCCCAAGTCATGCAGCAGTCTCTTCTTCTTTTTGATGACTCTGTTAGCATGGTTTCCCAGGGCCATCCACTTAGCCCTGCCCAAGAAGTGGAAGAGATTGAGTGCACCGATGCCCAACCACTTATGTCTCCAGATGAGTACAAGGCAGGACCATCGCAGCACGTCTCGGATGATGATGAAACACAGGTGCCAACTGCTGCGAAATTCCGAATAGTGGAGACCGACAAGGAGGGTAGGGGTGAAGACTGGGTGGAAGACGATGTGGAGGACAATGAGGTCCTCGACCCCACATGGAATGAAAGTCATGCAGGTGACCTGAGTAGTTTGGAGGAAGAGGCAGTGGTTGCACAAAGCCACCAGCACAGCAGAAGAGGGAGCAGGGTGCAAAAGCGGAGAGGCAGTGCCCTAGACACTACGCCTGCTACTGCCCAACGCAGCAAGGGACCGAGCACACCAAAGCCAGCTCAAAGGAGTTCCCTAGCGTGGAAGTTCTTTAGACAATGTGATGATGACAGGACACGAGTGGTTTGCACGCTGTGCATTCAGAGCCTGAAGCGAGGCATAAACCTTCTCAAGCTGAGCACAACCTGCATGACCAGGCATCTAAGTGCAAAGCAAGAGCTGCAGTGGAGTGCACACCTCAAAAACCAAGAAAGGTCTCTGGCTCCTCCTGCTTCCTCTTCTGCTGCTGCAGTCTCAGCCTCTTCATCCACCTCTGTAGTGACAGTGGCACCTGCCACCCCGCAAACAGAGGATCTGCCAGCAACACCACCACCTGGGTCACTAACAACCATCTCAACAATGTCCCGTGGAAGCGTTCAGCTTTCTATCTCCCAAACACTGGAGCGGAAGAGGAAGTACCCCCCTACCCACCCGCGATCCCTGGCCTTAATGCCAGCATTTCAAAATTCCTGGCCTTTGAAATGCTGTCATTCCGGCTGGTGGAGATGCAGAGTTTTAAAAGCCTTATGGCGGTGGCTGTCCCACAGTACATCGTGCCCAGCCGCCACTACTTTTCCAGGCAAGCCATTCCTTCCCTGCACAATCAAGTGGGTGACAAAATCAGGTGTGCACTGCGCAACGCCATCTGTGGCAAGGTCCACCTAACTACGGATACGTGGACCAGTAAGCACGGTCAGGGACGTTAAATCTCCCTAACAGCACACTGGGTAAATGCAGTGGCGGCTGGGCCTGAGGCGGATAGCAGTTTGGCGCATGTCCTTCCACCACCGAGGATTGCAGGGTGCTTCAGTTTGCCTCCTGTTCCTAACTCCTCCTACTTCGCTTCCTCATCCTCTACCGCCTCCTCTTCCGGTCAGCGTAACACCTTCACCACCAACTTCAGCACAGCCAGGGGTAAACGACAGCAGGCAGTTTTAAAACTTGCCTGTTTGGGGGAAAAACCACACACCGCGCAGGAGTTGTGGAGGGGCATTAAACAGCAGACAGATGAGTGGTTGCTGCCAGTGAGCCTCAAGCCCGGCCTGTTGGTGTGCGATAAAGGGCGAAATCTCTCATGCCTGGTGCATGTGCTGAATTTGGGGGTGCAGAGGATCCTTAGAAATTACCCCGATATGTCAGAACTGCTGCAGAAAGTGTGGGCCGTCTGTGCGCACTTTCAGCATTCTCACCCTGCTGCAGCGTAACTTCGGCCTTCCCGTTCACCTCCTCATATGTGACGTGCCCACAAGCTGGAACTCCACCTTGCACATGCTGGCCAGACTGTGCGAGCAGCAGCAGGCCATAGTGGAGTTTCAGCTGTAGCACGCACGCGTGAGTCGCTCTGCGGAACAGCAGAACAGCACCACTTCACCACCATTAACTGGGCCACCATGCGAGACCTGTGTGCCTTGTTGCACTGTTTCGAGTACTCCACCATCATGGCCAGTGACGATGATGCCGTTCTCAGCTTAACTATCCCACTTCTATGCCTTCTTGAAAACACTTTGGGCGATGATGGAAGAGGATGTGGCACAGGATGAGGAGGAGGAGGAGGAGGAGGATGAAGACGTATCATTTCCAAGGCTTTCAGGGCAGTCATTCGCAAGTGGCCCGAGGGAGGGTTCCTACATCCACGAACGCCAGGGAAACAACTGTCCAGCAGGGGCACAGTTTTGGAGGATAACGAGGATGAGGAGGAGGAGATGGAGGAGGATATGCAACCATGTTCACAGCAGGGTGGCACTCAGGCCAGCTCATGGCCATCACTGGTGCGTGGCTGGGGGGATATGGAGGACACAGAGGATACACCTCCCACAGAGGACAGCTTTTCGTTGCCTCTGGGCAGCCTGGCACACATGAGCGATTACATGCTGCAATGTCTCAGCAACAACCGCCGAGTTTCCCACATTGTAACTTGTGCTGATTACTGGGTGGCCATCCTGCTGGATCCCCGTTAAAAGGACAACGTACTGTCCTTAATTCCCTCACTGGAGCAGGATCGGAATATGCGCGAGTACAAGCGCACGCTGGTAGACGCGCTGCTGGTGGCATTCCCACCTGACAGCGGGGGCAAAGTGGAAGCACAAGGCCAAGGCAGAGGAGGAGGAAGAGGTCGCCAACACAGCCAGGGCACCACCAGCACCTCAGAAGGCAGGGTTAGCATGGCCGAAATGTGGAAAAGCTTTGTCAGCACGCCACAACAAGCAGCAGCACCACCAGCTGATATGGAACGTCTTAGCAGGAGGCAGCATTTCACTAACATGGTGGAGCAGTATGTGTGCACACGCCTAGACGTACTAAATGACGGGTCTGCCCCCTTCAACTTCTGGGTCTCCAAGTTGGGCACATGGCCTGAGCTTGCCCTTTACGCCTTGGAGGTGCTGGCCTGCCCTGCAGCCAGTGTATTATCTGAACGGGTATTTAGCACGGCTGGGGGCGTTATCACAGACAAGCGCAGCCGCCTGTCCAGAGCCAATGTGGACAAGCTCACGTTCATTAAAATGAACCAGGCATGGATCCCACAGCACTTGTCCGTACCTTGTGCAGAATAGACATGTATACCGGCCTTACCCAGCCATTGTTGTATTTGATCTTTCTTACTCTTTTGGGGTGTACCCTAATTAAAAAAAAATTTAATTAAAAACCAAAACCAGTGTTGGCTACCTTGTCTTCCTCCTCCACCGCCGCCGCTGCTTCCACCCACACCGCCATATCCACCGCCACCTCAACCTCCTACTCCATATGGGCCTCGTCCTCCTCCTACATCATTCAAGATTATTTTTTATTTTTCAGTTTTTTCTGTTATTTTAAGTTATTTCTCTATCCACATTTGTTTGCAGAGCACTTGCCATGCTCTTAAGATGATTTTGCTGACATTTGCAGCCCTCTAGCCCTTTCCATGTTTGTTTTAAAACCATTTTAGTGCTCAAAAGTTCGGGTCACCATTGACTTCAATGGGGGTTCGGGATCGGGGTAAAGTTCGGGTTAAGTCCGGGTCATGAACCCACCGAACCTGGATATCCAGGTGTTCGATTAACTCTAATGGTTTCCCATATCAAGGCGAAGAAGGGCATACCCTTACCAACATTAGTGGAGTGTGACCGAATACCAGACAACAGGGAAACGATTCCTTCTCCAGAAACTGCCTATCACCATCCCCACTTAAGGTACCTGGTTACCAAGATTCCTCTAATGGACATGGATGCCAAAATCTTAGTCTTGCTGGGAAGAGACATTCTCAGAGTACATAAAGTACGCCAGCAATGCAATGGATTTGACAACTCCCCATATGCACAAAGACTTGATCTAGGCTGGGTGATAGTGGGTGATGTATGCTTGTACACAATGCGCATGCCGTCCGAGATCAACTCCTTTAAGACTTATGTGCTAAGAAACGGGCACGCATCTCACTTCAGACAATGCCCTCATCACTATGAAGTAAAGGAGAAGCCGCTTGACATCATCCAGGTATCTGATGTTATTTCTTGTGATGACAACTTAGGTAGCACAGTGTTTTATACTACACGTGATGACAACAGAATAGCCTTGTCAATTGAAGATAGAGAGTTCATCACAATAATAATAACAGTGAATTCTTCAAGGATGAATCTAACAGCTGTGTTGCACCATTACCTCTTTGTGGTGCAAGTGTTAGACTTACAAACAATCGTGAACAAGCTTTATCCAGATTCAACTCAATACAGCGCACACTAAAGAACAGGCCTGATATGAAGAACCGCTTCATTGCCTTTATGAAAAGGATCTTTGACAATGATCACACTGAGCCAGCTCCACCTCTTCTAGAACATGATGAGTGCTGGTATCTGCCTTTCTTTGGAATGTATAATCCCCGTAAACCAAAGCAAATCAGGGTAGCGTTTGACTCCAGTGCCAAGCATCAAGGCATATCCCTGAATGATGTTCTCCTCACTGGTCCTAACCAACAACCTTGTAAGAGTACTTATGAGGTTCAGAAGAGAGCCAGTTGTCATAACTGCTGACATTGAGTAAAGATTCCATTGCTTCATAGTAAGAGAAGACCTTAGGAATTTCCTAAGGTTTATGTGGCACCATGACAACAACATAAACAAAGTGATTGAATATCGCATGAAAGTAAATGTCTTTGGAAACAGTCCCTCACCTGCTGTTGAAACATATGGCCAAGGACTGCTCTGGATGGGGAAAAGGAGTATAGCGAAGATGCTCGATACTTTGTTGAGAGGGACTTCTATGTGGACGATGGACTCAAATCCTTACCCACAGATGAAGAAGCCACAGACCTGCTCCAATGGTATGCTTTCGGAGGCCAACCTCAGACTCCAAAAGATTGCCTCAAACAGTGCCGTTGTGAGAAAAGCCTTACAGACTGGCGATCATGCCAGAGGATTTAAGCATTTAAATTTGGGAATGGACATGCCTCCTGTTCAGAGAAGTCTGGGCTTACGGTGGAATTTATTAAAAATAATTCAGAGTGTGAGTCCTGGAAACAATCTCTACATGCCTTAGATGGAATTGACATACCACACTGCTACACTTCAGCTTCCCTTGCTGCAAGTCAGAGAAAAGAGATTAACATCTTCTCAGATGCATCCAATGAGGCCATAGCAGCTGTAGACTACCTCAAAGTAGGAGACTCTCACAATCAAACCCATGTAGGGTTTCTGTTTGGCAAAGCCAAGTTAGCACCTAAACCTAAACACACAATTCCCAGGCTTGAACTTTGTGGGACTGTGCTAGCCGTAGAAGTTGCAGATTTTATACTGCGTGAGCTAGATATTCAGATAGATGGCATCAAATTCTACACAGACAGCGAGGTAGGGTTGGGCTACAGTATATATACAATCAGACAAAACGCTACTATGTCTATGTCAGTAACCGTGTAGAAAGAATCAGAAAATCCTCAAGGCTTGAACAATGGCATCATGTTCCATTAGAGTTTAATCATGCCACCAGACCAATGCCTGCAAGTGTCTTTGCAAATTCTTCTTGGTTAACAGGACCTGAATTCTTGCTGGATCATACAGAATAAACTTCAGCTGAAGTTTTCAGTCTTCTAAATCCTGACCAAGATCCAGAGTCCTCAACCATCCTTACTCCTTACTCCAGCTACTCTTCTTACCCAGAAGCCTGGATCTGTTCCTGTTCCACCTAGAGACTTTAAAGCAGTGAACATTTACTATGAACAATGGAAGCGAGTACAACACCTTGCCAACTGCTTCTTGAATCATTGGAAGATGCAGTATCTTTCCCTTCTACAAGGATGCAGAAAATGGCAATGTCTAAACCCTAACTTGGAGGTTGGAGATCTTGTTCTCCTCAAGGACCAGCAAGCCGAAAGAATTGAATGGCCCATGGGACTCATTGTAAACACCATTCCTAGCGATGATGGTATGGTACATAAGGTAAAGGTGAAAGTAACCAGTCAAGGAACTGTAAAGACTTTCCTTAGACCCATTAGAGAACTTGTTCTACTCTGGCCTTTTGGAGACTGAACTTTGTTCCTGGGTTTGTTGGATCTAGTTTCTAACACAAGAAGAATGTGCCTTGGACTTTTATTGACACTTCTTCATCCCTTAACTAGTAATTGTTGTTGTATATATATATATATATATATATATATATATATATATATATATATATTTATGTGCAAGCTTTTCTTTGTCTTTCAGGTCTTCAAGACAACTGCTAATTGCACCATTGCTTATTTGCATTGCATAACTGCCGTTATGAATAACATAGTGGTATTTACAATACCAGACGGGGAGTGTGCTGTTACACAAATATGTAAGATATAATATCATGCATAGTTATGGTAATGTCTATATATTTGGTCATTATACCGCCATCTTGTGGTTTTTGTTGGTTGTTGCACTTGCTTTCTGTCTTTCCCTTCTGTGTTCCCTGCTGTCCCCTCCCATTGATGATGTATTTCGTGTTCCTGCTTCTTTATGCTTGTGGGTCACTATTACAAAAATTGGAGTCAGAATACAACCCAACTTCACGAAGAACTTTATTTATAAACTATTTATACCACTGAGCAACCAAACCTGTTGTACAATATAACAAAGACTGCAGTGGTCAGGAGTGTGTCATATACAGCCCAGTATACAGAATGCAGTGGTCAGGATTATGCAATATACAGCCTAGAATACGTAGTGCAGTAGTCAGGAGCATGTTATAAATAGCCCAGCGTACAGAGCTCATTTGTCAGGAGCATGTCATATACCACCCAGTGTACAAAGTACAGTGGTCAGGAGCATGTCATATACAGCCCAGTGTGCAAAGTGCAGTGTTCAGGAGCATGTCATATACAGCCCAATGTACAGAATAGTGAAAAGGAACATGTCATATAAAGTCCAGTGTGCACAATGCAGTAGTCAGAAACTGTCAGAGAATGCCTATCAGATGTTTGGCTCACAGAAAAGCACATGTGCACAAAATTCTTAGCAGAATAGTAAACCGGAACGTGCATGGGCGCGAATGTTGGCACCAGATGGTTACTTAAGAATGCTCCTGCTCATGTTTAAGTGCTGACTGTTCTTTCAGCTAATCCCTGCATCCTGCTATTACTCTGCCTTTTCCTTTGTTGCTGCCCTGGCTTGCTTCTCACCTTAACTTGGATCCTGATTCTGCCTTGTTGCCAGGTCCTGACCCAGCTTCATTCCTGACTACGTCTTTGCCTTGTGATTCTGTACCTCACTGCCTGCCTGCTGCTAACCTCAGCCAGAGTCAATTGGAGTTATGGAGAGACATTGCAACTGGAACTTGTATGCAACAGTAGCCCCCTGACTAGAGGAAAGCAGCACTGCAGGGTGTCCTGGTGGCAGGCACTGTAACCCCTTTTCTCCCTGCAGTCTGCATAGTCTTGTTGCTTCTGTGCATGTGTTTAGCGGTTGGTGACACTACAGCTCATATTTGTTCGATTTGATAGTATTGTTTTATGTGAATTTATCTGAATTTATGTAGACTGTTATTGCTCTTTATCTGGTGCATTATATGACTGACTTGGTCTAAAAGGTTACTTTCACTGACAATTGCAATCTGTGCACAGGGCTGTATATGATATGCTCCTGACCAGTGCACTCTGTGGTTGTTTGTGACATGTTTCTGACCACTACATTCTGTACACTGGGACGAATATGACATGTCCCTGAACACTTCACTTTGTATAAGGACTTAAAATCTCAGTCTTTTCTGCTTTTTCCAGTATAACTTGAGAAGAGATACTGTGTTCTTATCATAACGGATATGAAGTCCTGACAAATTATAGAGGCTAACATCTTCAACATACCATACCACTCTATCACTGACATGATATGCACAGTTGTACTGGAACTGATCAGTTTACAGTCATATTGGAACTGATTATATGCACAGTCACACTGAAACTTTAGGTTCTACTGCAACTGGACATAGTAAATCAGCTTTGATGAGAAATACAACACATTGCTACAATAAAAAAAAAAAAAAAGAATCCAGAGCGCAATAAGCCTAATAGCTCATACAGCCTATTGTACTATGAACATAAACTGAAATACTAAGGTGGAAATCTTATACTGCTGTCTGTGTTAGGATTCATTCTTTAGATAACAGAGGATGAACCTGTATATTGTTGTGGAATGGAAATAGCATTTCAAAGGTCATCATTGTTTACTTTCAGCATGGCCCTGTCATTAAGTAATAAGGAATAGAATGGGTTATATTTGACCTACCTGTATGAGGGTGAGTAAGGGTAAAATGCAGAGTACAATAGGCTGTATGTGCTGTCAGGTTTATTGATGGTTAAACAATGCCAAATTTAAGTAGTGGCAGGTACAGAAAAAAAAAGCAAGAAAGTAATGCATCGTTGGAATGCAACAGTACTGGCCAGAACAACAGATTAAAATAAAGCATAACAGTAGTCATTACAGCCAAATGAGCAAACAAAATGGAAGAGCACATTGCAGGAGAGCAAACTTATGAATGGCTACAGGAGAGTTTCCCCATCAGTGAGGACAGCCACATTAATCTTTTAGGCATGTGGTATACAAGTCATCCAGAAATAAGAGCAAACCATTTAAATTCAAAGTACATAGGATTCTTTCAAGCAAATATTGCTATATTTATTTTATGGCACCAGTTATATGTGGCACATCAATCCGTACAAAGAATCAATTCTTGCATAATATAGAATGGCAAAGCAGCAGCACATTTTTTTTACTTCAAAATTACATTAAATATTATAGTATTCCTTTAGCATTACAGCAGGATATGTTACATGATTTGAAAACACAGAGAAAAGCACCCTTATTGTCCAAAACAGGTGCACAAAATGTTATTGTACTACCAAAGTGACACAAGGGCAATTTTAAAACCATTCAATAATTTTCCTAAACTGTTATTAAGTCAAAGAACAAATTATCACACACATATAATAATAATGCACAGCATTCTAAACAGCTTGCATTAGTAGTGTCAGATGTGCCACTTTACGGGCATGATCAAGGCAACCCCCAAGCATGTTATTTTAAAGAAGTTTTGCTTTTTTAACGTTTCACTTTACTAAAATTTATGCTTTACACCAAATTTATTTTTTTATTTATTTTTTTTGCTTTGTTATATGTCCCCCAGGGCAGTGCCCAGACCCCCCATGCCATTTGTTCTACAATTCCTTGCCTATTAGCCTAGATATTGGTCATTACTGTTTTTTAACAGTTGGCTCCTATTGACTTCAATGGTTTTTGGATTTGGCACCTGAACTTTTGCAATGATATCTGAACCTGCCTCAAAACAAACCCAGCTATGTTTGGCTCATCACGAATGAACAAGAAGATTAAAGAGGAAGTAAACTTCCATCTTTAAGTTTTACCTATAGGTATGCCTATATTAGGCTTACCTATAGGTAGTGTAACTATCTCCTAAACATGCACCGTTTAGGAGATAATTTACTGAGCTAGCAACCAGTTAGGCCACAGGCGCATGCGCTCTGAAGGAACGGCCGCCCGTGTCGTTTCTTCAGAGCAGTGTGCTGTGACTGTCGGCTCCTGCGTGCACAAATTAAATAGATGATGCTTTTTCAGAGTATTTCATAAAAAGAAATGTTACCCAAGGGTAAGCAACAAGCCAGAACTCAAAGTCAAATGTAGGAAATCCTTCTTTTCCAAAACTACATAAATATTCTAATCAATTCTTGTGCCAACACAATAGCAATAACAAAAGGTAAGAAACATCCCTATTTAGGGGTGTAACTACAAATCATAGCTACCATAGCTAACCATTTCTGGCTTACTGCTCACAGTGATTCTGCTCTGAAGAATCCAGCATTTTGCATCGGTGATCTATATTCCTGACAGTAGCCACTTTACATTGGTGTTGAAAGGCAAACGTGAATTCCTTTTTTACTTTCATGGTCACTGGTAGTCCTATTCTCCTAAAAATAGCACCATTTACATTGGTGGGAAGCATTGTCTTACCCTGATCAAAAGCCCTAAATACTTCTAACTAAGCTTAAAATGATGTGTGAATGTATCACCTACAAACCCCAATTTTGATTTCTGTGTACAGACATTAAATAATGCCCCCTGGGTGAGATTTTTAAAACTTTAAAGGGGTATACAATTTAATTTGAGGTTCTCTCTGAAGACAATATCAACACCAGTGGCAAAATATGCACTTTTTGCTGACTACTAATTGTATTACTGATGAGTTATACAACAGAAAACTTGCTTCATATGTGAGCATGGAAAAACCTATAAACTCTCTCAAAAGCTGTACTCCTTTCCTCCCTAAACAAAAAGTTCATAGTTCCTTCTCTACCTCCAGAACCACTTACAATTAGATTGTGAATGTATGAACTTGCATTATGTCATGAATAACAAGGCTGTATCAATGACTTGCTTATGTAGCGTTTACCTCTAAAGTAGGTGCTGTTTTCCTGGGTACCCTGTTCAAAGTGCCCACACCCAGGGGAGGACTGGGCCGCTTTGATGCCCTATAAAAAGGCTGCACTGCTTCTGCCACAGACATGCCTAAAGGATTTCAGGTGAAGAGAAGTAAAAAGTCCCCCCTGCTGATCTACTGAGTGTGGGAGGAAGACAAGGACAGAGCACAGGCACCCCCCTCAACATGGATGGTGTAAACTGTGTCAGAGCATAGGCTGGTTCTATGCCCCACTGGAGACTCTCCTCCCCTGGCAAGCCCCGATCAAGCTGTCCCAGCTCCATCTAACTGCCCCCTGTTGGCCAGGAAAGTACCTGGAGCAGGGCTTCAGCCTGGAATGGGGGTCAGGAGGAGGCCAGGAAGAATGAGAATAGGAGGGGGGCTGAGTTGCTGCAACAGGGGCCTCTGGTTTTTACTTGCCCCCTGGGTCGAAAGTTGCCAGTCAGCCCCTGCCCACACCTCTGTAAGCATCACCATGCTCTCTGACACACCCAGGCTGAAGAGGGAATATTTAATGCAACAATATATACAATGCTACAATAACCAAAGAAATGGAAAACAGCCATAAACACTTCAAGTATGTGAAATGGTTTTACATTAACATCTGCATTTGATAATAAACAAATGTACCAGTGAAAAACGCCTAATCCCTATACTGGAGATGGCCCTGCTTAGGAGGCAAAGCTATTACACTGGTCCAGAAGTTTTTGTCAAACTTTTCCCTACGGGACAGTACCTTGGGGCCAAAATCCGGCGTTGGCACACTCACAAATAAATTCCTCTGAAGTCGGGTTCGGGTGATGGAATGGTGTCCCCAGTAAGCAAAACTGTTTCTTTATGTAGGGTGTGGCAGGGTAGGGCCAGCAGCCTCTTACTTACTCAGGGGCCCAGCGATGGCAGCTGCATTCTCTCCATATTCAGGCCGTGACACCAGGCTCGACAGTGATGTTCCCACAAACCAGGAGATGTCCACTACTAGCCTTTCTGCTCCCCCAAAACTGCAGCAAAAGGACCCGGCAGCAACCTGCTACACTGAGTGTTTGCTCCACCATGTCCTTCCTGATATTGCCCTGAATTCTGGAATAGTTCTCTCTTTTCCTCCCCACCGAGCTCTGATAATGCTGGAATATGTAATCCCAAACATAATCTGTAAAACAGGCTCAATCTTCCTGGGGACTAAATACTCCGTAAGTCATCAGTGCTCCTAGCAGACTTTGCCCTTCCCAGAGTTCACAGCAGCTCAGTTTTCTCTTACTCTGTTTTCCCTGAGTGATGAGCGGGGCTTTCTTCCAGATTTTTCTGTGGCTGCATACAGTCCTGCATATGGCCAGTGCTCTGTGACACAGAAAAAGTTCTAGGCAAGAGATTTACTGTACAATAATTGATTATCAAGGTGAAGGCGCCTAGTTTTTTATTTGATGGCCCTGAATAAAACAAAAATTCCTGCTGCCCTTTTTATTTTTTACAGTGAACCACCAAAAAAATGAAAGTACTAGAAATGGGAAAATAGGCGCTGGAGATGTTATGGGCGTGAGGAGTAATATGGTTTTTGTGATATGTGGTAATCACTCAGTGTGGTTATTTATGATTTGAATAGCACCCTGATGTATATGTTCATATCATTTACCAATAAAGTGCATCCAGTATATAAATATATACATAAATAAAAAGCTCCAATGGTGTTACTTTAAATAATAATGATAACCCAATATTTTGGCGCAAACTATATGTGATATATGTGACTTTTGTGAAAGGCTAAATATTCAAAATAAGTGACTCTGGTGATTTAAAATTGAATTAAATATTAATAATATCCATATAAAATTATAAAACGTATATTTGAACCATAAAATGTGTGATACACAAAATTAATTGTGCAACAGGTGAAAAACAGTCCGTGATTAATAGATGAATTCTTCAAAGTGATTTTGTGCTCCAAGGTGCTCTTGATAACATAAGCAATTTTCGGCCTCTTACCAGATAGCCTTAGGTTTGCTAGGACCTAAATCGCTATTGATCCCTTTACAGGATGGATCAATCCTACATCGAACTCCTCCACTTCCAGAAAGTGTAACAGGTTTTCCAATGGGACTGAATAATGGTGTATTCAGAATAATCCCCCTCTTATACTTAGGATCATGGGTTGTGGATCTCACTCAGGAGTATATAGGAAAAAAATAGTGGGGGAGCCAGAACATAGTGTAATCCCGTTTTTATTATAAAATTAAAACATAAAGAGTAAAAAATGGCTGCTTACACAATATAGTGCCTATCCTGACACTAGGTGAGCCCGCTGTTGTGTTATAGGGTCTGTGCTGATGAAATTCAGGAACTCTGTTTGTATACAGTGCCTCCTCTGCAGCCCTGGTAGCGTGGCAGCGGCGGCATGCGCTCCAAGCAGGAAGGAAATGATGTCGCTGACTCTAACTGTGTCCGGGCTCACAATGGACCACAATGCATTTCACGTCAGTGTCAATATCACGTCATCAGGTAGTCTCTTTACTGTACACAAACCACTACGCACCCTCTGTGAAGTCCAGCTAAGCAGACAAAGCACGGTGCTATGGCGTGACTAAGCAGACCTTGTTATCCTGCCAGAGACACCAACCGCTCCTCCAGTTTCCTGACCAGTAATCTTTTTATCCTGTTATCAGTTGGAGGAGAGGATAGGGTCCTGCAACCGAAATATCGGGACCTCAAATGAAAGTGCAACCAGAAAACACAGGGAACAACAAAGATGTAAATGACTCACGGTTAGGAGTAGGTCAGAAGCCAGATCTAAAGGGAGCAAAGTCCAGAAGAGTGGCCCAGAGCGAGCCGAGTTTGTTAACCAGAGTCGGTACAATCCATGTGGTGATCCGAAGAGAGAGGTCAAGAGCGAGTGGAGTTCGATAACCAGAGTCCGTACGATCCAAAGGGGTGATCCGAAGAGTAGTCAGGGTATGCCAAGGTCAGCAACAAGAATAGAACATAAACAGCAGACAAGCAGGAAGCAAAACCCATACTAAGGTGCCAGCAGGAAGTGGAAGAGGGTATTTATCGGTCACAAGATCAGGTAACTGACTACAGCTGGCCACTGGTTGGAGCAAGAGACACACATCAAAAGGTAGAAGATAATGAGAAGCTTGCCCTAAAATTGGAATCACCCAGTGGCCCAGGCAGCAGGGAAACAACCCAGAAACACCCAATCACAGGATCGACTTCCAGCCAAGGCGTGGCAGTACCCCCCACACAAAGAAGCCCCCAGGGCTACTTGGGTTTGAAGGGATGTTTATAGTGAAATTACTTAAGTTGCGACACATGTTTCTTGGAGAAGATTAGTATATTGTCTAAATAGACAACAATGAACGAGTCGAGAAGGCCTCTGAATATGTCATTCACACACTCTTGGAACACGGCTAGGACATTGCAAAGTCTAAACGGCATAACAAGACACTTACAGTGGCCCCTTCTGGTGTTAAAGGCAGTCTTCCACTCGTGTCCTGCCTTTATTCTAATCCAATTTTATGCAGAGCGAAGATCCAGTTTAGCAAAGATCTTAGATCCTTGAACGCAGTTGAAAAGTTCAGTAATGAGAAGAAGAGGATACCGATTCTTTATCGTAATACGATTGAGGGCTCTGAAGTCGATACATGGTCTGAGACCGCCATCTTTCTTCTCCACGGAGAAGAAGCGTGCACCCACTGGAGAAGGGCTGAATAAATCCTTTCCTAAGACTGTCCTCAATTAATTCCTCCATTGCCTTTGTCTCCGCAAGGTTAAAAGGATATATATTCCCCCTAGGTAAGGGAGACCCAGGAAGCATATCAATGGCACAGTCATAGGGTTGATGTGGCAGAAGCCCCTCAGCATCTTGTTCAGAAAACACATCGGCAAACTCGTCATAGGAGAAGGGTACCTTGGAGTCCAATGACACCTCATGAACGGAAACATTATTAAGTACTACCTTACATAGACAGTGGCCAAAACAGGAGGTGCTCCAGGCGGAAATTTGACCCGTGGACCAGTCAATAGATTGGTTGTGTTCACATAGCTACAGGAACCTGAGAATTACTGGATGCTTCGGGGACAAAATTACATAAAACGTTAAGATTTCTTGATGCAATTCACCCACTAGGACAGAGAGTGGTTTGGATTTGTGGGCAATAAGCCTGTTGCCCAGAGGATCGCCACCAAGGGTGGTTACGCAAAGAGGAAATTTCTTAGGAGCAATAGCAAATTTGAAGTCTTTTAACCAGTGCTGCATCAAGGAACACACCGCCAGCACCAGAATCAATAAAGGCCATAGTGGAAAAGCACTGGTCTGCCCAGGATAGGGATATAGGAATAAATAGCCTCTCTTGAGGAGCATTCAGATTTCTGTTTCCACAGTGATGGTTAGTCTATGCCACTACCGTGGTGTTGTCAGACTGAATCTGGATAGGATGGCTCTCCATCTGTAGAGGAGGACAGTGATCCACATTGCGAGGATTACATTGTCTATTGCGCTCGCTCTCTGCTTGACGTTCAGAGAAGCAAGTGTCTACCCGGCTACATAGATTAATAAAATCCTCCAGAGATTCAGGGATCTCTCGGTGGATCAATTTGTCCTTAATGCGTTCAGCCAGACCCCTGCGGAAAGAAGCCTTAGGGGGGTTATCACCCTGGAGGTGTCTGCTGCTAATGTATGGAATTCATTAGCATAAGACTCTACTGTGCGTTTACCCTGATATAAAACTAGGATACTAGACTCCACCCCAGACACCCTGCCAGGAGCCTCAAAAATGCTTTCAAAAGTTTAAGTAAAGGTGGAGAAATCATTAAGTAGAGGAACTCTTTCTCTAGAAGAGGTGACACCCAGGTCAAAGCTTTGCCTTTAAGCAAGGTAATTATAAAAGTCACCTTGGCCTGAGCAGAGGCAAAAACAGAGGGCTGATTCCTAAAGTACAATCGGCAATGATTGAGAAAACCCTGGAAATCAGAAGGGCTACCATCGCACTTTTAAGGAAGGGGTATCTTAGGAGCCAGCGGACCTGAAGCATCCACCATGGCAACCTATTCCCCAGCCACAGCCCCTTGAACAAATAGGAGCAGCAGGACTAGAAACATGCGCAATAGACATGGAGGACAACATAGTCGTGATGGCCACTAGTTTCTCCTCCAACAACTTTAACTGGTTAGCCTGCACTCCCAGTAGTTGTCCCTGAATAGAGACTGCCTGCACCAAATCGTTGAAATCAATCTGGCCTAAGTATACTGTTAGGCATGCCAGAGACACCAACTGCTCCTCCGGGTTTCCTGACCAGTATACTTGTTATCCCGGTATCAGGTAGAGGAGCGGATAGGGTCCTGCAGCCGAAAATAAATGTGCAACGAGCAAACACAGGGAACAACAAAGATATAAATGACTCACTGATAGGAGTAGGTCGGGAGCCAGACCCCAAGGGAGCAAAGTCCAGAAGAGTGGTCCAGAGCGAGCTGAGTTTGTTAACCAGAGTCAGTACAATCCAAGAGGGTGATCCAAAGAGAAGTCAAGAGCGAGCCAAGTTTGAGAACCAGAGTCGGTACAATCCAAAGGGGTGATCTGAAGAGTAGTCAGGGTAGGCCAAGGTCAGCAACAAGAATAGAACACAAACAGCAGACAAGCAGGAAGCAAAACCTATACTAAGGCACCAGCATGAATTGGAAGAGTGTTTTTTTAGGTCACCAAATCAGGTAACTGACTACAATTGGCAACTGAGTGGAGCAAGAGACACAAATCAAAAGGTAGAAGATAATGAGAAGCTATCCCTAAAAAATGGAATCACCCAGTGGCCCAGGCAGCAGGGAAACAACCCAGCAAACACCCGATCACAGGATTGACACCCAGCCAAGGCGTGATAGATCTAAACTACAGTATTTAGAATAATGTCATCATAAGAATTGTAGTCAGTTAGTGTAAGTACACTTGCATTGTTTGGCATGATTGCATCAAATGCACAGTGGCAGCAAAATGGTGTAAATAGAGATGGTGCAGATTGCCGATTTTTCTCAAACATCTACTGCAATTTATGCAACCTAATTTGCTTGTTTTCAGGGATCAGTTCATTCATGTCTAGTAATAAATTTTCTTTAATGTCTACACTCTCCTTAAAATAGTGCCAATAAAGAAAATATATAACAATTGCACGAGTCAGCTACTTATAGAATTGTTTTAGTAACCTACTGATTTCAGATAGTCTATTCTAATTCCAATTTTTGTTATGCTGGTTTTTATGCAAAATTTTGACAGAATTCCTTTGTGCTATATCTCCATGATATGCACAGCAACCAAACTTCAGACTAAACAGAAACATCAAAAAGGGAACACACTGATGGGACTGATAAGGTGCTTACAGAAGAAAACTTTTTACAAGTATATAATTGCCAATGTAACTGATTTATAAAAACTTGTATTGATAGATTTATGGAGGATGTCATTGTTGACCTCTCCTTCCAATTCTGAACCAGTGATTTCATTATAATTTTGTATCTCTAACCTGAAACTAACCTGAAACAAGCATACAATTTGGGTGTTTTTAGTTGCCACTGATTTTCAGAAGCGAATCATTGGTGTCAGGCTACATAATTATCTCTCTACAGGTGTACAGGTTTTGTGTGAATTGGTTCAAAGACCTGTACTACTTATTCCTTTCTGTTGCATGTTCTCTTTTATAAATTTAATTCCTGTTCAATGGACCATTGTTCTAAATAGCATCTTAACATACTCTGCATTTCCTCTTGAAATTACTGTTGCTGGTTAGTCTGGTCCCGGAACTCTACAGATATAACCTGGTGTTGGCTGCTCTATTTGTGTTCAAGTACAGCTGGAATTTACCTTTGAGACCAGTCATCTCTTCCTGAGGCATCCAGGTCTTCTTACTGGACTAGGTTGACCTCTAACATTTTGTACAAGGCTCTTTAAGGCTAACTACACTAATTACACAATTTTGTAAATCTGAGACCTCCTTCAAAAGTACATTTTCATATTTCCACAGATTTTTCTGTACAAACACTAACTGAATGAACAAGTATGAATAAAAATAAAGGATGATGCTTCAATTATTTAATGGCCTCATATTTCATCATCTAGTGAGAAGAATTAGAGGGCTGGCCTTTGTATTTAAGCAGACTCCGAATGACACATGCTAAAACCTAATTTTCTGAAGTCAACAACGGACAGTTGCCATGAAAGGCATGGACCCAATTTATTTTTGTTGCTGAATTAATTGAAATAATTTAACCACCTCAATACTGGGCACTTAAACCCCCTTCCTTCCCAGACCAATTTTCCGCTTTTAGCGCTGTTTCATTTTGAATGACAATTGCGCGGTCATGCAACACTGTTCCTAAACCAAATTTATGTCTTTTTTTCCCCACAAATAGAGCTTTCTTTTGGTGGTATTTGATCACCGCCAGCTTTTTTCTTTTTTGGTGCACAAATAAAAAAAGACCGAAAAGTTTGAAAAAAAAAAATAAGTTTTTTTGTTTAGGTTATAAAATTTTGTAAATAGATACGTTTTTTCCTGCACTGATGAGCACTGATGACGCCGCACTGACAGGCACTGATGAGGAGACACTGATGGGGTGGCACTGATGGGGTGGCACTGATGAGGTGGCACTGATATGCAGCACTGATGGGCACTGGTAGGTAGCACTGATATGCAGCACTGATGGGCACTGATATGTGGCACTGATAGATAGCACTGATATGCAGCATTGGTGGGCACTGATAGGCAGCGCTGATGGGCACTGATAGGCAGCACTGATGGGCACTGATCGGCGGCACTGATAGGCGGCACTGATGGGCACTGATGGGTGGCACTGATGGGCGGCACTGATCGGCACTGATGGGGGGCACTGATGGGCACTGATAGGCAGCACTGGTGGGCAATAATGGGCACTGGTGGGCGGCACTGATAGATGGCAATAACGGGCACTGGTGGGCAGCACTGATAGATGGCATTGGTGGGCAGCACTGATAGGGGGCACCACTGGCAGGCTCTCTGAGCCCTGTTTGCCATCCCTGGTGGCCATGGTGGGCATCCCTGGAGGTCATGGGTGGGCATCCCTGGTGGCTCTAGTGGCATCCCCTCCCCCCAGGGCTGCACTGGTAATCAATCATCTGATTACCAGCACAGACCCCCCCCCTGTGATCAGTGAGTAATTAGAAATACTCACTGATCACCCCGGCTGCAGAATCGATCCTCTGATCTTCTCCTCACTGACAGGATCTGTCAGGAGGAGAAGAGATCGAAGCAGTTACAACGGCTGTATTGACATTACATGACGGCTGTGATTGTTCACAGCCGTCATGTGATCAGGAGGGCCAATCACAGGGACCTCCTGCCGAGTCTTGTTGCTCTGTGTCCTAGGGACACAGGCACATCGAGATCACGCCACTGCGCGTGCCCGCGGCGGCGCGATCTCTCTCCTTCTGAAGGACGTTCTGGAACGTCCATTCAGAAGGACAAGACTCCCACCCGGCCGTATATGTACTATGGCCCGGGTGGGAGGTGGTTAAAGGTTATGTCCAACCAAAACTCAGGTTACCACACAACTCTGTCAAATAAAACAAATCTGGCACATGATTCCGCAGCATGGTAGATATTGGTAGATATAACAAAAACAATCCCTTATGCAAAACTAAGAAAGTAATACATTTGTAAATTGGAGACCTAATGTTAAGTGTTAGATCTGAAGTGATGTATTAGCTACTCATAGCGGTTATATTTTCTCTTCAAAATACAGTGGTAGGCACATGCAATTTTAAAGCGGAATCCAAAGCAGATAGTCTAGGTCGTGTTTGGCTGGTCGTGTTTGGCTGTTCCTTTAAGAACTGAGTAAAGAAGATGGGTTTCTCTCATGGAGCGGTAAATTGGATTATGGGGGATGTAGTCTGAAAAGAAGTTGGAGACCATGCATTGAGGGATCCGTGGAGGATCATGGGAGGAGTGATAAATTTGGGGCGGAGCCAGATGCACGCTCTCTTGCTTCAAGGAACTCGTGGAGTACGGGTGTGCGGAGAAGAGCCGGAGAGAAAGTCTGATTGGGAAAGGTCTAAGAGCGAGGCCTGGAGTGCAGAGTGCGCATCCTGATAGAGGAGGACGGCAGGGATCACGAAAAGGTGATCGGTCCAGTGTGGAAGTTGAAAGGATGGTGAGCAGTGTGGAGTGTGGGACAGCAGCCCAACACTGAGAGGGCTGAAGTCCTTGCCTGTGACGCAGCACTAGAGAGAGAGAGCCCTGTGAGAGGCTAAGGAGGTCATTGCTGGACACTAACGTTACAGCAAAGTGCTGGGTTATTCTTAGGAAACCGCAAGTATATGTACACATAAATGCACAGTATACATCTGTTACTAGGATCTGGATATTATTTACCCCTTTGTGGATTACAAATATCACTCCAATAAGGGATTAAGAGCTCCAACTGCCGGGGAAGAACCGCAAGGCCTTGCTAGCGCAGTGACTATGTTTGGTTAATCCTGAAGGGGCCCCCAGCTTTAGAGTGTTTATGCCAGTTAGTTAGACTGACTCTATCAGATAGACAGGAAGGACAGTTACTTACCAAAGTTCTTAAGTTTAAGTTTGTTCATTGGTGAATAACATAATAGTACATTGCAGTCACTCTCACCTACTATATTTATATATATATTGCTACTGGTTTAATCTAAATTAGTGTTTGTCTCCCAGACCCCATTTGAGTCATTGGGGTTTGGAAGACTACCACCCTAGTTAGTGTTATTATTGTACCTGTTGCATTTAATCTGTTCCAGTTAACAGTTACACTGATATCCAAGTGTCAAGAGTATTACTGTTTAAACATGTCTGAACCTGTAGTGCCCAGCGGGTCGGAGGTTTCTCTGGGTCCAGGGAGTGCAGAGGAGGTGCTATTACCCAGCAGCCCCCAGGGGGGTCGTGCTACATTGGTAACTTTCATAGATGAGTGGAAAGGATAGGGATGCTCCATTTAAACAGTTATATCTAATCTTAGGTAAAAAAAAATGTACAGTTTACAGTAGAAAAATGTCTGACCTTACCAGACATACTTGTAAATGTGACCAGAAGCTGACAGTGGTTATCCATCATCGCAGACAGCCCTCAAGAACTGCTGTGACAATAGAAGTAATTTTCCATGATAAATGTTTGGTAGTATCCTATCCAAGTGAGTCTGGTATTTATTTGACAAAGCTAAATAAACATCCTTTGGATTGAATCACAAATCATGTAGTAAAGCTTACTGGTAGATCCATCAACTTCTGAACAAACCAAGGTTAGTCTGTGTCTACAGGACTAAAATAAGGAATTTGAGACTAAGCCGCTTCAGGTACAGAAATTGGTACAAATTACTTAAACACAGTATAAAGAACCACAAAAACTGTCCAGAGCATATAAAGTAGAATAATAAATTAGCATTACTTCACTGGGATAGCAGTTATTTCATCTTTTTTAGAAGGCTCTTTCCTTTAGGAAATGAGAAATAGAAAGCTCACAGGGCAGCAGTAATTATCAAATCCTACCCTTGATGATGGCTAGTAATGTATGTTTCTCATACTTCTACACATGAGCACAACTTTCTAAAATTAGTAACAGCTCTTGGTGTATTAATATGCATTCTGCATTTTAAGTCAATTGAAAAAAGGTCCTTCAGATAGGCAACATAACTCCTGCTAACCCAATTTGAATATTTAAATTGTTTTCAAGAGAACCACCGAGGCTTCCATTATTGATATTCCATTATGTTAGTCTGTTACTTTGGACCTTTTTCCTGTAATACTTTGGAGGAGATTTACTAAAAGTGGAGCACTCAGGATCCAGTGCAGTTGTGCATGGTAGCCAATCATCTTCTAACTTTAGCTTGATAAAATAGGCTTTGACAATAAAACCTGGAGGCTGATTGGTTTCTATGCTGAGCTGCAACAGATTTTGCACACTACAGTTTTAGTAAATCTCCCCTTTGAATCACAAATCTGGAACAAGTATGCAGGTTTTGAACTTCTAACCAGACCCTGACCTTTCTGATTTGCATTTGGTTTTCAGGTCTGTGATTCCGAGTTTTGAAGGTAGAAGTTCAGTAAAACACCCTGGAAAAAAGCATTTTCACGGGGGCAGTAATGGCAACCCTCATATTTCTCTCAGGTTAACTTTAATAAATACACAAATGATTTCACTTGTGATTATATGGAACAAGTCTGCAAACCATACTCTTTTGGAGGCTAATGAGGGATTAGATAGAATCCAGAAGAACTGCATTGCCGTGATTGGCAGTTTTAGTCTAGAGTGTTTAAAGGATCTAGATCCAAAATGAGATAACTACATACATACAATACATCTAATAAAAACTGGCAATAAAAGAGCAAATGTTACTTTGATTATCAAACTAAGTGGTGCCAGACTACTTTCTGGCTATGAGAGCCCTGTCAACAGAAAGGTTAGGAGTGCAAGATCCCTATAACTTCATCTCTGCCCACTTTTCTTCTTAATCCTGCACAAACTAAGGTGAGGTATGTGTGGCTCTGTGCTCTTTTACCGGAGCTGGTCTGACCGCCGGATATTCCTCCAAGAACTGCAGCCAGTATACTTGTAACTCCAGTTAGTCACTAACAAAACTTTGCTTATTCAACATATCTGCTAAATATTTAACAGGATAAATTCACTGACAGGTGGTGCATCATATATTAAAGGCGCAGTTATACTTATTAATTTAAAGTGATTGTAAACGATCACTTTGTAAAGCAATCCATTCAATTTAAAATAGAAATGAAAGGCAAAACATTTGTGTATAGATGCAAAAAAACATTGTAAATGCCCCCCCCCCTTTTTTTTATAAGTGATAACATTCCCTCTGTTTCCTCTTTTCCCAGCTGCATAGGAGCTGGGGGGAAGAGAAGCAACAGTACACTAGTATTCCCAGTGAATATGGGAGGAGGTGGCATGTCAGGACCAGTCTGATCATTGGAGGGGAGCTCACTGATTTCCCAGCACCGCTAGAGAACTGACCACGTTGTGCTCCCCTGCTTAGTGTGGTCAGTTTTTATTAGGAAAGGAGCTGGCAGGAACACCAGGGATTTCACATAAAGGAAGTCATACAAAGAGAACATGATACTTTTTCATACAAGTACTTAGTACTGCAGGCACATAACAGGAATATGAAATGTTGAGGTAACAAACACTACATTGGCAATGTATTCATTTTGCTTCTTTGAGGTATTTAAACAATAAGCATTTTTAAAAGGTTCTTAATTGCACAAATGTTGAAGCACTGATTTTTATAGGGGCTGTAACAGCAAAGATTTTGTTATATTAAAGGTATTTATATAGCTTTGAAATTTTTTTGCAGTGCTTTACATACTTTATAATCACACCAGTCCATCTCACATGCATACATACTGTACACACATACCAGGGCCTGACAAGAGCCAATTAACCTACCAGCATGTATTTGCAGTGTATGAGGAAACTGGAGTACTTGGAGGAAACCCAGGCAAGCATAGGGAGAACAATGGGTCTCCTGTGCTATAAGGCATAAGTGCTAATCACTAGAGATGCCCCGAACTGTTCGCCAGCGGACAGTTCCCGGCGAACATCGCTTGTTCGCGTCCACGCTGCGGGCGAACATATGCGATGTTCGGTCCGCCTCCTATACATCATCATTGAGGCAAACTTTGACCCTGTACCTCACAGTCAGCAGACACATTCCAGCCAATCAGCATACCCTCCCTCCCACACCCTCCCATCTCCTATAAAAAAGCAAGGGCAGCATCCATCTTAGATTCATTCTGAAGCAGTGTGTTAGTGAGAGCAGGGAGAGTGCTGCTGCTGTTAATAGGGAAAGTTGTTAGTCTTGTTAGATAGTGTTCTCGGTCCACTCCTGCTGTAAGGACAGCATCCTTACAGCACCCCAAAAAGCCGCTTTTAGGGCTGGTATTTGAGTAATTTTTATATATATATATATATATATATATATTGTGCACTGCAGTTGCTCCTTCAAAATGTGCCTAAAATGGAGTCAAAAGTACTGTTTATATATACAGTGTACATATATATATATATACATACATATACACAGTATGTGTGTGTGTGTGTGTATATATATATATATATATATATATATATATATATATTATACCCACTACTGTCAAAAAGTTTTAGGCAGGTGTGAAAAACTTCTGTAAATTAAGGGGGCTTTCAGAAATAGAAGTGCTAATAATTTACTTTTATCAATTAACAAAATGGAGAGAGTAAATGAACAGAAGGGAACTCAGCGGGTTGGTTGTTCTAAGCATCTTGGAGAACTAACTACAGATCTTCTGTGGATGATGGGTCCCTCAGATCATTCTGTCTCTTTGTATAATCCTATGCAGACTTGATGATGTTGAGATCAGGGTGCTGTATGTGCTAAACCATCACTTCCAGGTCGCCTTGTTCTTCTTTAGGCTGAAGATAGTTCCTAATGAAACTGGCTGTATGTTATGGATTGTTTTCCGGCTGCTGAATAAATTTGGGGCCAATTACATGCCTCCCTGATGGTATGGAATGACGGATAAATATTTGCCCATATTTCTCAGCTTAGAGGACATTGATTGGACAAGGTTGAGGACCGTACACGCATTCTATGGCAAAGGAAACTGAATGCAACAGATGAAAGACACATCATGCTTTACTGTCCTTCAACATCAGAAGATGTCCAGCAATGCCGGGTGGCACAATACCTTGCAGTTTAAAAAAAAAAAATGTTTTTCCTCTGTCATAATTGCAGTGAGTGTCAGGTCCACAGATTATTTATTATTATTACTATTGTGGCCAGAAAGAGTCCCTGTGGGTTTTAAAATCCGCCTGCCTATTGAAGTCTATGGCGGTTCGCCCGGTTCGCCCGTTCGCGAACATTTGCGGAGGTTCGCGTTCGCCGTTCGCAAACGGCAAATTTTAGGTTCGAGACATCTCTACTAATCACCAAGCCACTGTGTAATCTTAGGCAGTCCCATGTAATGTCTTCAGTCTATGAATGTCTCCTGAAGCATGTCTCCAGTCTCCAACAACTCTCAAAGCATGTTTTCTATCGCTATCTCCTTTTGCATATAAAGCATCATTCAGACCCTAAAGGCATGTGACGGACCCCCAGTGGCAGGGTGGGCTAGCAATTACCCCAGCCACTGGCAGTTAAGCCAACACAAATGTAGCAGGATTCCCAGCCGTTTTGCTGGAAATGGGTCCGCCAGGGTTACCGCTAGCAACAGTAGCACAACTAGGCATATTCTCCAAGTGTGAGCACTGAGACAAAAATCAGTCCAGTATCTTTGTTTTTTTTTTGGTTTATTGAGAACTTGGATGGGAGAAGGGAAGAGTGGGATACTCTTCTGGCTTAACTATGTACAATATTAGGGGGGACAACTGCAAAACGCTGACTTGACGCTGGCTGAATGCCGGTCAACGCCGGTTGGCGCTAATGAACGCTGACTTGCGGTCTGTTAGCACTGAACTGACTTCTGTCACTTTCCTGTGGCACAAAGTCCTTGTAGAATCTCCCTTAACACTTTCCTTTGAGGTAGCTACTTGTACACCTGCTGCAACGCTTAACACTTCAGGGCCCGCACCGACACCCTCTTGACACACACACTTCTCTTCAGGGCTTAGACTCAGGCACCTCCTTTCTAAGCTTCCTCCTGGTTAGCTGGCTCCTAGATCCCTCTGACCTTCTGGAGTGGTCCCCTATCCTAGGCAGACCACTGGGCAGTTTACAGTACTCACGACACTGCTTTCCTGGAAACTTCTGCCCCAGCAGCTCCACTCGGTCCACAGCACACTGGATCCCTCTCTGCAGCTCAGCTTAACCTTCTGTCCTCTAGGCCGACTGCCAAGGACACCTTTCCTGATGCTGACAGGAGGAGAGACAGCCGTCACCCTCCTCCTGGGACTCTGCTTCGCGCCAAAGACACCCTGTCATGTGCTCCCCTCAGACTTATATCCCTCCCAGGATGCACTGCGGTGGATGCTGCCCTCTGGGGTAGATTCAAGCCCTGGTGTGATATTGCCTAGGTTTCCTCCACTGTCCAATGAGAGCCCTCATTGGATACAGTGGGGAGACTCCCCAAGCTCAACAGTCACACCTGGAAACACATGACAGCCTAGCTGAACAATTAGGCCCCCCTGATAAGCAGACAGGGTCTCCCTTATGGTTTTCCTAGCACCTACCTAGGAGGGTGCTACACAAGCAACACTGCCAATAGCACACTCCAGCTAGCTAGCTGACACATACATGCATCTTCCCAACAGAGTAACCAGGTCTCTCTGAGGATCCAGCTTCTTCTCAGCTCCTTCCTCCAGGAGGGTATCCCCTCCTGGTTCCCCATATTGGTTCAGCTTCCCCCTCACTATTAGGCACAACAGTTTCCAAGGACTACTTCTAGCCTAAATACAGACCCCAGAACAAAGCACACAGCCCATGTTAGGCCGCATACAGGCTAAATACCTACCAGGTAAAACTACAAACACCACAACTCCCAAGGTTGAAGTCTGGGGGATAATAGCTTCACAAGGTCAGCCCCCAAATATTTATATCCTACTCAGCATGGCATCACTGGTAATAAACCTTAGTTGTCACATGCCTGATAAAGGGGTCCTGCGTGGCTCCAAAATGTTGCTTTCTGCTGTAACAATTTGATTGCTGAATAAAGTTTTGGGACAATTTTGGAGATCCATGGTGTGCTAGTGACATCTTTCACTCTAGGGGATAATAGCTGCACAATCCCTCCACAGCTTCTGGGCATGCCCAGAAGCTGTTTAGAAGGGAATGACGCGCCCGCACCAGAACTGACGAGTGGGGACGGTGCAGGCGCATTTATTCCTGGGAGCGATGACATTCAGCTCCCAGGAATCAATGCAAAGAGGAAGTGACCGCGCGGGCCGTGGCCGCAGAGGGAGGAAGTGGAAGAAAGGTGAGTATATTTTTCTTCAATAACAAGGTAAGTAAACAAAAAAAAAAAAAATCTTAACTATTCATTTATTTTTCAGGTGACGAAAAGCAAGCGGATGGCCCAAAATCGACTATGTCGATTTTGTGGCCGGAACTCCGCTTTAAGAAGGTGAAATACAATATGGGAAGTATTGCTTCCAAACTGTTACACAGAAAACACAGCTGCAGTTAAAAATGCCTAAAAAGAGAAAAATGAGATGTTATCTGTAAAGCACATGCCACGTTCTCCACCCACACACACACACAGATAATTGCTGCACATCATAAGCGAGTCATTAAGTGAAGAGTTATTGGACAGTGAGCCTAGGTATCTGGTTAGGCCACATTTCTTTGTTCAGTCAAAGTAGGTTGCTATGGTCTCCTGCAGAGAGATGTGGGAGACTGAGTAATATTGATAATAATTTGCTCCTGGCACTGACAAATCTCCCTGAGCTGGCAAAAGTCCAGGGTAAAGGTGCGATTTACTGGAAATGACATTCTTCATATTCTGAAAGCAGCACTGCAATCCATATTTTTCTACGTCAGGAAGGTGCAGGTCATGCGAATCACTACAGTTAGGGAATAAAAGGACATCACTGTTTATCAGAAAACGTTGTCTCGCTGGCATAGTGCTATTTTTCTCCAGAGATTCCTGCTATTTGTGATCACAGAGATCAGGGTCAGGTAAACCAGCAGAAGTATTTGTTATCATGTCAGCAGAGTAAACACCACCCTACAAACTGCCGACATACTCATTCATGGCTTTTTAGTTGCAGTGCATTTTTATGCTAGTAATGTTTCATGTGGCTTTCATATTTGTGTTTGCTTGCTGGCCAATGTACTGTGTTCTCCATTTTCATATTTTATATTCATGTTATAGATGCTGCCCCACTAGGATGTAAGTCAGCGTATAACAGCTAGTATTCTTGCATGACAATTGCTGAGATAAAACAAATTACATGGTAAAAGGTGTAGGAATTACAACAGTTTGTATATGTGTCTCCAAATTTTTAAAGGACCAAAAGTAATGGGACAATTGGCTGCTCAGCTGTTCTATGACCAGGTGTGTGTTATTCCCTCATCCCATTTACAAGGAGCAGATAAAAGGTCCAGAGTTAATTTCAAGTGTGCTATTTGCATTTGGAATCTGTTGCTGTCAACTCTCAATATGAGATCCAAAGAGCTGTCACTATCAGTAAAGCAAGCTATCATTAGGCTGATAAAACAAAACAAATCCATCAGAGAGATAGCAAAAACATTAGGTGTGGCCAAATCCACTGTTTGGAACATCCTTAAAAAGAAAGAACGCACCAGTGAGCTCAGCAACACCAAAAGACCCAAAAACAACTGTGGTGGATGATCAAAGAATTCTTTCCATGGTGAAGAAAACACCCTTCACAACAGTTGGCCAGATCAAGAACACTCTCCAGGAGGTAGGTGTATGTGTGTATTAGAGTTTGCCAAACAACATCTAAAAAAGCCTTCACAGTTCTGGAACAACATCCTATGGACAGATGAGACCAAGGTCAACTTGTACCAGAGTGATGGGAAGAGAAGAGTATGGAGAAGGAAAGGAACTGCTCATGATGCAAAGCATACCACCTCATCAGTGAAGCATGGTGGTGGTAGTGTCATGGCGTGGGAATGTATGGCTGCCAATGGAACTGGTTCTCTTTTATTTATTGATGAAGTGACTGCTGACAAAAGCAGCAGGATGGATTCTGGAGTGTTTCGGGCAATATTATCTGCTCATATTCAGCCAAATGCTTCAGAACTCATTGGACGGTGCTTCACAGTGCAGATGGACAATGACCTGAAGCATACTGCGAAAACAAACAAAGAGTTTTTTAAGGGAAAGAAGTGGAATGTTATGCAATGGCCAAGTCAATCACCTGACCTGAATCTGATTGAGCATGCATTTCACTTGCTGAAGACAAAGCTGAAGGGAAAATGCCCCAAGAACAAGCAGGAACTGAAGACAGTTGCAGTAGAGGCCTTGCAGAGCATCACCAGGGATGAAACCCAGCGTCTGGTGATGTCTATGCGTTCCAGACTTCAGGCTGTAATTGACTGCAAAGGATTTGCAACCAAGTATTAAAAAGTGAAAGTTTGATTTAGAATTGTTAATCTGTCCCATTACCTTTGGTCTCTTAAAAAGTGGGAGGCACATGTACAAACTGTTGTAATTCCTATACTGTTCACCTGATTTGGATGTAAATACCCTCAAATTAAAGCTGAAAGTCTGCAGTTAAAGCACATCTTGTTTGTTTTATTTCAAATCCATTGTGGTGGTGTATAGAGCCAAAAAGATTAGAATTGTGTTGATGTCCCAATATTTATGGACCTGACTGTAGATTGCAAATAAAGTGTGTTTGTGGACACAAAAATAAAATAAGTATTACAAGACAGTGCAGGGTCCAGAAGTGCGTTATGCACAGAATGCAGGGTTCAGGAGTGTGATACGCTCAAAATGCAGGGTTCAGGAGTGCATTACACTCAGAATGCAGGGTTCAGGAGTGCGTTATGCTCAAAATGCAGGGTTCAGGAGTGCGTTACGCTCAGAATGCAGCGATCAGGAGTGCGTTAAGCTCAGAATGCAGCGATCAGGAGTGCGTTACGCTCAGAATGCAGCGATAAGGAGTGCATTACGCTCAGAATGCAGCGATCAAGAGTGCGTTATGCTCAGAATGCGGGGTTCAGGAGTGCGTTAGCTCAGAATACAGGGTTCAAGAGTTCATTACACTCAGAATGCAGGATCCACCAATGCATTGCGCTCAGAATGCAGGGTTCAACAGTGCATCACATTCAGAAGGCAGGTATCAGAAGTGTGTTACGTTCAGAAGGCAGAGATCAGGAGTGCATTACACTCAGAATGCAGTAATTAGGAGTGCGTTGCACTCAGAATGCAGGGTTCAGGAGTGCATTACGCGCAGAATGTGGGGATCAGGAGTGCATTGCGCTCAGAATGTAGGGATCAGGATTGTTTTGTGCTCATAATGAAGGGTTTAGGAGTGTGTTACGCTTAGAATCCAGGGTTAGGGAGTGCGTTATGCTCAGAATGCAGGGTTGGGGAGGGCCATGTGAAGGGCGATAGAAGACACAGCTATTGGGGTGGGCGCTGCTATGGAGGTGGCCCTGCCCATAGCAGTGTCCACTACCCCCTTCACATTACCCCCCCCCACCCCACACACACACACACATACATACACACACAGTGACCTCTGGACCCCTTCCCTCACATAGTATGTGTTCCATTGCATCCTACCTGTGCACCGCGGAGTGCAAGAGGCAGCACTGTTCTGGACAGAGGGCTGGAGCTGGCAGAGAGACTTTTCCTATTACCAAGCTGGTGATTGGTTGCTTAGGACCTAGCAACCAATCACCTGTGAGTTAAATTTAAAAGGTAATTTGGCCAGCTCCTCCTCCAGCCCTCTGTCCTGAGCTGTGCTGCCTCTCACTCTCTGCTGTTCACTGATGACAGTGGTGGAGGAGACTAGAGGGGAGGGAGAGAGAAGAACCAAAGGCATGGCAAAGGAGGCTGGGGCAGAAAGAAAAATCAGCAGCCAGCAGTAGAAGGCTGGGGTTGGCGGAGCAGATCTGTTTGTGGTCTACCTGTCACCTGCCCGTGATCGACAGGATGACTGCGATCGACGGGTGGCTGACCCCCGCTGTTAATACTAATCAAATGACAATTTGTTTACTAAAGCAGTGTGTATTATATACAAATGCTAAATTTTTCCTTTAATAAAATACTGTTCTCATGTTTTTTTATTCTTTCTTCCATTTCCTGCAGCCTCTTTCTAGCCACTTCGTTTTTTGCACATACCAGCAACTTTCCAGGCTGGATTTTCTGATAGTGACAACAGTGGGCCATGCCAGTGCAATGTGCTTTGGCAGGACTGTTTGTAGTCTCAAAAAGGATAGCTTACAAAGCGTTCACAATGCATGGAAACAATTGACAGACAGGGACAAGACAACGTCTCTATATCACTGGAGGTGCCTGCAAAAGGACCTTTGTGGCAGGATTACCAGCAGTCCCAATTTGTCTAGGTCTGAACGTGTCCTGGGCAGAATCCCAGAGAATAGGCCTTCTCCCAGGCAGGGGCGGACAATCTCGGGGGGGGGGGGTCTGATCCCCCTTAAAAAGGCTGCATCGCTCTGCCGCCACACGGTGTGCTGATTGTCACCATGTCATCCCGGCCAGCCCACATAGTAAGCTGGGTGGGCTGGGAGTCGGGAGATTCTGGGACAGTTCTTAAAGCAAACTGCAGCTACCTATTGGAGGAGGAGGTAGCAGGAGACAGGCTGCACTGTGTCCAAGCCAATGGGTGCGCTGTCCAGGTTTCCAGTGTTGTGGCATGGAGCTCCTCTGCAAGCTGCATGAGGCAAAGAAGAATTATGCCTGAACAGTAATTGAAAGTGTCACTCTCCCTCTCTTTCTTTTTTTCTCTCTTTTTACTTCTGTCTCCCTCCCACCATCCCTCTTTTACTTTTTCCTTCTTTCTTTCTTCCTCCCTCCATTCCTTTTTTTCTTTCTCTCTCCCTCCCTCCATCCCTCTTTCTCTTTCTTTCTCTCTTCCTCCCTCTATCCCTTTTTTCTTTCCTTCCCTCTCCCTCTCTCCATCCCATTTCTCTTTCTTTCTCTCCCCTCCCTCTTTTTCTTTCTTTCTTTCTTCCTCTCTCTCTCTCCATTCCTCATTCCCTTTCTTTCTTTCTCCCTCCCTCCCACCATCCCTCTTTTACTATTTCCTTCTTTCTCTCTCTCTCTGTCTCTCCCTCTTTCCCTTTCTCTTTCCCTCCCTCCCTTTTTTTTTCCTCTCTCCCTCCTCCATCCCTCTTTCCCTTTCTCTCTCCCTCCCTCAATCCCTCTTTCCCTTTTCTCCCTCCATCCTGCTTTCTTTTCCCATATATTACCATTTTCTCCACTATATTAGGCATCAAAGACTCAATTTAACCACACCCTTTAAGCCACGCCCAATATTTAGCATAATTTACACCACACCCATTTGTCTCTCCAGTCAGGCCACCCCTACAAATGAATGCCCCGTCCCTAAATACAATAATACCCCGCTTAAATAAAAAAAAGTGTCCCTTAAAATTTTTGAGAATGTTGGTGTGACGAGACCAATCTCGCCACTGGGCGTTGGAGAAGCCTGGTTGCTCGCCTCCTGCAATGGGACTATGGACCCTCTCATCAGCCCAGGCTAAACATAAACCCCATGGCAATTTGACTGTGTTTGTGGCATCTGAGCGCTGTTTGGATATGTTGAGCGCTCAGATCCAGGCTATCTGGGGATGGGTTGAATGTGGGGGTTCTGTTCAGTAGACTGGGAGTTATGCATTTTTGTGTCTTTTTGTGTTTCTTTAAACATGTGGCTAATGGAGCCTTGCCTCTCCTGGAAGCTAAAACGTATTCCTGTAAACTGTAAGGAACAGGAAGCCAACTCCTAATATGGGCATTACAGGAAGTTCTGAGGAGACGGGCGGTCTATTGACACTCAGAGTAATGTGTATTGAGGGCTCGTTAGGGAACCATTGTTCTGTGTCTGACTATTGTGTAGATTGATTGCCCCCTGGGGCTTCTGTCTCCTTGCATTGGTCAAAGCTATCTGACCAATTCCTGTTGACTCATTTTCAAGCCCTCATTTGCATATGCTGGAGAGGACCTTAGTGAGAACTGCAAGTACTTTACAATTGACCAATGGGAAAGCGGTTGTTGGGGGAAGGATGTTCCAATTTCTGTATAAAAGTGTGCTCTGTTCTTCCAATAAATGTTGTTCCTGTTTTACCCTCATCTCGGAGCTTTGTCTCGTTATTGGTGGAATCTGCTACAGGGATTGCTATGGTCTTCCATACTCCCTTAGAGAATCACTGAGCTCTTGTAAGAGCTTGTGTAAGAGCTTATTCTGCTGCACTCTCTGGGGAAAGAGAGGTTCACCCACAGGAACCTGGAGCCTTGTCGTTGGTCCAGGTTGGGTAGGAGATGCCAAGACCCTAACCAAGCTGCGGCGGTTCGTGGAGTCTGAAGTGCTTACGGTGTCTGGTGGAGTGCTTGGAGCCCTCGGGAAGCACTAGGAGCATCTGTCAACGGAGGTACCTGCTCAGGGGTGCCCTGTTCCGTAACAGTTGGCAATTATGGCTTTAATTGTTGTTCAAGATTCAAAAAGATTGGAAATGATTTTTTTTTTTTAATGTAAATGTTAAAGGTTATATGTGATTTCAATGATTGGGTTTACATATACTTTAAAGTAAACCTGTGTCCAGATCATGCACACTAAAGTAAAAGGCCTACAGTCAGCGTGACCCCAACCTAAAAATACTTTTACTGCTTGTTCAGACTATTTACAGTAAATACTCTGAACAAGCAATAAAAGCACTTTTAGGCTGGGTTCACACTGGCTGTAGGCTATGGTTGCCACCCTTTCTTAAGGCCAAACCCAAACACTTTAGGACAAGGCAACATTTTTTTTTTCAGAAAAATGTAGTAGAAATAAATGTAAAACCTGTATACCTTTTTAAAAAGTGTGGTGCACTAAAATGCATGGTATTTTATTACCATATGTTTTGCCGCAGGTGAATGATTGCATAAGCAAGGTGGGTCGTTGTGCCATTAAGACTCAATGCACCACTGGGGCTGTGTGTGTTTGTGTATTGCAGGAATGCCCACAATTCTGCACACATTCCTGCAATAAAAAAATGTCCACCTAAGGCAGTGGAAATAAATTAAAATTCAACGTCTGAAGTGCTCTCTAATATAAAAGGGGCCCCATCAGAGTCACTCCTTACATCAGATGTCCCCATTAGAATCTCCATTACAGCTGGTGTCCCCATCAGAGTCCCCCTTACATTAGGTGCCCCCAATAGATTCCCCCTTACATTAGGTGCTCCCAATCAGAGTCCCCCTTACATTAGGTGCCCCCAATAGAGTCCCCTTACATTAGGTGCCCCCAATAGAGTCCCCCTTACATTAGGTGCCCCCAATCAGAGTCCCCCTTACATTAGGTGCCCCCAATTGAGTCCCCCTTACATTAGGTGCCCACAATCAGAGCCCCCCTTACATTTGGTGCCGCCATCAGAGTCCCCCTTACATTAGGTGCCCTATCAAAGTCCCCTCTTACATTAGGTGCCCCGATCAGAGTCCCCTCTTACATTAGGTGCCCCCGTCAGAGTCCCTCCTTACATTAGGTGCCCCCATCAGAGTCCCCCCTTACATTAGCTACCCCCATCAAAGTCCCCCCTTACATTAGGTGCCCCCATCAGAGTCCCCCCCTTACATTAGGTGCCCTCATCAGAGTCCCCCTTACATTTAGTGCCCCCATCAGTGTCCCCGTTACATCGGGGCCCAATCAAAGTCCCCCCTTATATTAGGTGCCCCCATCAGAACCTCCTATTACATTGAGTGCCCCCATCAGAGTCCCCCCAGTCAGGGCCCCCCCTTAACTTTAGGTGCCCCCCATCAGAGTCCCCCCCTTACATTAGATGCCCCCATCAGAGTCTAGCAACCAATGAGAGGATTCACAGGCTAAGGGGAGACAGAGGGGATGGCAACACCCCATGGGGAGAAGGTAGAGGGAGAGAGCGCACAGCAGAGGAGGCCACAGCCAGCAGGAATTATCACTGCATTCAAGGATACCACCCCCCCCGAGTTCTCGCACTAATTCCAGTCCAGTCCGTCCCCAGGACAGATACCTGATGGTTGGGACTGGAAGTGTGCTGTATCTGGGTTTTCAGGAGGTCAAAACTCAGACTGTCCACGTCATTCCCATACAGGAGGCAACCCTATTGTAGGCATTTCACAATTTACATCTGTAAAGCCCCGTACACACGTACCGATTGTCGGCCGTAAAGATTCGGCCGACGACCGATCGGCCGATTGTAGGCTTGTTAGTATGATGCTTCCGACAGCCGACAGCGCATTTTCGGCCGAACAGAATCTGTCGTGCAAGCATTAAAATTTTTGTTGGCCAACACCAGAACGGCCGATTGTTCGCCAGTCAGTACAGATTACGGCCGACAGACAGCAGATTTGCAAGACTGGGCATGCTCAGAAAAGAAAAAAGACAAGGAAAGTTAACCATCACATGACATCACTTCTGCAATCGGCTGTTGTTGGCCGACAAAATTCGTGTGCAGTCTTTTGCACTTTTCAACAGACAAGACAGCCCTCGGACAAAAGATGGCCGATCGTTCGGCCGACGATCGGTACGTGTGTACGGGGCTTAAGGCCCCAACAACACAGGAATACTATAGCATACACCTGTGTGAGAGCTGTGTTTGCCTGCATGGGGGTGAAGGTATTCTGTTGGTGGCTGCACAGACACAGCCGCTGCACCCAATTTGACAGCCATTCAAGTGCACGGCCCTGAATGCAGACTGAGTATACGTTTGGGGCTGTGTTCCCCTTAATGGCTTGTAATTATGGGGGGATGAGAGATGATGACTTTCTTGGATGGAACGTCCTAGATCCCCAATGAATGAAGCACAGAAGTATAGAAACCTGCTTCAGGTATACTGAACAAGCATGTAGGAAATCAAGAAAATATACTAAAAACTTGAGCATTAAAGTAAAACTATAGGCAAAATCTGTTTTTTCCCTTTGGATAGAGTAAGAGAGGGTAATAACGCCTGTTAGTTTATTATTATTTTTATTTATTTTTTGCAATTTGTGTTCCATTGGAGGGATTTCCCTTCCTTTCCTATAGCCAATGCAAGTGAGAGGAAAAACCCTCCAAAATTTTGTCATGTATTCATTTTTGGTGACAAGACACCGGACAGGTGTTTTCATCCCTTTCACACTCTAAAACTTAAAGCGGAGTTCCGGGCACAGATGTCATTTTTTAATAAACATACCCCCGGGACAGTCAGGGCTAGCACATTCCACAATAGCTAGCCTCTGATCTGTCCCGGTTCGCACTTACCTTTTAGAAGAAATACTTACTTCGAAAATTTCTTCCACGGCGTTTCCATCTCTCTTGTGGGCAGCTGAAGCCGGCGCGGTCCTCTTCTGTGTCTTCTTCCGCGTCTTCTTGTCCCAGAATGCGCCGCACCGGCCCCTCTCGTCACTTCCGGCGCGGCGCCGCATTCCTAAACAGCTTCTGCCCAGAAGCTGTTTAGCAGGGGAATGCATCCTCTCTTTAACTTCAGCTTTTTCACAGATGGCATCAAGTTACCATCCAAAATTTGCTGAAATTTTATTGAATCCATTTTTCCTTCTACTCGTGAGATGCTCCCTGTGCCACTGGCTGCAATACAACCCCAAAGCATGATTGATCCACCCCCATGCTTAACACTTGGACAGAGGTTCTTTTCATTAAATTCTGTGCCCCTTCTTCTCCAAACGTACCTTTGCTCATTCCGGCCAAAAAGTTAAATTTTAACCTCATCGGTCCACAGAACTTGTTTCCAAAATGCATCAGGCTTGTCTATATGTTCATTTGCAAAGTTAAAACGCTGATTTTTGTGGTGAGGACGTAGAAGAGGTTTTCTTCTGATGACTCTTCCATGAAGACCATATTTGTACAAGTATCTCTTTATAGTGGAATAGTGTACCACAACTCCAGTGTCTGCCAGATCTTTCTGGAGGGATCGTGCTGTCAAACGTGGGTTTTAAATTGTTTTTCTCACAATCCTGTGAGCTGTTTTGTCTGATATTTTTCTTGGTCTTCCAGATCTTGCTTTAACTTCCACTGTTACTGATGACTGCCATTTCTTAATTACATTCCGAACAGAGGATATTGACATCTGAAAACGCTTTGCTATCTTCTTATAGCCTTCTCCAGCTTTGTGAGCGTCAACTATTTTCAGTTTCAGTTTTCTAGACAACTGCTTAGAAGATCCCATGGTGCTGATTGTTGGGGCAAGGTCAGATGAGTCTGGGCATTTAAAACCTTTGAGATTGACATCACCTGGTCTTCCCAGACGATGATTGAGAACAATCCATGACACTGGCAGGTCTCAGCCTTGCAAAGCTATAAATTTTGCAGCGTGCCCAAACTTTTGCAGACGCCATTTTTTTGTTTTCTGTTATTTAGAAAGTGTAAATGATGTAAATAAAATCTAACTTTTGTTGACATATAACAATACTTAATCTGTAATTTGATGACTTTTGGAGATTTTTCCATCTTTCCTTGGCTTCTTTATGCACAGTAATACAAATTTTTACCTGGGGTGCCCAAACTTTCCATCACCACTGTATATATATATATATACATACAGTATCTCACAAAAGTGAGTACACCCTCACATTTTTGTAAATATTGTATTATATCTTTTCATGTGACAACACTGAAGACATGACACTTTGCTACAATTTAAAGTAGTGAGTGTACAGCTCGTATAACAGTGTAAATTTGCTGTTCCCTCAAAATAACTCAGCACACATTAATGTCTAAACCGCTGGCAAAAAAAAGTGAGTACACCCTTAACTTAAAATGTCCAAACTGGGCCCAAAGTGTCAATATTTTGTTTGGCCACCATTGTTTTCCAGCACTACCTTAACCCTCTTGGGCATGGAGTTAACCAGAGCTTCACAGGTTGTCACTGGAGTCTTCTTCCACTCCTCCTTGACGACATCACAGAGCTGGTGGATGTTAGAGACCTTGCTCTCCTCCACCTTCGGTTTGAAGATGCCCCACAGATGCTCAATAAGATTTAGGTCTGGAGACATGCTTTACCCTCGGCTTCTTTAGCAAGGCAGTGGTCGTCTTGGATGTATATTTGAGGTCGCTATCATGTTGGAATACTGCCCTGCGGCCCAGTCTCCGAAGGGAGGGGATCGTGCACTGCTTCACTATGTCACAGTACATGTTGGCATTCATGGTTCCCTCAATGAATTGTAGTTCCCCAGTGCCAGCAGCACTCATGCAGCCCGAGACCATGACACTCCCACCACCATGCTTGACTTTAGGCAATACACACTTGTACTCCTCACCTGGTTGCCACCACACATGCTTGACACCATCTGAACCAAATACATTTATCTTGGTCTTATCAGACCACAGGATATGGTTCCAGTAATCCGTGCCCTTAGTCTGCTTGTTTTCAGCAAACTGTTTCTTGTGCATCATCTTTAGAAAAGGCTTCCTTCTGGGGTGACAGCCATGCAGACCAATTTGATGCAAGGTGCGGCATATGGTCTGAGCATTGACAGGCCCCCCACCCCTTCAACCTTTGCAGCAATGCTTGCAGCACTCATATGTATGTTTTCTAAAGACAACCTCTGGATATGATGCTGAGCATGTGCACTCAACTTCTTTGGTCGACCATGGCGAGGCCTGTTCTGAGTGGAACCTGTCCTGTTAAACCGCTGTATGCTCTTGGTCACCATGCTGCAGCTCAGTTTCAGGGTCTTGGCAATCTTCTTATAGCCTAGGCCATCTTTATGTAGAGCAACAATTCTTTTTTCAGATCCTCAGAGAGTTCTTTGCCATGAGGTGCCTTGTTGAACTTCCAGTGACCAGTATGAAAGAGTGAGAGCGATAACACCAAATTTAACACACCTGCTCCCCATTCACACCTGAGACCTTGTAGCAATAATGAGTCACATAACACCAGGGAGAGAAAAGGGCTAATTTGGACCAATTTGGACATTTCCACTTAGCGGTGTACATGACGTTTGTTGCCAGCGGATTAGATATTAATGGCTGTGTGCTGAGTTATTTTGAGGGGACAGCAAATTTACACTGTTATACAAGCTGTACACTCACTACTTTACATTGTAGCAAAGTGTCATTTCTTCAGTGTTGTCACATGAAAAGATATAATAAAATATTTACAAAAATGTGAGGGGTGTACTCACTTTTGTGAGATACTGTATATATATATATACATATGTCCTGTGGAGCCACCCTTGCATGCAGGAACTAGAACTGTTTCGGCCTCCACTGGGTGCATCAATAGAAACACACAGCTTCATAGCCTAGGATGGCAAGGAACTCCCCTGCTCCTGCCACCTCCTTTCTACTCCCTTCTCTAAGCTAACAGATTGGCTGAAGACTGCACTGTCCACTGTTAAAGGAGTTATAAAGTCAGAAGGTTTTTTTAATTTTAATGCATTCTACGCATTAGGATAAAAAGCCTTCTGTGTGTAGCAGCCTCCCAAGCACCCCCTAACACTTACCTGAGCCTCATCTCTTTCCAGCGATGTCCACTAGTCCCTTGACCGCCGGGGACTCTCCCTCCTGATTGCCTGAGACACAGCCACGCCACCATTTGCTCCCGCGGCTGTCAACCCAAATCAGTTAACCAATCAGGAGAGAGACGGGCAACTCCGTGTCTGAATGGACACAGGGAGCTGCAGCTCGGCTTAGGTGCCCCCATAGCAAGCTGCTTGCTGTGGGGGCACTCGATAGGATGGAGGGGTTAGGAGCAGCAATGGGGGACCAGAGAAGAGGAGGACCTGGACTGCTCTGTGCAAAACCAACTGCACAGAAGAGGTAAGTATAACATGTTTGTTATTTATTTATTTATTCTTTTTAAAACAAGACTTTATAATCACTTTAATTCTTTCATGTTAAGACTTTAAATTATTATTATTTTTTTATTTAAAAAATTTCAGGGAAGCAGCACTGAGCGAGCAGGAGCAGCAGCATTAACAGTTGTAAACTGCATGTGTTGAAGTAAGATTGTAAGAAATAGTTTACTGGGGAGTGTTTATTTTATTGTGCTCAATATGTTAAATTAAAAAACCTTGAGGGTTTAATACTACTGTAAGGTAACTTTTGTTTATGCGATTCTTATCATATGCTCATTTTGAATTGTCAAAGTTTGCCAGAGGTTTACTTTAGCACCTGGGTTAGCAGTGCAATATTTATTAATGCAATATCCATGTTTGATCATCTTACCTTTGTACCATTCAGAGAAGGCACATCAGTGGATATCATTATGCCCATCACTAACTAGCATGAACAACTACTCCCCCTGAATCATATTATATTTAGCTCACATCCAGTCATATAGTGTTCTTGCTATGTAAATTACAGTAAATGATATACTATTTTATGCAAATGCATTAAAAGAAAAAAAAAATTGAAATACATTTGCCTTTTTACATGTTTTGCACATTTTTTAACTATGTGTAACTGTCTCACATTTACCTGTCTATAACACGGTAAGTAATTAATGTCATTCTTAGCTGACGTCATACCTTGCATTTGAGCTGTCAGCATATCAGCCGTCAGGACAGGTTACCTGAGCTTTCCTGCCATCGGCAAAGTGCACAATACTCACTACAGTGTCAAGTGCTAACAGAAAGCAAATATTTGCTCTGTCCCCCAGGGTGTTAAAGCAAAGATGATCACAAAGTTGCCTTATATTTAAAAACCTGGAATTGCACCTTATTTATCGATAAGGTACCCATTAATCATAAAACCATACTGATAAGAGACAAGAGGAAACAAAGTACATGTCTTCAGGAATCAGCCTATTCCCCTAGATAAATATTTAAAGGAAGCTTAAAGTGATATTAAATGCATTTATATATTTTCATGTCATACTTACCTGCTCTGTGCAAAACCACTGCACAGAGCGCCCAAATCCTCCTCTTCTAGGTCCCCTGCTGGTGCTCCTAGCCCTTCCCTCCTGCTGAGTGCCCCAATAGCAAGCAGCTTCCTATGGGAGCACCCGAGTAGGCTCACTCAGAGCCTCTGTTCTATGTATCCATTCACACATGGCCTCGTCCCCACTCTCTCCTCATTGGCTCACTGGCTGTGATTGACAATCTCTTGACAGTCTCATTGCTGTCTCAGCCAATGAGGAGGAAGAGACACGGGAGAGTATCTGCTCTAGTGCACATTGATGGATTGAGATTGGACTCTGGTAAGTATAAGGGGGGACTGGGGGGGAGGGGGGTTGCTATACACAGATGGTAATGAAGGTAAAAAACTTTCCTGTGTTTTTCTGCCTCCCTGTAACATCCTCCATGGGTTGCTGAACCTCTTATCCCCCCCCCCCCTCACTTCCATATGCATGGAACGAGCAGTCCACGATGGTTGCAATCATGTGCACTGCTCTATGAACACTACACATTTCATAGTCCAAAACCCATCTTAGGTGTAAGAGGGAGGTTGAGTATGTAGCCAGGTGCTTAGCTAGGAATGGAGAGTGAGAGAAACACTGGCTGTAGCTGCTCCCTGTTGCTGCTGTCCTGTGGTGCTGAACTGGTAAACAGCTATATCAGCAAGAGGAGGGAGCTGCTGAGCAGGAAGAGTTCAATAGTCAGGCAGCACTAGACTGTGGGAAATGTGGTCCAGAGGAGAGAGACTACTGTAATCAAGAGCTTTTGAACTGTATTTCCTGCAGGGAGACTGCCAGGAGGATGGGAAAGAGCTACATTTTCTAAAGTTTTACAGGACACTGTTTCCTCTTGTGGGGAGGGAGCCCCGAGAGTGCACATTGCTGTCCAATGCGCACCATTACTGCTGCATATCGGTGGCCTGAGTGGGATTGGGAGTGCTGAGTTCAGGTGTGCCAACAGCCATAGTCACCTGAGTGCAGAGCAGAGAGTGGACTTAATTCTTTGTGTGTCCGGGTGGCAAGCTGCAATATCATTTGGACTGTTGAGCTGCTGCTGTAGCAATTTACTATCTGCTGATAAAGACCGTTATGAACTGACCATACAGCCATATATTTCCCTTTTTGCTGCCTGCAGGCTTGATTGGGACTATTGTCATGTGCACCGATGGTATAACTGGGCCCCAACACTAGCTGACTGAAGATTTAAAACTAACGACTGCCCCTTTACAGCTGCAACAGAGAGACCTTTACCTTTTGCATTGCAACATATCCTAGCCATTCTTCTAGAGTGTACTCTAGATTAGTTAAAGTACTGTTATTCACATTGCAGTTCATGCTTATGTGCACTGTTTATTGCCGACTTTGCTTATTTATGAGTTAATCACATTCTAGTAGTACTGACCTCTGCTCTAAGTTAGCTTTGCATAGTGATTGTACTATCTAGCAGACTGTGTCTGAACCTACCTTCTTTATTCTAACCCGTACTAATACATTGAGTTCATTTTCCACTAAATGGTCTTGTGTCTATTTTCTGGTGCTAATTCACTGCCAAGTTAAAGGCATCTAAACACGTGTTGTTATAAGTGCTTGCTTGTCCATTAGTGGTGATTTGTGTCCACGTGGATGAGTGAACCCGTATTACATATTTGAGAGATAGATACTTTCATAGGGCAGAAGACAAATGGCCCACATCTTCAGTAAGACAGGATTTACTAGTATACTTTCAAAAGATGGGAGGAGACACAGATGTACCCCCATCTCTTTATACTGGTTGGTTTTGGGGAGTAGACCTTGAGTTTATATATCCTCTAAATAGCCTGGAGCATTTATATTGAATGTAAGAGGATATAATAACCCTCATGTTGTCTATAAGTGTATATCAAGAGAAGTTGAACCAATTAAACTTGGTAGATGTAAATATTACCACATAGAGATAAAACTTTGGTTCATTTATAGTGGCACTAACCTCACCCTATAATAGTGATGGCAAACCTTGACACCTCATATGTTTTGAAACTACATTTCCCATGATGCTCTTGCACTCTGCAGAGTAGTTGAGCATCATGGGAAATGTAGTTCCAAAACATCTGGGGTGCCAAGGTTCGCCATCGCTGCCCTATAGGCATTCCTCTTATGGTCATTTGCATACCTTTTATGATTTGCAATAAAGATTACATTTTAGATAAGTGGCCTTTTGGTACGTAGGGAAGCGCACCCTTGTCTACTTCTAGCTTAATTCCTGGTGCTAATTCACATTCAAGTTAAAGGCATCTAAACACGTGTTCTTCTAAGTGCTTTCAGCAACTTTCATTCAGCCTGGTGTTTTAGAGGTCCTGAGGTTGTACTTCATGCAATATAAAATATGTGGAGGAGCAAATGTGTACATTGTAAAGGTCACAAAAAATATATATTTTAAGCTAAACTGTTTTAAAATTTACAAAATTGTGCTTGCTAGAAATAAATGGTTCATTTTGTTAAAGTGGAACTTTACTCTCTCAATCAACACAGACTATTTTGAATTCCTTATGTTGCTAGCATTAGTAAATAGGAAAGTATATCCTATTTACTTGATTTAAACATATTTTTTACATTAGTTCAGTTACTTTCTGGTTTCCCGGCCTAAGCAAATGATGTCATGCATTCCAGTAATCCTCAGGAGGAGTTTTCTAAGCAAGGCACATCCTGCCTGCATGCCTGAGCTAAAGGCAGATGGATTCTGCTGTGCATGCTGTGAGAAAGTGCAAAGCACTCTCTAAATGGTGCCCATGCCGAACAGCTGAACTTTGTTTACAATGCAGCAAAGCAGTCACTCAGCATGGAACCCAGACACAAAGGGAAGATTTCTATAGCAGAGATGTCTACTTCAGTAATTTCCAGCTTCTAGAGGGATTCCGCAGGTCTGGTATATATAGAGTTACATTGGTCCAAGCTGAACCTATGTTACATAAACATACCTCCCAACTTTTGAACTTCGCAATGAGGGACACTGAAAGAGAAACAAAACCTACGGGCAAATTGTGGGTGTGGCCAATTGCTTAGCAGTGGGAGGGGCTTAAGGGATAGGGTAAACAAAACCCAGACTTCCTAGTACTCATAAAATATGCTTTGATTGCTCAGCCTACCTTAAAGAAGAACTTCATTAAAATAGTCAGAGACTGCATAGCAACCAGCAACTATTGAGACAATGAAGACTTTGGTGAGAAGTATATAATGTACAGTATTGTGTATATAGTGCAGGAGAGTGTAATGTACAAAATGCAGGAGACAGGAGTATGTAATGTACAGAATGCAGGAGACAGGAGTATGTAATGTACAGAATGCAGGGGTCGGACTCTGCACCATCCACCCCCCCAGCTCAATACACTGCAAATGCCCACCCAGCTCCATACACCCCCCCCCATCCACCCCAAATGCCCCCAGCAGCTCTATCCACCTCAAATGCCCACCCTAGCTCCATCCACCCCAAGTGCCCACCCTAGCACTATCTATCCCAAACACCCATCCAACCTCCAAACACTCCAAATGCCCACCCCAGCTACATCCACCCCAAATGCCCCCAGCTCCATCCAACCCAAATGCCACCTTTCATTCGCTATTGTCACACAATGGGTGGACTCAGGGTGCACTGCTCTGCACCCCGGGTCCACCCTTCTGATCGGGAGCCTAAGACGAGGGCAGAGCTGGGAGGAGCAGGGGGTGGGCAGCAGAGATGGACGGGAGGCATTATCGGAGACATTATCTCACAGGACACCAGCGGCCAGATTTTCCAGGACTTCAGCCCAGCTCCGCGGGACCCCGGGACCCCCTTCAAAGTGCGGGACAGTCCCACGGATTCCGGGACAGTTGGGAGGTATGAGAGAGCTCAGGATACAGGATGGAGGGGGGATGGACAGAGTTCTCAGGATACAGGATGGAGGGGGATGGACAGAGAGCTCAGGATATAGGATGGATGGACAGAGAGCTCAGGATATAGGATGGATGGACAGAGTTCTCAGGGTACAGGATGGAGGGGGGATGGACAGAGAGCTCAGGATACAGGATGGATGGACAGAGAGCTCAGGATATAGGATGGAGGGGGATGGACAGAGAGCTCAGGATACAGGATGGAGGGGGGATGGACAGAGAGCTCAGGATACAGGATGGATGGACAGAGAGCTCAGGATATAGGATGGAGGGGGGATGGACAGAGAGCTCAGGATACAGGATGGAGGGGGGATGGACAGGGTTCTCAGGATACAGACTTTTGGTCAGTGTTTGGAGAGCAGAAGAGGAGAGTCTGTTCTGTCTCAGCATCGATTGTACCTGTGACCTTCTTGTAGACCCCCAGTCTGTAAGTGTGTGCAGCAGGTTGAATGATGGCTTTAACAGATAGTTTACTCAATGAATAAAGACTCCAGAGGTGTTCTCCAATGCTTCTTTATGCTTCAAGTTAGCAAAGGCATAAACATAGAGGCTTTTCCATAGATAAATTTCCAATGAAGTTACACAGCTTCCACACTCTGCAGTCTCCTCATAACAACTAAACAAAATGGGAGTTACAGCAGGAAATGGAGGATGGGAGAAACCATCTAGCCAGAAACAGCAGGGGTGCAAGGAAGATACCAATAACATAGCATAACAACATGTAATAACAACTGCTTGACAGTTAAAGCTGCGTGGCAGCACACTCCCCGCCTGGTATCGTGAGATACCACTACACAATTATTTTTCATAAACATACAATTAACATAGCATACAGTAGAATGCTATGTAGCCCTCTCCTCTAAGCTAACTATGCTAGAGATCTAAGTGACTCCTTCACATAACACTGAATCAGAATTTTTGGAAGCAGGCATAATTAGGACTGTCTCAGTGACTGGTCTCAGGAAGGTTTTTGGGCTCCCGTCCTTTACAATCCTGACTTCCACACTTCGGACCTTTACATCATCACTAGCAATGGCCTTTGTAATAACTCCAACTGGCCACTGGATCCGGTGAGTTTGCTTGTCCTTTAGAAAAACCAGGTCCCCTTCCTTTAAGTTAGGCTTCTGGGTATGCCACTTTTTACGTCCTTGGAGAAGTGTGAGGTATTCCCTCCTCCATCTGTCCCAGAAACAATCTGCAAGGTATTGAGCGTATCTCCATTGATGTTTATATATGTCCTTTTCATCAAAGATGCTCTTTGGCACTGGGATCTGTCCAATTTTCCGGCTCAATAATGCAGCTGGAGTTAAAACAGTTGGACATTCTGGGTCTGTGGATACAGCTGTCAGCGGTCTTAAGTTGATTATTGCTGCAACCTCAGCAAGGAATGTAGGAGGTACTTCATGGGTAAGACGTGAAGAACTCACATCGAGCAACATAGAATCCAGTATGCGCCTTGCCATCCCAATCATACGTTCCCATGCTCCGCCCATGTGTGAAGCGTGTGGTAGGTTGAATTTCCACTGGTTTGCAGTGGCGGAGAAGGTGGTCCTTGGAGGTGGCTCTGTCTGAGAAGCTCGCTCCCGCAGGGGTTTGTTAATGCTCTGGGACGCTCTCTCGCTATAATTGAACTGGTTGGTCAGTTTTCTCTCCTTGTTCCTGGATGGTATTTCCTCACCTTCTGTCCATTCTTCACTAGCCTGAGCGTCAGACTTCCCATCTGTATCTTTGTCTCCCGGCTCTGTGGAGTCGTTGGTCTGAGTCTCTTCAATGACTCCCAACTTTGCCCCCTGTCGCCGCGCTTCATCAGAGTCTTTGTGTGACATGTTTCCATCCAGGGAGAAGTGTACGGCCAGCTGGTCCACGATGCTAATGGGTTTGTAGGCCCATTCCTTAAAACTGTACCTCACAATGTTCTGGGGGGCATGAGGGTTGTTTGCAGTCAGGATACGAGTGAATTCCTCCTTAAGTTCAGCCTCGCTGAGTTCCAGCTGGTCTGGAGGCTTAACCAGAGTCTTGGCCTGCATCCATTCATCAGCTCCATCCCCCATATCTGTGGAGTCATCTTCATCCTCCAAATTTCTTCTTGAGCAGATGTTGGAACTCAATGCTACAACTTCAGGCCGGATATCCGGATTAGTATCTGGATCCTCCAGGTGGAAATCGATATCTTCTTCTGAGTTTGTAGAAGACTGGTCCATTAAAAACTTGGGTCCTGAAAACCAAATGGTTTGTGTGAGGACAACTGCTGGCACTAAAATCTTCTGCATGAATGCTAGAAAGTGTTCTTGCTTCTCAGGTATGTTACGGAGAGTTTTCTTCAGTGCAGCAAATCTGGTTAAAGCTTGTTCTCGATTGTTAGGGAGAGTAAGCCTTGGTACTCGGAAGGGTAATGGAGCTACCCAACTGTTGGAATTGTCCTTGAAGTATTCTTCATCCATAATCTCGATGAACTCCTTGTCTTCGACTGAAGGGTCAATCTTGTTGTCATCACGAGTAGTCTGGTACACTGAATCCCCAAAGTCCTTTTGAGAAGTGAGCTTGCAGTTAATACTTTGAAGTGCTTGATATGGAACTTCATTTTTGAAATCAAGTCTTTCCTTCACATAATAGTGCGATGGACATTTCATCAATTGACAGGTAACATTGGTTTTGTAGGAAGCTACATCCAAGAGCTTGTGAGATTGGTCTAAACAGACTTCTCCTATTACCACCCATCCAAGATCAAGTTTCTGGGCCTGAGGAGCATCATCTGGACCGTTACATAACTCTCTTATTTTATGAACTCTAGGAATGTCTCTCCCTAGTAGAATCAAAATCTTAACATCCTTGTTAAGTGGTGGAATGTAGTTAGCAATGTGACTCAAATGAGGGTGATGACGTGCAACCTCTGGTGTGGGGATTTCTTCTCTGTTGTTCGGTAGCTGATCACATTCGATTAGCGTTGGAAGAGAAAACTCTGTGTCCTCATATTCTGATGCAACTACGAAGCCATGGGCTCTTCTTCCAGAAGTATTGACCTTTCCTGCACATGTCTGCAAGGTATAGGACCAGGTCTCTCCTTGAATGTTGAATAGGTCAAAGAATTCTGTACTGGCCAATGAGCGATTGCTCTGATCATCGAGTATGGCATACATTTTTATGGAATTTTGTGGACATCCTTCAGGAAAAACCCTTACAAGACATATCTTGCTACAAGACTTGCTATGAAGCCCTTCTCCACATACCTCTGTACACCTTGTGGTTACGGGGTTGGCATATTGCTCAGTTCTCTCCCCGCCATCATCTGATGTAGTCTTGAGGTTGCTGCCGGGTGAAGGTTTCCTTTTGAACAGGTCTGAATGAAGAGCGTCCACATGTTTGGCACTGTTACAGAGAGAACATCTGATGGCGATCTTACAGTCTCTAGCTAAATGATCGTAGGATGCACAACACTTAAAACAGATATTATGCTCTTTGAGAAATGACTTGCATTCTTCAATAGGCTTGTCCTTAAATGCATGACATTTGGAGAGAGAGTGTGGCGCATTAGGAATAGGACACTGTTGATTAAGATTGCTTGCTTTGATGTCTGTAGCTAAGACGTTGGATGCTATCGCGGTCTTCCTCACGGCAATAGGATGCCTTAAATCCTTGAATTTACTGTTGGTGGCAATACCCCTTGAAGTAGTTAAAGGAATGGTGGTTGTATCGGGATAGAAGAAGCTTGGGTCATTCTTGGATCTTGCAACCTTCCGCACGAACTCTGCAAAATAAGAAAAGGGAGGGAAGGAAACATGATGTTCATACTTATACTTTGATCCTACACTAGTCCACTTTCCCTGAAGATAACTAGGCAACTTTGCTACAATAGGATTTACGCCCTGAGCAGTGTCTAAATAGCTAAGTCCTGGTAAACTAGGATCTAACTTAGCAATTTCAAGTTCATGAAGGAGGTCACCTAACTCTCTAAGCTTATGATTGTCCTTAACAGAGATTTTAGGAAAGTCGTTTAGTCTCTGGAATAAGGCAGATTCAATGACTTCGGGGCTCCCATAGTCTTGTTCTAGACGTTCCCAGGCAGCATCAAGGCCTGCTTTAAAGTTATAAATGTAGACAGATTTAAATCTCTTTACTTGTTCTGAAGATTGACGCCCCAACCACTTTATTAGTAAGTCAAGTTCTGCTTGAGGTTCAATGTCCAAGTTCTTGGTTACCGCCTTAAATGTAGATCTCCAACTCCTGTAGTTCTCTGGGCGGTCATCAAATCTAGACAGTCCAGTTGTAATCAACTCTCATCGAATCATATACTTGCTGAACTCTGCAATGTCAGTGCTTTTAGTTTTTATAGCCACAGGGTCTACTGATGGTGCGCCGTCTTGGACCATGGTTGGTATCTGATGTTGGCTGGTAGGTAGAGAGAAAGGTGTTGCAGATGGGTTTAATTTAGGTAAGGGTCTGTCGTCTGAAGGTCTCTGAGCATTTGAAGTCAAAGAGAGCTGTATCAAAGGGGGTATAGAGTTCATTCTGTAGTCTTCTGCTGTGCCCTTGTAATCTCATCTCATAGGGTTGTGGTGGCACATGAGCTGCGTAGGTTGATTCACTTGATTTTGTGACGTGGGGTAGTTGTGGAGGGTCTCTGTTAGTAGGTGTGTCTAGTTGACCAGCTTGCTTTGGCGACACATTGCCTTCTGATCCACTTGCTGGATTATTATGAGAAGAATCTCCAACTGTAGGTAGGACTGTATTGTCGTGGTTCTGAGTTAAGACAAACTGTAGGGTCCTTTCAACAGGGTCTTGACAAGCAGGCAAGCTGGTACAAGCTGCTCCTTCTTCTTCCAATAGGGCTTGTTCCAAGACAGATAACTCTGCTAAAGCTACTTCCTTTTCTCTGTTCTTCTGAAGAATTTCTAGCTGAGCCTCTGTTTCTGCTTGTATTCTTGCTTGAATGCGTTTAGCTTCTGCTTCCTTGCATTTAGCTTCTGCCTCCTTGCATTTAGCTTCTGCCTTGAAGGCTGCTTCTTTTTCAGAGCAGGCGGCTTGAACCTGGGCTACTGCAACCTTTTGGCGAGCTTTGAGAATTTGGTCGCTCAGTATTGACCTTATAGAGCAGGACCGGAATGACTTAGAAGAAGATTTATGATATGAGCGGGCAGACCTAGAAGATTTTCCTGAGTGTCTGGAAGAAGCAGAGTTACAGGATGTAGTTTCATGTAGCTGTGCCAATCTACCTTCTATCTGTGCCTTTGCTTCAAGATATGTGCTATGCCTCTGCTGGTCATTAGAAGTAAAGTCCTTTAATTCCAATGCAGCTTCCTCTATGTTGGAATGTGACAATAGGGAATAGTACTTCTCAGAAAGTCTTTTATAATTTTCAAATGCCCTTGAGAGAGCAGTGTTCAATTGCTCAGAATTGTTGCTAGTTTCATTAGTGGCTGTTATACAACTTAAAGTCTTTTCCCATAATGCAGTCAGGATACTAGATGTTTCTTCCTTACTTGCTTCATAAACCTCCCTTGCCTTCAAGGATGGATGAGGGGCTCTGACAGGAGGAGCAGAATGAAGTAAGGAGTCTGCTTTATCTTGACTAAATGCAGGTAATTCTGTGAGATCTCTGTCAGACATAATAAGTACTGTAGTTTTGGTGTCTTGTTAGAAATTTGCCAGAGCTCAGCTCTGTAAGTAGTGACTTTGGTTAGTAAGCAGGCTGGGCTGAGGTATTTGTTGTTACAATAGTTGGCTAGTGCTGAAAACTAGTTCAGACTGGATAGCTCAGCAAAGAAGGCTGTAATAGTAATGAAGCATTCAGTAGGTGTCTGGTTTCATATGCAGAGTAATGCTTCTGGTGACACACAGGCAAGTGTGGTACTCACGTTTCTGAAGCTGCAGATACCTGTGATGGATGCTTCTGGAAATTTACTTCAAGTACTTCTTGGAAATTTACTTTCTGAAGCTGTATATTACCATGGAAATTTACTTTCTGAAGCTGTATATTCTTGGAAATTTACTTTCTGAAGCTGCAGAGATAACTGTGTGATGGATTCATGGAAATTTACTATTCTGTCTCAGCATCGATTGTACCTGTGACCTTCTTGTAGACCCCCAGTCTGTAAGTGTGTGCAGCAGGTTGAATGATGGCTTTAACAGATAGTTTACTCAATGAATAAAGACTCCAGAGGTGTTCTCCAATGCTTCTTTATGCTTCAAGTTAGCAAAGGCATAAACATAGAGGCTTTTCCATAGATACATTTCCAATGAAGTTACACATCACCAATCACCAATGAACACACTGACTCTTACAATAATTTGTGGACTATTATTCCCACAATGGTCAACAGCACATTGGGTTTAAGAGGATCACACAGCCTCTAATCCAGATCAATCGTATGTCCAAGCCACTCATCAGCACCCAAGATTGGGCACATATAGATCAGGAAAAAGCCAATAGAAGAGTCTCATAGAGTAGTAAATTAGTTCCAATTTATTGAAAGATAAAATTACACTCACCAGATAATTGGTAAAAAAAAACGCCTGTAGAACAATGAACGTATAATGTTTCAATCCAACAAAATGGCCGACCTCCAGACGTGATGATGTCTGCGCAGAGCCAGCTCCTTCCAACGCGTTTCATCACATGGACATCATCAGGGGGCCCACAATACTCAGGTACTCACTATACTCAGGTACTTGCACTACTCAGGTACTCGCAATACTCACAATATGTAACTATGTTAAAAAAAAATACCTGCAATTCTTTTTCACGCTAGGCTGAAGTAGGGAGTCTTTAAATCACTGTCAGTTTGTTTTATTGATTTTTACAATTATTACAATTATCACAAACTTTGCTTTTTTCCCACCTGGTGATCCTGACCGTAAATCACTTCCTGTCTTTGGGTGACAATACTCATTCTCTGTACTGTATCTATGGAGGAACAGTGTTGTCACCCAATGACAGGACTACAGAACACACCCGCCTCTCTTTTTATTCAAAATATAAGGAGGGTATCTTTGCTGTCTGTAGAGGTAGCTGGGGACTAAGCTACCTGAAAACAGCCAGAAAAGACAGAGAACACAGGAAGTTATCTTCTCCTTATATTGTTGGCAGGATCAACATATATTTTTTTTGCACTTTTTGAAAAGATAAAACAAAATGCTTAACCAGCCAAAAGGTAGCAAATCAGAAACGTTCATTGCTATGGTTCACATACATTTTAAGGATAATGTTAATCTGATCACCTAATACTTTTTTACTAGAGCGTAGTGTGTTGTCCATTGTCAAACGAGCATGGGTGAGGGAGCTACGCATCCAATAATGTGTCCTATATGTAACTATATGTATCCAAATATGTAGCCTATCATCAGGTTTAAGCTTAGCAGGCTTACAGAATATCCATAATATTCCTAAAATTTTGGATTAAGTTGTATGAAACAGTAATATGATGAGTTGAAAAATGTTTCATTTGATCTGCTGGAAATTACTGCGGAATGCACAAAAAAAAAAAATGTCTTAGGTGGCAATCCTTATACCCATCCACAAAATTGTGTTTTGTGGGTTTCCTTCCCCAGTGGATATTGAGTAATGAGAGTCATAAAACTTAAGCATAGTGCTGAGATACAGTGCTCAGTGCTTCAATGTATTTTTTGCAAAAGCAAAAGCTAATGTACGCCCTCTAGTGGTCTATTTGCAAGCACTTTTTCGTACATGAGGCCAATGGTAACTTATTATACTAAATTACACAAAAGCCTAGAATAGAAGAAAGTCCAAACATGTCAGTTCAAAAAAATACAAACTGAATATATAGAAAAGGTAAGAATTAAACCACATGAAATAATAAAAGGTAAATATTAAACCACAAACATTAAATATAATATGATAACACGGAGTGAAATGCTTTTCCTTGAACACGTGGCAATGTTATACATATATAGAATACATTCATTTTAAATTGCTTGCATTTTTTTTTTTTTTATTGCATAAATAATTTTGGACTACACAGCAGGTACAACCTTATATCGAACCAAAGCAACTCTTACTAACGTGCTTCCTCCAAATGCTACCCGTGTCTAAGGAGCTCTATCAGAATCATTTGCAATTTTTTTTTTTAAACAAGCCCGTACGCGTAAAGTAGGGAAATTACTATTGCTCCCTCTCTCCCTCTGGAAATGCTAGTTGCCTGGCTATCATGTTGCTTCACTAACCTCAAAATTTCAGCTACTGGCTGTAAAATAGGCAAATCGGGTTTTCTGACTTCTGTGATCATTTCTCTGAAAATTTTGAAGCCAGAGACAGCCAGACAACTAGCATTTTATAAAAATAGTCATAAATAGCAACCTAGCCATTTCCCTCAGGGCTGTTTTCCTTCACAGTATATTTTAATATCATTTTTCGTGCAGGCCAGTACATTCTAATATCTAAACCTAGTCACAAAATAAAAGATTTACTATGCCAGTTGTGCTCCTGCATCGTAACCTTGTCCCATTAGACCCTGATGGAGACTACAAGCTGCCATGCCCACACAGATTGCACAGGTAAAGCTCACCAATGGCATCAGAAAGATTCAGAACAAGGATATGAAGCAGATTCTGAAACACCTGGATGTAGACAGAGGCTGAAAGAGGCTGGAGAAGATTAGCAGCAATGAAAAAAAAGGATAAAACAAGCACATACAGTATTTTATGGTTACAAAATGACATAATACACAGTGCTTTAGGAAAATGAAATATCATTAAATTAGGATTTAATATTAAATTGGGGTTTCATCTTTGTTCTGTCCCACTTTTATGTATTCTTTCTGTGTTGTATTGAACTGCATCAGGTTATTACTGTTTTGCAATATGCTGACATCTAGTGGCAGCTTAGAGGCACTACAACTTGTTCACAACCAGTTCCTGCCCAGCCTATTACAATATGACGGCTGGGCGGGCCTCTCGTCGAACCGGGTGGACGTCGCATGATGTCTTCTGGGATCGGGACGCACATCGGCGCGATATGTCACCGGCTGGGTGACATATCGCGCCATATCGGGTGACATATGTTATCTGGACAAAGACGATGATTAACCACTTTACCACCGGAGGATTTTGCTGTCTTCCGTCCAGGCCACTTTTTGTGATTCGGCGCTGTGCGACTTTAACGGACAATTGCGCGGTCGTGCGACGCCGTACCCAAACGAAATTTACGTCCTTTTTTTCCCACAAACAGAGCTTTCTTTTGGTGGTATTTGATCACCTGTGCGATTTTTACTTTTTGCGCTATAAACAAAAAAAGAGCGTTTATTTTGAAAAAATAACAATATTTTTAACATCTTTTTATATGAAATTCCCCCCAAAAAATATGTAAAAATCAATTTTTTTTTAAATTTTTGGCCAATTTGTTTTCTGCTACCTATGTTTGGTAAAAAAAATCGCAATAAGCGTATTTTAAATGGTTTGCGCAAAAGTTATTGCGTTTACAAACTAAGGGAAAGATTTCTGTCATTTTTGGTGTTTTTTTTTTTAACGCGTAATGGCGGTGATCTGCGATTTTTTTTGCGGGACTGCGACATTGCGGTGGACAGATCGGACCCTTAACTGACATTTTTGACACTTTTGGGGGTACCAGTGACATTACTGCAGTAATCAGTGCTATATATATGCACTGTTACTGTATAAATGACACTGGCAGTGAAGGGGTTAATTTTATTGGAGAGGGAGGGGTTAATGTATGCCTAGTGCTTACTGACGTGTAGGGGGGGAGGTGACTGTGTGAGCCAGGGACAGATCGGATGTCCAGCTATGCTGAACAGTCCGATCTGTCACTCCCTGTCACTATAGAGATCCGCCCGCTGTGTTTACACACAGCGGGCGGATCTCCAGACTCGATCCCCGACGATCGGGTAAGAGCAGCGGCGATCGCCGCTGCTCCTCCCCTGGCCCGACTCCCGCTGTGAATGAAAACAGCGGGAGCGCGCCTCTGGCGGCGCGCGAGCGCCGCCTACAGGGGGAGGAGTCCAGCGACGTAGGTCTACGTCGCTGGACGGGAACGAGCCACTGTGCCGCAGTAGCAGCACAGTGGCCGGTGGGTAAGTGGTTAAGACTGTCTGCCAGTACCATGTGACCGTTGTGGCTATTCACATCCGGTCACATGACAGTTGTACACAATGGATGGCTTCCTTTCATGCCATTTAATGTTTACAATTGTGTTGCTAGCTGTGATTGGTCAGCGTGATCACATGATACAGACAGGGCCAATCACAGCCCAACTGTACCAAGTGATTAGCTCTGGCCAATCACAGCTAATCAAAACAAAAACTGAGTGAATCAGTTTAATTCAGTAAAATGCATGCTTATAGCAATGTAATGCACTGCTATAAGCAATTAATATGTATAAAAAAAAAAAAAACTCCTGATCACTTCAAAAGTAGTACAATGTTACTATACTAAAATTATATTAGCTTATTTAGAAAAAAGTAAAAAACCCAGTGGTGATTAAATACCACCAAAATAAATCTCCTAGCTGCGTGAAAAAAATTATAAAAATGTAGTTTAGGTACAGTGTTGCCTGACCAGGCAATTCTCATTCAAAGTGCAACAGCACTGAAAGTTGTTAATATGTTATTTTGTCATCTCCCTCTACCCCCTCCTGTTTAGTGCTAGTTAGTTCAGTCCTAGCTAGATCCTTCCTGTTTCTTCAATGTTTCTTCATTCACTGTTAGTACTATACAAATACAGGATAGCCCATTGTTGTCATACACTTCAAAAGGCTGGAAAAACATCCTCTGTACTGCAATTATCTGAAGCAAAATTGTGTTGGATACAACGTCTGTGCTTATTGAAGAGTAAGGGCTCTTTCACATGGGCGTTCCGTATGTCCGTTTTTCATCCCATCCGTTTCTCTATGTAAATACGGATGTCAGCGGATGACCATCCGCTGACATCCGTTTTTCGTCCTTTCAGTTCAGTTCAGTTTTTTGGAACGGAAGAGAAACCTATTTTTTCTTCCGTTCAAAAAACGGAACGGACACAAAAACGGATGTCAGTGGTGTCATCCGCTGACATCCGTATTTACATAGAGATACATTATGTCCGTTTTTAATCCCCAAACGGATGGGATGAAAAACGGACAGACGGACCGGATGACACAAGTGTCATCCGTGTCCGTTTCAAAAAAAAAAAAAAAAAGGACCTGATCGGGCAAAAAAAAAAAAACTGAACGCCCGTGTGAAAGAGCCCTTAAGCTGCCTGTGGATGGTGCCAAGTCAGGGGGGTGACAATACCTAAGTAGGTATATCAAAGCATCTAAAACAGCACCCACCTAACAATATCAAAAATGGGGAAGATTAGATGTAAATTTGGGTTTGAAGTTTGCTAGTTGATGTTTGGCAAAAAGGCAAACTAAATGGTCTGCTTACCCCCTTATTACTATCACTGCTAAATGTGGCAGCTGCCCACTTAGGCTGGTTGGTAGGTTTACAAGCTGCATTAAAAAGAAGGGGTGGGGATAGTGGCCGCCATCACTAACCAAATACTGCCATGGGCAAATTTGGTTAGTGACATAAGTCACTGTCCCATCCCCTTTGTTTACAAACCAGCTGTCAGGTGGAAATTGGTCACTCAAAGAGGAGTAGTGATGGGATTGGACATATATGTAGGTTTTCTTTTTTTTTTTTTGGCACGACAGTGGTTGCCATTCCTCGTGTTTGACAATGGGTTTACATTGAAGGCCATTTTTTTTTATTTTTTTTAATAAATGACTTGTCAGAGTGTGTGGTTTGTTATGTACTCATTACATATTTGTGAATGAGGGGGAGGCACTCTGTACACCTTACTCATTTGTGTGTGAGGGGGTAGCAAAGTCTGGGGGCTGCTTTATTTATAAAGGGGGATTACAGATTCTAATAAGCCCTCTGCTTACAGAACCCTAGAACCACCAGGCCAAGGTTGTGGGGACATTTTTAACCACTTCTGGACCGGAAGATTTTCCCCCTTAATGACCAGTCCATTTTTTTGCGATTCGGCATTGCATTATTTCAATGGATAATTGCGCTGTCGTGCGACACAGTACCCAGAAAAAAATTGATGCCTTTTTTTTGTCCCACAAATATAGCTTTCTTTTGGTGGTTTTTGATCACCTGTGCGATTTTTATTTTTTGCACTATAAAGAAAAAAGAGCGACAATTCTGAAAAAAAAAAAAAAAAAACAATATTTTTAGCTTTCTGCTCTAAGGATCCCAAAAAAATGTAAAAATCTAATTTTTTCATCATTTTTCATCATTTTAGGTCAATTTGTATTCTGCTATATATGTTTGGTAAAAAAAAAATCTCAATAAGCGTATTTTGATTGGTTTGCGCAAAAGTTATCGCGTCCACAAACTAGGGGAAAGACTTAGACAGACCCCTAACTGACATTTTTGACACTTTTGGGGGGAACCAGTGACATTACTACAGTAATCAGTACTAAAAATATGCACTGTAACTGTAATAATGACACTAGAGGGGAAGGGGTTAATCCAGGGGGGATCAAAGGGTTAATTGTGAGCCTAGGGAGTGTTTTCTAACTGTTGGGGGCGGGGGGTTGGCTTATGAAATCAATACAGAGACCTGTGATCCTAAATAGGAGGAAGACGGGAGCTCTGTATTGATTCATAAAGAGAACAACGGTCTGCTGTGTCTACAACAGCAGACCGCTGTTCTCTCTTCACAGGGGGCGATCGCTGGTGCCCGGCGGCAATCACGGCCCCCGGCCAAGTGGATCGGCTTCCCTGCTGATGAGTGGGCACGCATGCGCGC